>NW_017537156.1:3234657-3353282 GCF_001853355.1 Bactrocera latifrons
TTTTTTTTTTTTTTTAAATGGCGACTGCCTGAAAATAAAAATCATTTTTTACACTTTTTTTGAAATTCCTGAATTTTGTAAAAATATTAAAAACAAAAGATTAAGGATTATATAAAGATAAAGGATAAAGAATTATATAAAGAAGGTTCACACAAAATTTCAAGTAAATTGGTTGTATAGAACTTGAGATAATGCCGGTACCGTGTGAAAAAAAGTAGTTTCGAGAAAAACGCGTTTAAAAAAGAGAGTCTACCTACCCACCAGGCTAGGTACTGCATCACTAAAGTAACTGAGCTGTAAAAATAATTTTAATTTTTAAAAATCCTATGGAGGATATGTTCTTAAGGGTCTAAACTTTAAATATATGAAAAAAAAAAAATATAGAATTTTTCAAAATTCTAGAGTAGCATACCCCCTTAAGAACTCAGCTTGTACATCATTTAATTACAACAAATCCAATGGGATAGCTTATAACCCAATAGATTATAGTCCAAGTAAATAACACGTTGGCATTTCCCAGTTCATCCGTTGAGTCCAATTTTCGTTGACGCGTTCGAGCATTTCGACTGGTAACTGGCAAATGACACACGTGATATTTTGTTCCTACGCCTGAATGGAAGCAGAATAGACTTTAGACTTGATATATCCCAGGAAAAAACAGGAAAATGGGAATAGGGCCGTCTTTTTGAAACCAAATATCGCCGAGATCACGAGCTTCAATCGATTATCTGGCGCTATAACGGTGGCAATTGATGTTTACGTTCACACTGACGTCGTTTTTGAAGATATATGGACCGATGATTCCGCCGGCCCACAAATCATACCAAACTGTTGTTTTTCTGAATGAGTTGGCAGTTCCAGAGCTTCAGCTCGTGCCCAAGCAGTATTTTGTACGCTTTCAATTTAATTTCTCGACGTAAAATGTGCTAAGTCTTTCCAATCGACTCTCTACGGTCTTCCTGTACACTGTCAGCTACGGCTGCTATATTTTTTTCACTGGATCGTAATCTATTCGGCCGAATATCTAAAGAATGTTGTGTTGCGAATAAGTTGAGCGAAGCGCGCCAAACACATTCTTCACATAACGTGAATTCTGTAATAACGTTGAACGATTTGTAAACGTTGTTCAGTGGTAAGTCTTTCCATAATGAAACGCGACTCAATACTGAATAAAAATAGCATGATTTCTTGAGACGACTCACGCGTCACAAAATGGCTATTAAAAAAGCATCTTAACTTCGATCACACTTTAGATCCTCTCAAAAGTTCTTGCTGTGAGTAGATATATTTTCACTTGATGCTTCACTTCGCCATTTATTTAGATTTTGATAATAAAAAAAAAATTCCAAACTAATTTTCTTTGAAATATCCACACTTGTACTGACAAAGCCTTTTCAAAGTTGGCCAAACACATCACGAGTAATATTACTGTACTTTGTGGTTTGCCCAAAAACGGACTAAATTGGAAAAAACTGACTTTGGCTCAAGTGAAATGGCAGGTCATCACATATTCTACCATTTGGGCTGCGGTGGTCGACAGAATAGGCAGCTCTAAATGTACTACATACATACATATAGGCATATAAATGTGAATGCACATGTGGACTAAAAGCCTTTACCCAACAAGTGTATTGGACTCATTACTGAATCAGGTCTGGCTGGCATTTAGGCATAATAAAATTTTCAACTCAAAACCATTTCCGAGGCTTATTTGATATTCTCATTTAATAGTCGCACTTTAATTGTGTCTTTAACTTTGATGGTATCATTTAGAGCTTGAACATAAACCGAGTATACGGTGCATTGCTTACATTTGTACTAATACATTATGCCTATATCACTATGTGAGTACTCGTATAAACATATACATATGTGTGAAAGTGGTTTTATGTGTGTGATTTCGCTGCGCCAGCTTTCTGTTCTAACAGTTTAAACCATTTACCGCCTTTTGAAGCATCCTTGCTTCTGTGTGCGTATTTGTACAATGACACAATTCCGAATCAGAAATCCTTAAATCATGTCACTCGGCCAACTTTAGTGCCACACTCTATGACACTTACCCACTTACCTACCGTCATCAGTTGTCTTTATGTCTGCGCTGGTAGACAGAATTTGTGTGTATTTGCATATATACATACTAATATTGTTTCTCAAATGCATGTGGTCTGTATGAGCGTGGAAAATTGGGTATGCATTAAAATCTTTGGTCTGTTTGAAATATGTAAATTTTATTTAAAGATTCCTGTTTGTATGAAGCTCACATGTAAGTAAAAAATGAAAATGTGAAAACAAAACACAGAAAGCACATCAAAATTTTGGAAATTTAACCCATGTCGTTTATGAATTACATCTTCAAGCTTACCTTTTCATGACCGGTATGGGAAATGAAGGTAAAAACAAAAGATATGAAAGTTGGCGCGTGTTAAATAAAGTTTTTATCACATTTCTGAAGCTATTGCTTCTAACCACTCTATTATATTTTAAATTAATTTTCTCTTATATGAAGAATATTTTTTTTATATATATTATATAATGTAGTAAAAACCGTTGATTTTGAAAGACTATATATTGTGAAAAAAAGAACCAGGAAATTGTAAGTAAAACTTAAAATAAGTAAAATATTTAATTATTCAGCAATAGCTTTTTTTGTCGCTTTTAAAGTAAGCTCAACATATGTAATACACTTACATATGCCAACAATTTTTCTTATCCTCGAAACGCTTTTCATAACCTCTTTTTGGGATGGCTTCCAGCTCCTTCAGTGAATTTTGTTTTATTTTTGCGGTCGACTGAAAGCGGGCAATTTCAGTTTGTGGAACAAGAAAAAATCACAGGGAGCCATATCTGATGAATATGGTGGTTGTTCTTACACAAATCTGGCTGTTTCCGACTGATATTCACACCCGAATGGCTCAATACGGCCAAATAGAACTCCTTATTGACCGTCTATCTCTCCGGAACAAATTCATGATGCAAGAAACCACGAATATCAACCCTCATTACCATGATTGTTGACTTGTTGGCACGTCAAACTCATAAAAACATACATATCTCATCGGCAGTTATACAAAGTGCGTTTATGGCGATGATTGTCTATCCCGTAGCAGAGTAGACGAGTGGTTTTAACGTCGCTATCGTTATGCAGACGTAGAATCCATCCAAAAGGCTTGCACCGGCATACCGACCAACGAGCTAAAACACTCCTTCGACGTGCTTTTGGACCGTGCAACAAGCTATGCAAGGACGAGACTATTTTGAATAAAATAAATTGATTTGTTCTGTTTTTTGTTTTTTTAAGTACTGTTTACTTTGGAAAGTACATTGTAATATTCTGTGTGGGATCGGAACGTATCCAAGGAGACTCGCTTACGGTACTCTTTTTGAAAAAATACAGCTTTATCAAAAGAATCGAGTAAGAATTAGTTTCATAACCAAAATTTCCACCAAAATCATTCGAACGGACTTGCAGGAAATGTCGAGCTCCCTTACCATTTCTCTAACATTTACCCGACGATTTTCAAGCAACATATTCTACGCTTATATATTATTTTCGTCAGTGGAAAAGGTTGAAGGTTGTCCAGAAGGACACACTTTTTCAACGATTGTAATATTCGCGACGATTTCGCACAAGAAATTTGGTTAAAATTTGAGACAAATTTTTGTTCGATATTTTTATATATTGTAAAAATTGCAACGCAGTACTAATTGACGCTCATATTAGGTATAGTAATTAAGGACAATAATACGAACTTAAAAACCAATTTTTTGAACAGAATTTAAATTAAAAATTCTGAGTAATATTTTATCATGATATATTACGTCTTATTTCATTTCTTGCTGATGATGATACTTCTGCCTTCTGAAGATATTTTGGAGTATAGAAAGAATGTAAAGGAAATATAATATATTATATATTGTCAAAATATCTGATTTCGTCTTCAATAAACAAAAGTAGAAATTTTCGACCTTTATTGCCTATATTTAGACTACGCCACATGAACGAATACTCCCAAACCAGTCGAATGCAGCGGATGCCATGTTGTAGCAATTATTGATAAGGTCTAATTATACCCTTATCAACATTCTATTTTCAGAATTTGTCTCAGTATTAATTATTTGCAGGAAATTGTTAGTTTTTGTATAATTGGCTAACTAGAGGTGATTGAAGGAACAGGAAGTAGAAGAAATAGCTAATTGCTTCAAATTTAAAGAAAACTCTATTCAGACCTTACTTTGAGATGTGAAGGAGAAAAGTCACGCTGTCGAAATTTCGTTAGTTAGGACTGGCAATAATTACTGGAAAGATTAGATATCCTTGTAGCAGAGTACAACCCAGCATTTAGTCATTTTGTTTTTAGAACATTGAACCCTTTTAGAACCCCTCAACAGTATTATTAACCAGGATAAAGTATATTGAGTTCGTCATGCAATTTTTACACATAAATGAAAACGTCGAAGGTCAATCGGAGATCTAACAAAAGTTATATACAAATGATCACCATGATTTAATCATATCCGTTTGTCCGCCTATCGCTGTATACACCCGACCTAGTCCCTCAATTTTTGTGATATCAAACTGAAATTTTGAACACGTCCATTTCTCCCCAAGAAACTGCTTATTTTTTCGGAACCTCCGATGTCACTATAGCATAAAGTTTCCCTATAAATTGAAAGATCGGAATTAAGTGCTTGTATGAAAATCTTTCTCGTTTGACGAGATATCTCCACAATATTTAGTGACGGTTATTGTCTAAAGCAATGATGCCATCTCCGAATAAATAGTTCGGATTGAATCACTATACATAATTGTGTATCGTATTTTTGAAGATATTATAGCTTCGTTGCAGTCGAAGTTAATGATTTTTCTTGCTTTCGGTTAGAGTAATTTCGGTGCATCTTGACATCTGAAACCTTCAACTGACTTGCCGTCATCGTCGGCATATTTGGCAGTTTGGAATTTTGTTTCAGTAGCACTTTCTCGAACCACTTTTTACTTTTAATTTTATAACAGATATTTATATACATATACATATAAGTATATACTTTTAAATACCAACTCCGCACATTATCCCCGACAACCTGAAAAGTTGAAAAGTCTATGCAGGTTCGCTTTTGTTTGACTAATGACTTGGTAATGCTGGCTGTCCACATACATACTTACATATATTATCTATGCGCATATTTTTAGATGAATGTATGGTACTTGTCAGTATGTTCACTCTGACCGATTTGGCCACCGCTGACTGCTGTTGTTCTTCTGGCTGTGCGTGTGGCTTGTTACCCGGTCCACTTTACATGCTCAACTACGCCTTTTTTGTCAACTAAATTTATGCATTCATATGCATTTTGTTGTTGCTACTATGTATAATACTGGACCGTTTTTTGTGCCTTAATCCAAATCATAATATCCGATCCGTGTCGCATGCGTAACTTTGGTAGCCTTTGACCATGGCTCGACTCAAGCCGTCAAGCTTTTGTTTTGTTTTTATTCATATAACTTCTAATTTATATTCACGTTTTCCCTATTAAATGTGTAATTTAGTAGTTTCGGCATCCAAAAATTTGTCTTTATTGTCATTTAAGCGAAAAAAAAACTGTGCGTTTATGTCGCCTACAAGCTTATCTCACATGCCTTGCTGCCCAATCTTGTAGCGACTGACACGCTCGGACCCACTTGTCGATTTCGGTAATGTGGTCGCTCTTGTTTTTAATGCCGTGGTTTGTGTTTTTGATTGACACTTCGTTTGTTTTGTCTTAACTAGGCTTGTTATTTCGCCCTTTCTATTGTGAGTGTTTGGTTATAAATTTATTTTAAAACGTTTCTGATGTTTTCAACGGCGGCATTAGGTGTGTCATTAACAGTTAATTTATTAATTAGTTATGCAAATTGACTTAACTTACTTTTTTAATTATCTGTTGTGTTTAAATTTTTAATTTGGTCATAAGTGTTCCATTAGTAAGCCTAAGTTTCTCATTATTAAATAGAGTTATGTTGGATTTTCTTTGCTTATTGTTTTAATATTGTACTATATTTAATCTAATATTAATTATAAACGTTATGTATATCATATTTATACTTGTATTTACTTTTCTTAATTAGATGTAGTCTTATTCTTCTTTTGAGTCTATTTAGATACCTAAGTCTAAGTCGTAAGTTTAGTTGGCCTGACCCGATATTTTAATAACGAAGAATCACTGCATTAATATTCTCTAAAACTCAAACGCCCTTAAGAATCTCTCAAGCCTTTTTAAACGTCTAATTGTCCCCCATACAATATTTACATTGGCTTCTAGAAAAGTATAGTATTGTGAGGTTTTAATTTAACAATACAATAATTTTTTTTAGAAAAATAGGTAATTGCTTTTAGGCACTAATTATAATAGATTATCTAATATTGGACGGTCTCAGAACACTATGAGGTTTACATTTTTTGAAGAATTACTTCATGGAAATTATAAGTGCAAGAAAAAATCATTTAGCGTGCTGTTTCATAGAGAGCAAGAACTAGATTTAATACCTACATGGTATGATTTTACAGAACTAGAGCTTAATAGCCAAGGTCAAAATGAAATTCCTCGATAGAAATACGCTATATCCATTCCAACAGAGAAATATTGATCACAGCTACGCCCTTTAATGACGATCGCTTTCGAGGTTCCCTACTTTTTTAAAGAAAGAGCGCAGAAACTTCAAATTTAATATTGGGGCATGTTTACTATCATTCGATAGAACATTGTCATCCATTTATTTTTTGAAGATTTTCTCTTTCAAATGCTGGCTACGTCTCCGTTAATACATCCGTGGAGTCTAAATTTCGATGACTCGTTCGAGCATTTTGACTGGTAACTGGCGAATGATACGCGTGAGAATTCGCTTCAAGATCTGAATTGAAACGGGAGTGTCTATACATACTTTAGAGTTTACATATCCCCACAGAAAAAGTTTAACGGTGAGATGTCGCAAATCATACCAAACCATTCTTTTTCCTAGATGAAATGGTAGCTCATGAATCTCTTCAGGTCCCTCTTTGTACCAAAAGCTGCAATTTTGCTTGTTTAAATAACCATGGTTGTCAAAAAAGTCTTGCGGTATTTTCGCTAGTTGGCGCTGAGAGCGCGTAGTTCTAGTTTTATTCGTCGCATCGTCGCGCTAACACGTGTTTAATTGATTGTAGTTTATCTTAAGTCGTTCGTGAGTTATAGCGTCACAAACATGGAGCAAAATAAAGAGAAAATACGGAATATTTTACAGTACTACTACGATAAAGGCAAAAATGCATCTCAAGCCGCCAATAAAATTTGTGCAGTTTATGGACCCAATACAGTTTCCATTTCCACCACACAACGATGGTTTCAACGTTTTCGTTCTGGGGTAGAGATGGTCGAAGATGCGCCACGCTCCGGAAGGCCTGTCGTCGAAAATTGCTATAAAATCGCTGAATTGGTCGAAAGAGACCGGCATAGTAGCAGCCGTGGGATCACTCCAGAGTTGGGCATGAGTCATCAAAAAAAAAATTTTTTTTTTGAACAATTAAAAATGCAATAAAAATACCGCAAGACTTTTTTGACAACCTAATATTTTTCTCCACTGAGTGCTGGAAGGACCTGTTGGTCTATTCGGTCGAATATTATTCACAAATAAATGCTGGATCTCTGGACGGCTGGTGGTGCTGCGAATAGTACGCTCAGTAGCCATATTATGTTGATCATAAGTTGAACGAAGCGCTCGAAACACATGCTTTATCTAACGTGAATTTTCTATACAAACGTTGTTCACACGTAAGTTTTTCCACGATGAAATTCCAAACAGTACTGAACAAAAATAGCATGACAGCTTGACACAAGTCACCCGAGATGTGCTCAAAAAAGACTACTGGAGAAACTTCCAATTTGGATCACCCATTAGATACGACCAATCTTATTAGAGCGCAATGTAAATGATCAGCCAACACCGCTCTAGCGCCAACTTTACCGTAGGATAAAGTAGGATTTGGATTTTTTCTATAGAAACGAGTCAGCTGATTGTTCTCTCACAACGCAGGGTTGCCAGTCTCAATAATTATAAAAATTGTCTTCAATATGTTTGATATTTTCTTAAACAAAATCAGAGTCGAATGCTATTATTTATAAATATGTAAATTATCTTTAACAGTTTGATTTTAGTTTTGATATTTTGGATTACAAAAAGTTATAATTGAAAATTTTGATGTGTACAAAGCTGTATAGTATATGCGTATCGAGTAATGGCAACATTGTTCAAATGAAAACAAAATAAAATGGCGGATTTCTACCGGCTTAATTTTTGACAAATTTTGCTCACATCGGGCGGTAACTAAGGAAGGGAGGAGAGGAGTTCACTGTTTCTGTTATTAGATGTTTAGTCCACAGTGACTCCACACAATCTGCTACTTAAGGACAGCACAGACAAGACTGCCATTTGGCTCATATATGGTTCAGTTGAGTGTTTCTCAGCAAAGAGAGGACACAATAGATCACATGGTGTCAGAATCTGTTTTTTATTCTATTTTACCTAGTCTTTAGTTCATAGCGTCAAATAAAAGAAATCATCTCGATGTGTCAGCAAGAAGTTTCACTGGGTAAAAATGAGCAAAAAGCTGACAATCGACCTACAAACCGTAACATAGTCAAGATCTTATGCGTCGATAAAAATGAATAGAAGACATCTTCTCCAGGCTTTTTAAAATTTCTTTTACAAATCTTAGAAGAATCGCGAGTCAATTTCATTAATTCGACACATTTATGATGAAAATGGTGATAATTATGAACAAAAATATTAGTTGACACAAGGTATTGTTGTTTGATGAAAAATAATATGCAAATTTATGCATCACAAGACCAATTTGTGAGGTGTGAAAAAACACTAAATCACAGAAGCAACAACAGCACCAACGCCAAACGCAATGAAGTCTTTCGTCAATCAAGCCATGAAAATTAACAGAATGCCTCGAGACGCAATGAATTTACAAAAATTGCTAAAACCTTATGTGCGTAAAAATTTTATGTTCTGCTGCAAAAACGCTAACAAATTAGTATGAATATGCAAACGCATTCCATACATGTAGGGTACGAAAGCCTTTGCCATTGTGGACAAGGTTTTTTCCCCTTTGATAACTGCATAAGCTACCTGAAGTGGTAAGCGCTCCTAAAAAGCTGTTGTCATAGCTACAGCAAAAGCATTTACAACAACGACCATGACAAGCTACAACATAAACACTTAAGCATAAAAACAACAAGCGAAAAGTCAGTTACAAAACCAAAAACACAAAGCACCATGAGCAACCGAAACGAGAATGTTGAACGCATCAAAAGCGAAGCGTCAGCAACCGGTAGCGGTGGCGGTTGTGATGGCGATGACGATGGCTATGCCTCTGACGGCGACAGCGTCGGCAACTTATATCACAACAGTCAACAGCAATCAACGTGTGTCAGCAACGTCATCATCGATCGGCGGCCAGGCTCAAATTACATGGCACTCTCACACACACACCTACACATATATAGATATGATGCAAACTATAACAATCAACAGAGAGACTAATCGCAAAAAATATTATAACTACAAAAACAACAAATGATAACTAAAATAAAATACACTGCAGGCAACGACAACAACAACAATGCGACGCTCCATCGCTTCGTGCCAGCAGATTTTTGTTGCTGTTGTTGGTGTCATTTCTCGTCGTCATCGTCGTTGGCCCCACTCAATGTAATCAAGCGTTAAGTGATTCTACGAAACTTGCAACGCTGCGGCAAGCACCAGCCGCCAGTGGTAGCTTGGTTACCCAGCTGCTGTTGTTGTTGCTCTTGTTCTGTGGTTACCTTCATGTCATTGCTGTGCTGTTGCTGTTGCCTGCAGCCAACTGCGTTTACTCTCTACTGCTTTCATATTTTGCGCCAAAATGCCATAGAACAATGTGCAACAGACGAAAGTCATATTAAAAACAATAACAAAGTGGTCGAACCTAAGTGACTGAGCAAAGGTTAACTGAAGCCAAGCTTGACTGGTGACTTACGATTGAACGCTGCTTCGATATAAAAAAAAAAAAAACAGCAGCGCGCTGGTAGCATAATGTTCAAAAACTAATGATAACCGGTGAAATTTTAAGTGTGAGTTTAATTATTCGATTATTCAGATCTTCGACAACAGGTTGCGCATTTACTTGCTTCAAAACACACAGGCTATCGGTAAGCTTTATATCTGAGGTAAAAGATTTTGTAGACATCTGATTGTTCCGCTTAATAGTTTCGGACCATTATTGACTTAACGCCACTTATAAAACTTATTATATCGACCAATAATGGCACATAATATCTTAAAACAATGTATGCTTGACCATCTTATGATCAACAATTTTCAAAACTTGACTAATACTGTCCAACCACCAGATAACGTATGTGTCGTACAACGAAAACTTTATCGAAAATACCGGTCAGTCAAGGAGATATTCGCGTTATTGAAATTCGGATCAAATCCTTTTCTGAAAACAGTATGGCTCTAGGTCAAAAATGGGTTCAATCGGATGAAAGGTTTCCGTATCCGTTTTTTTTTTTTACTGGCATAGACATTGCTACGCAGTTAAAGCTGGGTTAACAACAGCGTGCAGTCGTTTCATCTCTTCGCCACTTGACACCAATTCGACTATCAAGTACGGCCAGGTCCTTTCCACCTGATCTCTCCAACGGAGTGGAAGTCTTTCTCCTCCTCTGCCCTCACCATCGGGTATTGAATCGAAAACATTCACAGCTGCAGTGTTCTCTTCCATCCGGACAACATGATCTAGTCTCCATATAACTCGTAAAGCTCATCGTTACATCGACTGCGGTCTTCGCCGTTGACAATGCGCCAACAACCGCAAATTTTCCGCAAAACCATTTTGTCGAAAACTCCTAAGGTTGGATTTCGAGGCTTACAAACAATATCAATAGCTGATTCCAAAATATACGAAACTATCTACAACATCGAAGTTATGACTCTATACCTAATACAAAGATCTTCGAACTTCTGGATTACTTTATACCGCATACATAGCTAAGGAGTTAGCTTAGTGAAAACTGTAATGTGTGTTTTACTAATAACAAATTATGTTTTTCCTAAAATTAATGAATTTGGGCGAAAACTTGCCGTAATATTACGTTTTTCGAACATATGGCTGACTTTGTTCCATATGTTGAGTAGTCGAAAATGTCTTTACGAATTTAAAAATTTCCAGAACGGAGAGACCGAACCATTGTTACAGCACGAACTGACACAGCATCGTTTCCGTAAACTTCACAAATATTATATCATTGGTGGCTTACGTGGCATTCTTATCTTTTAAAAAAAAAAATTCTAAATGTAGCGAATTTTTTCATAATATTCACTAATTTTTGAATAGCTGTAATTATTTTTCAACTTCCCCGAGTTTATTTTTATTTTATTTTTTTTGGTTAATTGAAGCTTAAAATCTCATATTTGCAACAATATGATTAGTACCACTAGCGATTACGACCGCAATGAAATCTATTAACAAAATAAGAACAGACTTTTTTACGCTTTCGGTATACTGGCTTAGGAAACGTCTCTCAAATTCCATTATGCAAGTAGATTTATCTTTAGAGACATTCTACATGCGATGATAGAGAAATTCGTAATCATATCAATGATTATCGTCAAAATTTCCCCTTTGGATAATATTAAAATATTTAAAGTTGAACACTTGGTTCTCTCCAAATTTTCCGCACTGCGAACGTCTTTGCTATTTTGCACCTGGGTACCAGCTAACAATAATGCGAAACGTATTATAACACAATTAATATTATCAAATTAGTTAAAAGTTATTACAAAAAATAGAAAAAAAACTCACCATTCATACTATATGTATTATATTTATTAGTGTTACATGAGAGATGTGTAGCCTGCAGTCCTGAATTTGAATAAGTACATTGAAGTAGGCTTGATATTCATTGCAGATCTTTAAATTTTTACGTAAATCTTGCTTATTCTCTATCATTTTAATAGATTCGTTGGAACTTGTCTGAGACATTTTGTACTGGAACCATAATAATGACACATTATTTCTATGCGATTTGCAAATACATACTGTCGTACACAACGAGCGATGCCAACAACAGTATCTCCTATGTTCTTCCCTCTCTTTTGACGGCAACAATCCCCTAAGAGCTTTCACACTTAAAATACCTTTAACCAGATTATATTAAGCTATAATTTTTTTTGTTTGTTGTCACATGTTATCTATAAATATGTCCTTCAAACCTTTCTACATTTCATTCAGTAGTTTTCTTAAAAAAAAATTAAAACTTTCTTTTTTAGGCGGTGGCAATAGTTTAAGTAGCGCAGCAAATTTCTCCTTATCATATAACAGGTATCAGTATCTTTGGCGAAACTACAAATTTTTGTTTTCTGACGATCCTATGTAGTAGTTGATGGTTAAATGCTCTTACTTTTTCTAGGTAGTCAATAAAAATTATTCCGTTTACATACCAAAATGCAGACGCCATAATCTTGACAACGGACCGAGGCATTTTTCCACACTTCGCGCGGGTTCATCGTGCGCAATCCACTCCGATTGCCCTTCGGAGTGAAGTAATGGTGCCACGTTTGTCACATATCGATACAAGACCTCGGGTTTATTACACTTTAACATCTCCAAACATTGCTCCGAATTACTAACTCGTCGTTGTATTTCGTCAAAAGGGACCCTTTGCACAGAGCTTTCTCATACCCAAATATTCGTAAATGATAATGATATATCTATGAGTTAGCTATATCGAACAACTTCACTTTACGGACATCCACAATTATTTTGTGGATGTTTTTGATGTTTACGTCAGCAAGACCTTAGCATACCAATCCTTGATAGGTGATTTTCTTGGGGCAGTGTTGAAAAACTCGTCACCAGGCCAAGTTTTCACTTCAACTCTATATTTTACCTTCAAAAAGGTATATATCAACATGCAAGTCTTTTCTTGTAATTTTTTCACAATAAGAAAAAGTTGCTTTCAAACTAATGATTTGACAGCTGTCAAATTTATACACGCTTCTTTTGAAGGTTAGAGCGAAGTAAATATCGCGTGGATTGGTTGCGTTATCTATGTGCCATGCGGGGAACTTTTCATTTAACTTGTTACATATATAAAAAAAACATGTTCGCCAATTACAAAAATGTTTTGTTATGGATTCTGCTAATAAGCCAGAAATGCTAATAAATTAAGGTGCATCTAATAGCTATGTTTTACAAGAAATTAGACACGTTTTCGATTGGGTATTTAATAAAACTATGTTATGTAAAGGTTTTTCATAGTCTAATATAAATTTCGCGATATCTTTTAACTGTTAACGCTCGGTTGCCTAATTACCAATCGTCATTAGGACATACATACATATGTATATACATTTATTATATTAAAGAATCATATTACCACGCATTCCATGTCACCTGGGGCAGAGTAAAAAATCTTAAGTAAAAGAAGTTTTAATACGCCAGCTGCCATTCAATCTTTTTGCGGCACTAAATTCTTCCACTAATACTATTAAATATATCTACCTTCGATGCTTCCTTCCTCCCATCCAACAACTACTATCTAAAGGCAACGACAAGGTGAACTCGTAACAATCCTAGACGCTTGCGGTCGCAACCATTTGCTGCCACTCTGCCATAATGATGCCCCTCCATGCACATGGAGTATGTATGTATGTCGTTGCATTTATGCTGTTTTCATAAATTTTATTCAATTTGACAATTACTGCGTTACAAAAAAGAAGTGGCAACGGTGGCATCATCAGATATACAAAAACCCATGCGCCGCGTCACAATCGCGCTCATAAATATGGAATATTAATGTGGACTAACGCATAAAATTGGCGCTCGCAAAAAGCCAACTTGCCACATTCATATGTACATACATGTGTATGTATTGCAACTTGCAACTTGCAACATACGCATACGCGGACCGATTGGCGGTCATAATCAATAGTGCGGCAGCAATGGTGTGCCATCAAGTGTTGTTGAAAAAAGATTTGAGTTATAATTTGTTCTGCTTTGCTCTGATTGGCTATCGCCGGCCAGGTGGTCGGTTAGCTGTTTGCCTCGCAGAGTTCTTACGTTGCATGTCTTTCTCTTCATTTTGCCAACTTTTATGACTTGTTTGCGTTTGCGTTGCTGTGCGCCACTACCGGCGTAATCGTCGTGCCAATATTATTCCAGAGATCTCTTCCTTATTCCTTCCATTTAGCTACGTCGATTTTCGATTTTTGTTCTGTCTCTAGCTGTTGCTTGGTTTTATTTAGAAGTCTTCTTTTTGCACTGATTGCATACTAAAAATACGCTGCACGCTTAGTGTCTGTTAATCACCACTTGCGCTTCGCGACCTCATCGCGTCCGCAACCTGTATTTCGACTTGAGTTATGTAAGTTGTTTTTTCATTTTTGCTGAAACTGTTTAACCCTTAGATGGGGTTCCACAACTTCCAATAAGTAGTGCTTTTAAAAATCTCTGATATCTGAGAGGTGTAGTTTTTAGCTTGTACAACTATGTATTCTGAGGGACAACATTTATCAAAAAAAAAAAAAAAAAAAAAAAGGAAAGAAACAACAAGTTAATATGGTCTGTTTAAGTCTGTTTAGGGACTGAATGCAAGCCCAGTTTCAAACCCAACGCTTGAAATTCGTCATCAGTTCATGCGGGAAAGTCTCTGTCCATCATTATGACCTTAAACGATTCGGTCATTGATCAACAACAGCACGTACCGTATTTACTAGTACTGACGACGCTGGTCGAACAAAAGATTTTTGAGACTCTTCAAATTTCTTTGGGGTATTCGACAGGCTACGTTTTCCAGTTTTGACCACAAACTGTAGTTCTAAGTATACTATCCTAAGCTTCCGCAGCTATGAAATCAGGAATATTACTTTTAATCTACTGCATGGTGCTTGCTTTGTGTGCTTAAGCAGAATCTAGTTGAAAGATCCAATGTACACCAACGAAGAGAGTACTACGTCTCATAAACATATTGCCGATACATTTTTTCCTAGATTTATCTTTTTAACAGAAGCGAATATGAAGAACCCCAAATTTTTTGGTTTTGCGTCTTTGGTGCTTTTTGAGTTGGTTTTGTCATTTTTTTTTAACATTTTTTTCATTGATTCATCAGTAAAAAGTATATTATCATGTTCGTTGGCCACGTTCCATTGAAGAATCCGCATACATTTGTGGAGCCTAATTTGCTTCGATCGCGTTTACCGAACGTAGAGTTTTTATATGGAAATCATCTTGCTTAAGTTCAGACATTGAACGATATTGGTCGATGTATACATTTTCTTTGGCATCATTTTTTTCTAAAGAATGTGATCAAAAACAGTTTTTACCATTTGTTATTCTATCATCAACTGAATCACGGTTAACCAGACAATACCTATTGTACTATATACTAAAGGGTTAATCATCGATTCTGTTACTCTCAAGTAATCTCAACTAACGCCCGAGGCCTCAAGGCAACTTGCAACAACGGCATCAGTCACTTGGCTTTCTGCTCCACTTGGCGGCTTTTCACAATATTATTTTTATGCAGCTGGACAGTTCTGATATGCGCTCGTACCCTTGTTCATCAGGACTATAAATACTATTTTTACAGTACGGCTAAGGCGCCGCGCACGCAATGCTGTCCAAACTTGTTTTGTGATTTTTTGGAGCAATGCATTGATAGTCACCACAACGGCCTAGCTTCACATAAAATATATGTATATTTATATATATTTAAATCACAAATGCATGTGGTAATGCTGTGTATTTGAGTCCCTCCAGCGATCGCCGCGTACAGGTGGCTAACCAAAATCTAATGAGTTACGCTAGCGGCCAGGGCATAGAAGTTTCCGAATGTGAAACCTCATATTTTATAAATGTATATACCCAAAGATATATTTGTATATACAAAAATACGAAATCATTAGGGTGATCCCTAAAAAAAACTTATTTCGAATTTATGAGCTAAAACGAACCTAAATACAAAACCAGTAAGGAAAGGCTAATAGGGAGGCCACATATTCAGATCCGAGGACTCTTGCAGGTCATAAAATTTCCAATATCCTCAAAGAAATTTTTTTAAATTAAAAAATTCGTAAATTTTAAATCCTTTTTGCTTTGTATATGTGTAAATTTTTACTCAGAAATTAGATATTTATTCTCTTTTCGCTCACCCTAATGTATATTTGTAAAACAGAAGGCAAAGGGACTAATTTTATTTTTTAACAAATTTTATTTTATCTCAGTTGCGTATTCAACCAACGAAACACCGTGTAGTAATCACGCATAAATCAGTGGGACCCTTTGCTTGGTGCAACCTTTACCAAACACTATACTGAGATTTTCGCATAGGTGGCAACTCATTGAACTGAGGCTATCTTTACTATATTTGCCGACATATTTCTCTGCCAGGTGCTTCTCGGTTGTTTTTGCGGCGGTTGCATGGTTGCAAAGTGCGGAATATGCATTTAGCAGGTGATGCTTGAGTTCAGCAACAACAACAGTGCATGCTGTAAATCTTTTTGCCTTCGCATATGACCATACTGCAATTGCTGCACACGTTTGTTGCATACACCTTATGTTGCAAGCAGCTGTTTTCTTTAATATACTCTTGCATGCAGGATTCGCTCTTCAAGGCGTCGGCATTCGGCTGTTGTAGTGGTTGTGGCATCACTCCCATTTGTTCATTTACAGGCAGATTAATCAATTTGATTTCATATGTTGTTGTGTTGCAAGTTCCTTTTTTGCCAGCCAACGGGTCCATTATAGCGTGTGCGACTGCCGTGTGGCATGCCACGATCCTGGCAACCTAACGCAACACATTCGTTGTGTCGGAATGCGCCAAGTTGCATTTGTTGTAGGGCAGCTTCTGCAGCATAAATCTGTTGCTTTTGTTGCATTACAACTACTTGGTTTTGTTGTTGCTGTAATCGCTTCATAATTTTACGCTTATCAGCCAATAAACTCTGACAAAGTGAGCGCAGCTAAAAGGTTCGAACGCAAGTAGCGCTTTAAATTGCGCATATTTGTGGCTACTTGCCCCATGCCGTGCCGCATGTGCCATATGACATATTGTAAATACGAAATATGCGAGTTAATTGAAATGTCATTCAAATGTATTTACCGTAAAAATGGGTTTTTACTATTTTTGGAACTAAACCAAGCACGCACGTTGACACCCGCTCATGCAACAACATGCAACATGTGATTTAACAACATGTGGCAAGCATGCCACTTTGTGAGCCACCATAACAAGCCATGTCTGTAAGCTGTGGCGCGTAAATACTAAGTCAGTCTCAAAGCTTGTGGCAAGTAAAGTGAGAAATGTTGCAAGTATTTGTTCAAGCCATCATGGTACAGCCTTTGTAGCCGATATGATTGCTTGTCAAATTAGTTGCGCAACTGCGTCTTGCAATGCTGCAACACTGTAGCAGTTGCACCTGTTGCAGCAAGGAGTATACGCAACAAGCGGTTAGACTAGTAAATTGTAGTATAAGACTAACAAATTAGGAGAAGAGTTGCGGCTGAACTCCATGTTGCACATATGTACATGCCAAATACTTGTCTATTGTATGTGTGCGTATGCAACATAATCACTGGACCACATTGCTGCCACTTAGCGTTATGAGTATGTAGGTGTGCCTGTGTGTAAGTAATGACCTTCATAATCAATTGTGGCAGTTAGTAATGCTGCCATAACGCCGCCACACATCTGCTTATTGTTGCATAATTTCCACTAACATATTGTCAGTTAATCTAAGTCCGAGCTTACTCTTACAGAGAGTTGCAAGCATACAGTTTCTGATTGAACGAAAACGTAATTTTTTGCCAAGTTTACTGCTTCTTTTACTGTCGTATTTTCCGCATGCCACCATGTCTTCTGCATGCCACACGAACATTAATTGCATACAAAAACTAATGTGTCAACTGATTGTTGTTGTGGCGTAAGTAAGCAATGGCGGCGATGGTGGTGGCACGCACTTGCCAAATCGCTGCATGCTGAAGTTAACACTTCGCTGGAGTTGCAGCGGTCTTACACATACATATGAACACAAGCGCACATACATTTTTACTAAATTAATACATTCCTTCTACAGCTGGAGCCGTCGGTTGTACTTAGCACGCAACATTTGCTGCTCAGCGCAATTGTCATTGAGCTATTGACAGCTGGTAGAAAGTGTTTGCGCTACGTGCGAAGAAAGGTGCAGTGATTTCTGCGAACCAGCTGAGGGAGTTTGTTCCGCGTTGCACATACTCATATGCTCAGAATGCTGACGGGAATGAGAAATGAATTAATGAATAAATTTGAAAGCGATTTTTGTAACACAAAAGGGCATCCATTCCGATGTTCCCTACATTTTTGAAGAAAAAACAAACTCAAATTTAATGGGGAATGTTTATTATCATTCGAAAGCACATCCTTTGACATTTAGTTTTTGGAGATTACCTTTTTCAAATGTTGACCGCGGCTACGCCTCAGATCGTCCATCAGTCTCATCAGCGGATTCTTCTGTTGTGCATCCGAAAAATAAATTGTTGTTGTTGCTGACAAATAATTTTATAATACTTCAAGTATTTTGTTAGTACTTTTTTGTCGTTCTTTCTAGGACATGATGAACAGCTATGTCGATTGTTTTACCGCCTCGTCCACATCATGAACTTCACGGAGCCGATTCTTTGTTGTCGTTGATAGAGCACGAAGTTGTATGCGACGTTTTTGGTGATCTGGCACAAGTGCTGCTGCTAACTCCTTTAAAAATGTCCGCCTTATATGCGTGATACCTTTATCAGTTATCACAAACGCATTGATGCCTGATACGTTTGCAAGTTGAAAAAAAAAACAGCCAGAGACCATCTTTTTGTTCTTCTTACAACATTATAATTGCTGCAAAGTTGGTCATTACAGCCTACACCGCCTTTGGTGCTATTGTAATAAGTAATTATTTCTGGTTCCTGAGCGCTGGTTGTTGTTTCGTCAATGGCGTTATCATAGTGCATGGTGGAAATAGTACAACAGCTTTTTTTGGCTTAGGAACATATGAAACTATAGTGATTTGATTATGAAATCCGAAAACTGAACTACATATGGGTCTATTTTTGTTTGGCAAAAATTCGGTTGGAATATCAGGCTTCCGTTTATTCAAAGCGTCAACAAGAGTCAATTTGTATTCAGGCTTTAGCAACTCCTTAGCTAGTTTTATACTTGTGTACCAATTGTCAGTTGTTATGTTTCGACCGCTGCTGTTGTTATGTTTCGATATCTGATATTCTCCATCTGGTTGTTTTCCAGAATAAACTTCAAAAGTGCACAAGTTATATGTTTTCGAGTCCACCGTGGCTTAGACTTTTATTCCGTACTTGTTAGGTTTGTTAGGCATCTAAACCTTTCCTCTAAATCGACCACGAAAACGAATCTTCTCTCTATATTTTTGCACAAATATCTTATCTATTTCAATTATCAATTTTTAGTCTTTAATCACGATATGACGTACTCGTATTATCAAACTATAGACACCTAAATCTTAAAATCTTAGCCTAAACATTTCTACGCCTGATCCATTTTTCCCCTTGAATCAATAAAGTTCAAGTGCGACGCTTTTAGGACTCCAGCCATAATTAGTAAGTCCAAAAATGCATTCATTTCGATATCATCTGATGGGTGTGCATCCCGATCTCTTTCAAACTTTTCCTTTATTTTATCTATATACAAATTGGTATTTGTGACCAAAAGTTCAACAACATCTCTGTCAGAGAATAACTGAAAGAATTCAAGAGGAGGTTTAGCGTTCCTTGCATACTCTTTGACTCCCGGTAAGTGAAGAATAATATTTTGTGCTCAGGTCCTTACTGCGTTAGTCGGTGGTACTTTATACCATTTCATTTTCGTGCCATTTCTCTTAGTATGTCGAGATAAAAAATAGTTACCTTCCGATGGTTCGGAGATGTTTTGAATATCTTCGGATTCTTCAATTTCGTTTTTGGAATCATGCGCACTTTCAATAGCAGCATCATTTACTGTTTCGTCTGCCGAATCAGCTACATCTTGCTCTATATCAGACACTTCATGCAGCCATTGCAATATACTATATGCCTTTCGTTAGACAATTCAAATCGCTGAAAAACTAAAAAAAAAAATCAAAATAAACTCAAAAACACATAACACAATTAAGCAGTTTATAAATACATACACACAAAATAATTAACAATATACTAATACAAACTAAAAGAAAACACAATAGTTAAAACTTACCTCCCCCAAAAGTGTCATGCAACTGGTCGCATGGGGTAAGCGCTCTAGAGAGCAGCGATACGTGCGTACACGTCGAGGTTCTGGACGCGACTAATTTGCGTACCCCGCGCGGAGTGAGAAAAGGCGCGAGGCCGTTCTAACCACTGTAAAACCTTTTTGTTTTATTTCAAGTGGCCCTGACCCTATGCGCCATTGGTTGATTCGTTGTGTGGGAAGTGGCGCCGTCTTGTTGAAATCAAATTTCGGACAATAAATAGTCGGTTATCATGGCGCCATAACGGTCGCCATTGGCGGTTACAATCGCACCGGGATCATTTTTGAAGATATATGGACCAATGATTCCACCGGCCCACAAACCGCGTCAATCCGTTGTTTTCCTTGGAAGAAATACAGCTCTTGAACCTTTTTATGGTGCTCTTCCTTCAAAATGCGACAACTTGGTTTTGTTTACATATGTTGAGCCAGAAATGAGCCTAATCGCTGAACAAAATTGGGCTCGAAAACGTCGGATCCTCTTGGAACTTTTCCAGAACCCATAGAGCGAGACAAAATAGCTTGGAAAGGTCGAGCGGCTTCAGTTCTTGTACACGCTATATTTTGTAGGCTTTCAATTTAAGATCTCGACGTAAAATGCGCCTTATCGTTCCATACGTTAGTCCGTGAGGCTGCTAACGGCGCCGAATCGACTATCCACGGTCTTCATGAATACATTTTTCGTGACATTTTGGTACAACTCTTTTTATATTAGTGTGAAAAATTCCGTGAAGGCCTCGAATCCACCGAAACCTCGTATCGTTCCAGTCATAATGACGATTACATCGAAAAAATGTGAGAAGCAGTGCTTAAACTCATTGCGTTTTCCTCTCAAAATTAACATCTCTTGTGGCTCGACACAGCATATTTGGATTAAAAAGATTTGGAGTAAATGCTAAACTAGACAAAAAGATCTACAAAAATGACATTAAGTCAAGGTTGCTTTGATGATGTGAACGAATCGTGATTTTCGAATATGATGTCAATACACCTACATAAAACTGCAAATTACCCATCAAGGTGAAGTTTTTGTTTCTGTTAATAACCGAAGTAAATTTTTACTACGTACGAGGTGTGTTCAAAAAGTATCGCGAATTTTGGGTTTTTTCAAAAATTATTTATTTATTCATGAATATCTATTTTGTCCCCTTCAAAGTAATCCCCATGAGATATTATACACCTATGCCAACGGTTTTTCCAATCTTTGAAGCACTTCAAAAAATCATTTTTTTTTTTATCTTCTTCAGCTCCTCCTTCGATGCCGTTTTATCTCGTCAAGAGAAGCGTAACGTCATTTTTGAACACACCTCGAATTTATTAATGCTTAAGCAATTGGTTGGCAGTAAGTAGCATTTTGATGTAATTCAATAAAATTCCTTATACCCATTATGCTTTATGTGGACAGCAATAGGTAAAGTGAGACAAATTTCAGTAACTCTCCAATTTTGTTTTTAACAATAAAAGATCTATTGAGAAGTTCTTTTTAGTCTGCGCCAGCTATTTTTAGTCTCTTCTTGTTGTCGGGGTTCAAAATGATTTTGTAAGCTTGTGTTATGTTTCGATGCCGTCTCGCGAATGACTTCTTGAATAATTTTTATGCGAAGAGCACGATGTAGAAATGTTTTGCTTTGTATCACGGTGCACTTGCAATTTTCCAAATGATCTGAAGAAAATAAAAACATAAAAGAAAAGAATTATTGATTGCTAACATATGAACAAAATAAAATACTGAAAAAATTCGTTAATTGCGAATACCAAAATAATATTATTTATATACTCCTGCAATAGTTTTGTTTCACTTAGCGGGTATACGTATGGCCTAAACTTAATCGAGAGAGATATGGAGTTAGATGACTAGACGAGTTGAATAGCGAATGACCTTTCGTCTGTCCCCCTGTGAAAGCGATAACTTAAGTAAAACTTAAGAGATCGAAGTAAAATTTAGTACATGGTTTTCTTCACAAAAAAAAAAAAAAAGAAAAAAAGTGTTTGTACATGACGTTTAGTGGACGTACGAAAATCTGTACAAATTGTGACTTTGAAGTATGCCATCTCGATTCTTAAATCGGTCCGTATGCCGACTTCTGGAAGAAATATCGGTCAATCTGTGAGATGTGTTACTGTAATTGGGAGACAAGCCTCCTGTAAATCTTATGTATGCCTGTATATTAAAAAATGTTTAATCGGATCAATACTTCCCTTATCTTCATATACATAGCTAATATAAAGATTTTCGAACTTCTAGTTGGCTTCATACCACATGCATCGGTCATTGTGAGAACTATTTTAATGCAACTAGAGGAGCTTCTTTTTATAATAGCAGTGTACTGGGTGCGTTCCAAAGTAAACAGGAATGGTTTTTTTATTCACAATAGGCTCCTTCTGCTTAAATGCAGCTTTTTGCACGGTCCAAAATCATGTCGAATGAGTGTCTTAGCTCGTTGGCCGGTATGGCCGCCAGTATGCCGGTGGAAGCCTTTTGAAGCGCCTCTACGTCTGCATAATGTTTTCCTTTAATGGGCAAATGCATTTTTCCAAACAGGAAGAAGTCGCATGGTGTGATATCAAGTGAAAACGGGGAGTGGTCAATGGTTAAAATGTGATTCTTGGTCAAATAATTAGTCACAAGCGTCGATCGAATGTTGAATTCTGAGCAATTTTTGGTCGTCTGTCAATTTGTGCGGAACAAAACACGCACACACCTTTCGTAAGCCCAAATGTTCGGTCAAGATGCGATAAATCGATGTTTTGGAGATGCCCAATTCCATTTCCATGAATTTCAATAATGATTTCGACTGACTTTTGATGAAATCACGCATAGTTTCGATGGAGTTTCCGGAGATCCCGGATTTTTATTGACCCATATGTTGATCGTCATTTATGTCCTCACAACCACTTTGAAWATGTTGAAACCACTCGTGCACTCTGCTACGAGATAGGCAATCATTGCCATAAACTTTATTCATCAATTGAAACGTTTCGCTAAAAGTTTTACCAATTTTAAAACAAAATTTACTGTTGGCTCTTTGTTCGAAGCTCATTTTCGCACCGATAACACAAACATACTGACATTTAAAACGCAATAACTTCACTTCCAATCTATGAAATTTTCACTGGACAATAGATAAAAATAACAGATTCTAACGCACCACTCGGCATATAGATGGGCGGCCCACCAGGGGCGGCCCACCAGGGGGCGCTAGATTTAAAAAGTCCTGTTTACTGCGGAACGCGGAACAAAATCCGTCTGTCCTTAGTCCATATATATATGTATGTATAGGTTTCAATTTATACATAAAATTGCTAGGAAACAAGTTGTGAAGTATACTAGAGCGATGTCAAAAATTAATACAATTAGCGCAGACTTTTTAATTTTAACCCTTGCGTTACATTATTTAATATTGAGACCATCTAAAGTTATTTAGTCGACTTTGACCAATGTAAGTTGGAAGACAGTAAAATCTTCAGTAAAGCATCAAAAGCCACAGTGCGGAACTTTATTCCGCTAAACCTAAACTACTCCCAACTCAAGCCTCCTGTAGAAAAAAATACATTTAAGTCTCTTCTATTGTACGGAATGATTGACTCCTAATCTATATTGTAAGTTTCTTTTCAAAATCTTCTATGCACTCTATACACGTCGCACAATACTAATGTCATGATTAATTTGGAACAAATACTTTCTAAAGTATACAAGGCCACTCAGTATTTGAGTTAGGTGGAAACTCAAGTCCCCAGGTAGTCTGCCTATCCACGAATGAATGTCTGGAATCAATCTGTGGTTCCATCGTCCTTTTAATGAGGTTTGGTACCATTGCTGCCACATTGCAATACTCTTAGTTCTTTCTGCTTTTTCCGCCTTGTAGGCATTATGTTCGCTTTGCCGAAAGTGTACGCCAAGTGTTCCTTAAATTTTAACTTGGAGCCTGATATTACTCCCAAATACTTCAGCTGCGGCTGTGAAGTAATCCCGCAGTCCCCTATAGTGATTAATTCCCATTCATTCACCTTACTTATGAGCAAGACTTCCGTTTTCTGCTCAGCTAGCTCTTAACTCATTGTTTTAGACTATTGGCACAGACCATGTATGCAATAATTGCATTTGAGCCATAGCTAATGTAGATGTTTAGCCACTGCTTCCACTGTGATGTCAATCGCGATTGTTTTCTCATTTTTTGGTTGTTGTATTCTTAGCACTTTGTCGAACATCAAGTTCCTTAGTAGAGGGCCAAAGACCGGGCAATCTCCTATTTTCAAGATAGCTTATTACAATATTATAGAGTAAAGTATAGAGCTTAGATTAAATTAACACACTTTGTAGAGTTGAAAACTTTCTTTACATCTATATCCCGGATTTAATCCTTGGAAGTTGTGATAGTATGAATTGTTTCCTATATTTTCGATTTTTAGGAATTTTTTAAAAACCGACAAAATTTTTAAATTCTTGTTTCGAAAACTTGTAGAAACTACAAACACCAAATGTTAGAAATAAAGGTTTATTTTAACATTTAGAAGATCATTTGGGGTTTCCATGAAAATCGTAATCTTACCCAATAGTTACTCATACGACCTGTTGTACTTTCGAATTAAATATAAGCTTTTCCAACAGTCGTAAGACCGAATATCTACACAAAAGGCTTTGTATTTTACGAACCTTAATTACATTTACTCTATTCACATTTTACAAGCATCTTCCTTTTCACTTTTCGCTAACTGAAAGCAGCTGAGAATGCATTGGCTTATCTTACCAGCCACTACTCAGTCACACACATAATTTTCTTCTCAGCAGACTACTGCCATAGTAAGACTCTGCGTGCTCAAAGCTTCTCCGCATTCACCTGTTTGCATTAAATGCGTAGAATATGGAAGAATATACGTGCAACAAGGCGAATACTTGCCAACTCGTAAGTCAGACAATATGAACGGGATTGCGTTGCCAATTAAAATGCCTCCGCAGGTAGTAAACACGCAGCTACGCTCCTTCAAAGCTGCTGCATTTCCTGTTGCTTAGCAAAAGGGCAATTTCTTTCGCAGTGTGTAGCAGTGCCACAAGATTTTTGTTGTTGCTGTGCACAACTCTGGCGTTGTCATTTACTTAGACAAATATCTATGTGTGAGCGTATTCATGCAACGTTTTTCTGCATCATTCATAAAATCCTACCATCTTCACACACTTTTCCATTTCATTCGCTGTCATACGCACGTTCTTCAGCAGGTAAGGTGCGGTGAGGGGGAAAGCACTGCAAGGCAACTACAATTGTCGCCAATTTAAAATGGCAATTGGCATTACTGGCATTGTTCGCATGTTTTCCCTTTTACATTCTCTCTTTCTTTGGCTGCTGTTTCTTTGCTATGGCTTCGCTTTGCCGCCGTAACTGCCTAATGATGGTAAATCAAGCGCGTAAAGCTATGCGAGGTATTTAGTGGATGTTAAAGAGCGAGTGAGCAGCCCCATTCGCTCGTTCTTTGTGCGCTCTAATGACATTCGTGTGGCAAAAGACAAGAAAAAAATCGTTGGTTTAGTATAACTCCATTTTACCCCGACATACTCTTTGACGACGGCTTCCATTTCTTTGACTTGCCCACTTAGTCCTCTTCTCGCTTGCAGCCTGTATCAGCGCCCTGTCGTGGTGTCAGCGCCCATACCTTTCTGGCTGATTTCACTGGGTGATTATGTTGAATTACCGAAGGAAACGTGTCCTTTTTGCTTTTGAGTATTGCAGGTCCCAGTTGGCTTCTTTCTCTATATCGCGTTAGGGCAGCGAGTCAATACAGTCTTTTTGTTTTGTAGGAAATGACGCTGAAAAAGTTAGAACTGTACATGACTACATCGTTCATTGTCGGTGCTTTTGCGTTTTCGCAAACAGGCAAACGGAAATGTGAATGAGTTTCATAAAATAAAACAATACAAGTTTTTCAAATCAAACCGTTGTATATGTGGTTTTTGAAGGAAAGTATACCTGTAGGAGATTGGTTTACAGAATAACAAATGCGAATAACTCTAAAACACACTAAAGTCTGATCAATTTGATCCATTCTTAGATATAATAGTTTTTGCATTTTTTGAGATGGATCTCAGGTCTTCCGAAGTAAGTTGAAGTTATAGATCTGAGTTAGGATAAATAGCGTTTAAAATTATTCAGATATCTATAATAGATACGGTTCCAATGGCCCTGTTGTTCAACAAGTGATATTCTGTTTACTTTGCCCTTCTTAAAATAATTTGAAAATTTGGAATTTGTAAAATAATACCATCCGATATGAAGTTTCACGAATTAACCGATGGCAGATCCATATTTCTTTGGTACAATTTATTTTATTTCGTGAAGAATGCAATAACTTTTCAAATAGTTCTTAATACTAATTTTTCTTTGCCGTTTAAGGGACACACATAATGTGACAGTTGAACGATGAGTTTTGGCAAGGTATTTTTTTTCTTTTTTTTTAAACACAATCAATTTTTTTAGGCAAAATATATTTCGGGTTACGGTCGAACAATTTTAAAAATTGACAAAATAGCGGCGTTTAAAAAAAAAATTTCTCCAAACATTGGTAGTTTTTTGAGGGCCCCAAATCCAGCGCACAAGCCTGGCGAGGGATGGTTAGCTTTCTCACTTTAGCTAGTCTTCAAACGAATGTTCTTTGACTACCGATAGGTACTTGCTCTAAGACCGGAAGTCGTGAGCTGCTTGAGCATTATTCAAAGAAATCCATTCTTTCCACTCCCAAGTGAATGGCGCTGGTGCAGAGAACTTTCCACACTTACGTGAACAAGTGAAATGTTCATTCTCCAAAAGTATGTGCCCTGAATAAGGATAACCACTGCAGTAGATGAATTGGAAGAATATATTAAAAATAACTTTTAGCAATTTACTACAGGTATTTTAAAATCTAAGTAGGCCTATGCTAAAAGTACTTTCTTGGTAAGCACCCTTTGCAATTGATTTTTCATTATTATCCATTTTTTACAATGACAGTCGAGTTCTAGCGAAATAAAATGAGTCACGTTTTGATTATAATACATATGAACAGAAGTGTGCGAAACATATGCGATGAAATATACGTAGAAAATTCAGCAGGCGCAATATAATGGCTCACGTTTTGTTATGTATATAAATATATGCACATACGTATGCACAAATATACTCGTACTATTTACATGTGAAATAAAGGCATAATGTATTTATTTATTGTTTTTTCTTTTGTACGATATTTACACTCCCACCATTTTACACAAATAAAAAAGGAAGTATTCAGGTCTTCAGAAAGCACTGGCAGCGATATGTATGTAGCTTTATGTATAGAAAGTGATTGCACAATAAGCATAATAACAGGCACACAAAATGAAATAATATGCAGAGAAGTATGTGTGCAAATACTTACCGACTCATTGCCCCGTTCAATGCAGCTTTGTAAAGACAACAATGACACATTATATAAAAAATCCCCAAAGGACACAGACATGAAATAATAATAAAAAGTACACAGCCGCAAAGTAGGGTTAAACGCTAACAAGTCAATGCAGTAAAGAGTTAGAGTAGTGAAAATGGGCTGACTAAGCTCCCGTGGTAAGGGTTAAAAGCCACTCTGCTCCCTTTATGCTACGGAACAAGTGGGTGGAAACTGAATCACCACTGATTGCAGGGGAGAGCTTGCTGTCATTTCTTTGGAAATCCTTACAAATTATTACTGAAGAAATACAAAAATAAGTAACACAATAAGAAGCCATGTGATCCCTTAGCATAAGACGCTACCCAAAAATGCAGTTATGTTTGGAATTCGCCGTCAAGCTCTGTGGTGCGTCATGTCTAGTTGGAATGCGAGTTATTTTAATATAATAGAGAGAACATGTTTTTCAATAAAGGCTTTATGCCTAAATTTATTAAATAGGGTTAAAATCTCTAGACCCTATATAACTACAAACCAGATGCACCTGCATGAATTTCTGGCCTTAATCCTGGCAAGTTGCAAGAGCACGAAATGTTGGATTCCACTTTTAAGCTTCAGTATTGATATTTAAACACTCTATATTATTGACTAATGGTTCAGAAGAAACACTACCCTACCTTGAACTAATTATCCCATTACTTTTCATTGAGAATGATTGAGTAATGGCGATTACAAATGTGCCTTCGCCGTTGTTTACACTGACCCTGCTGAACATGTCCATTCTATTCACTAAACTCATCACTCAAAGCATGGGTCGAAAAGAAGTGTTCTTCTCAGATTATTTAACTTCTCATATGTCAAAAGTCTGTAAGATTTTCTGAATTCTGTTTTTGCTTTCGATCCGAAACCCTTGACGGAGAGTAATAGTCAAAGTTGCCTGAAGAAATCTTTCACCGCGACTATCATCATTTAGTGAACTTAGCAAATTGTCATATACATTTTTCGCCGATACCTGAATTACTTGATTCATTTGCTTGATATCTTTGTCTTTACAAATGACCGGTATTTCTCATGTGGGTTCAATATGATCTTCGTCGCCACGTAACAGCCCCGAACTCTTAACTAACTTATTTATTTAGTCTCTTCTAGGTGGCGGCTAAAAATACTAAAGTATCACCTCTAGCAACTTCAAGTCGTCTGTGTTAGTAAGGTTCATCGTTCGTCTGTGTCAGTAGGGCTTCGTTATAGTATTGTTAGTTATATCGTCGGTATCCGTCTATCATCCTTCTGGCGCCTTTTAAATTGGTTTGATTTTGGTGTTGAATGATATGAATCCTGCCTGGAATAAGTTTCTTGTAGTTGATAACTTTTTAAGTGAATCATACAAAAATACTCTTCTCTAAATCTTTTTTTGTCGAGATGACAGCATATATGAGTATATGATGAGATGATTTTAAACTTATATAACATCATATTTTTAATACATATATAGTCATGCCGAAATTTCATTTCTGTTCTTTCAATTGTTTGCCAAAGTATTAGCCCCGTTGACAGTGTCAGCGATTTCCTCATAAGCACACAAAGTGGATTCATAGTAGATTCATATCACAGGCCAAGCCTCGCTTATTTACCCACGTCTTGTATAAACCGCATGTCACAAGACAAGTAAACCCTCCAAGAGAAGAAAAACGCTAAATTGCGGATGTAACAGGCAGCAACATTAAAAGCCCTAAGAAAACTGAAATGAAAATAAATATTCCAAGAGGAAGGTGTTTGATTTCACCGCGCTTTATTGACTGCGCCTGTCAAATTATGCATTGTGCCATGTAGCATATTGTACGGCTCGTCACAGCTCGTCATGCACAGTCATACGTAATCCTGAATATTACGATGGCTTCGGCTTTGTTGTTAGAATTTCATTAAACACGAGTAATAAAAAAAAAAAATAAAAATAAAAAAATGAGAAACGCCCAATACAATGCAAATGAATGCAGATGAAATCTCTGCCGCCCACACTTCTTTGCAGCACAATATGCATATCTATGTATATATATATGTATATAGACATCCCCTCGAGAGTTGTTATGTTGCTAAACTGAAGTGGCGTAATCTGCAATAACTTTTGGGGTTATCTGCGTTGGCTAAAATATACAAAGCTAAGTGTGCGCGTGCACTAAATTAGCGATTTATTTGCATAAATTGTAGATAAGTCATGATTTCCTAGCATATTATATAAGCCGTTATATTACACTTAATGCCACAAGAACCACTTTTGCAAAATAGTAGTATGTTGAAAAAGGAGTCTTGTAAAATGAAATGCAGTGGTCTGAATAATTTTGAAATGGTTTTTTGTGGGATCACATCTTTTGTAAAATCTGTGTATGAAAACTAAATTGAAACAAAAGTATGAAAGAACTTACTTTTTATCACTCGTTTTGTATGGCAGCTATATGCTTGAATAATTATGTATCCAATTTCAACTAAAAAAGGACTAGTACTCATCAGTCAGTCAGTATGGTAGCTATTTATGGTACTCCGATATCGGCGGTTCCGATATATGAGCAGCTTCTTGGAGAGAAAAGAACGTTCGACATATCAAAAGTTGACGGACAAGTTTACAAACCAAATCGTCTCATCACGCTGATCATTTATGCATGTACTTTAGGGTCTCCGAATCGCGAGTCCCGATATTCATATATACTATATTATTAAGTCAAGGTTTTTTTAACTTAAATTGACCAAGATGAGCCAGTTTAAGTTAGATGGTTCATCAAAGATTGCACGTGGACTACGCTGTCTAGTCTTTTGTGATGCCATAGAAAAGAAGAACACGTGTGTTCGAACTAAAAATAAACAAAATACTTAGTAGCCAATAGATATTTGCACAGGCGCCTAATTCCCATTCCCGCCAGCTCGGTGGTATCTCTAAAAGTATGCGCTTCCAAGTATTTAAGAAGACCTCCCAAATGCGGGACAGTCAAGAAGGATGTATTGAGTTGTTTTCACCTCATGGTATTCCATACAACTTCTGCAGATGGCGTCTGGTAGGATTCCCAGCTTCAATAGGCCAATAGCTCAACTAGGGAGAGGCTAGCTTTACTGAGGGCAAAGAGCTAACTAGATCTCTTGAGAACACAAGAGGATACGGGAGCAGCGATCCGATGCCATTCTAACGATAACGATTCTAGGGTGCCTCTTCGTGCTGGTTCATCAGCTTAATAGCTTCCTGTGATTCCGCTGTGACCTATCACCCATACCAGTCTTATCACAAAAGCAGTCGATACTGTTGAAGGCGAGGTTAGTCACTCTTCGACCATCCCTGCATGCACTATTAAGGAGTTCAAGGCTAGTATCGGCGCTCGGTTATCTGAGTGGATGGTCACTTCTCTGAAGGAGTCTGCACTACGGAACAGTAAATCTACTGCTACCTTAATGGCGACGACCTCGGCCTGGAATACAGTGCAAGGAAGTCTGAAATTAGAGTTTTCCCTTCCCTTCCTTTCCCAAGCTTTGACCTATCCGTGACCCTCTCCTCCAATGGCTTCTTAACACCCACACCTCTCTGCCGCCAGAGTTGAGTTTCTTGGCTCCATGATCCAAGTGATCCGGTATGAAGTCAAAGTGAGTGAGGATTTCCGAGTTTTCAGAGTTGTGTACTTTTTTTGTAATTCAGACTCTCTCTGTCTGATGGAACCTTTTGGAGGCATACAGCTCGCCGGTCCATGGGCAATAAGTGCAGGATGGCTTTAAGTGCCATCGCTTTCGTTATGTTTTGCAAGTGTGGTCTTTTCTAAAATTCCTCCAAATATAAAGGCTTTATAGAACATAGTGGGCTTGGCTACGGTGTCGTAGAGCTAGAGGAACACTTTCCGTGAAAGAACCCTCCTTTTGCCAATGGTACAGGGTATTCGATATTCGGCTTCCATGAAAGCTTTCTATTCAGGATGGGTCCTAGATATTTCACTACGTCCCCTGCTTGCAGACTGATGTCTACACCGACACGAATACTGTTCCTAAAATAATAATAGACCAGCTTCATTGGAAAATCTTATAATCGAAATCGAAATTGGACACACTAAATGGCTCGCAATTTTAAAAGCAATGTGGAGCCATTACTCCACCACATTACTTATCTAGCATTTGGCCTGTTAATTACATATTGCTCAGTAGCTTCAGCCTGTGCAAGAGAGTTTCGGGCATTGAGTAGTGTGAAATATTAAATACTATCCTTTATGTAATTTCGGTGTCAACTAGAAATTAGTAACTACTTTTTTCTACGACTTAAGATGTTCCATGGTGAAGGTATCTGTAGCTAAAGTAGGTACTTCAACCTAACCTCATTTTCAAAGCACATATCGTTGACCGATTAGAATGTGCATTAATAAAATATTCGTCTGTATGAATTGGTTAAGCCGAGTAAAAATATCTAAATACACACAAATATACCCACGCACACACACACAAGCTTACACGTCAACGACATGCTCGGCTGCATTCAGTTCCGTTTTGAGGGAATTTGTAAGCCCACAGTTTGTCGACCACAATTTCCGCCGACGCATTTAAAGAGCTGCCAAGGAGGGAAACAAACACCAGAAAAAGCATAACTAGGCAAGGTAAAAATAAGGCGAAATCCCCTCGTAACGTTTACCATATACAATTTTGTTTATGCAAAATACTAAGAGGGGTTGTCGCTGTGTGTGGGTGTTTCACATACATATGCATATACACATCAGTGGCAAGGGTGATGTTAAGGGCAGAGTATTTAAAGTCAAAAATATGCTTTTATGACTGAAAACAAACAGAAACGTAAAGACGGTAGAGATTTACACATTTTTGTTTTCTTTCACTTGCTTAAGTAAAATAAAATGCAAAAAAAAAAAAAAAACACAAAAAACGGAAGCAAGCCAGTGAAGGCGTAGAAGGGTACGAAGAATGTCTCGATGAATGGTGAATTCTTGGAATTCACTGTAGGTGGGGGGAGGCTAAGCATGTGAACAAAGGAAAAGTGCAAAAAAGTGGATTGAAAAAACTGCAGAAGCGACAGCAAGTGCATGCCGAGGGCTGACTGATGAATGGGTTAATATGCATATAGCATTGCCTGCGGTAGTCGGCCAGATGGCAAAACTCCCCTCATTGTGCAAAAATTCTGCACACACAGACACACACGCACCGGCACAACTCGCAATTAAGTGCAAATGTAGTGCTTGTATATAAAACCATGAGCGCTCACTGCAGATGGCCGCAGAGGAAATTGTTGCTTGCAACCGGCGCGCCGCCGCCTGTTTGTTTGCGTCGTGTCTGCGGCATGCGTAAGTGTGTGTTTTGCTGTTGCTTGTTTTCGTGTGGGTGGCATATGCTGCAAGTGCGGTCGGTCGCAGCGACGCTGTGGCGGATGAGGCCGTCGCCACTTGAGCGCGTAGCAGTACTTGTAAGCGCGTGCACCTACTCATAAATCTACCATAAACATACTACAATGTCTATACGCAAATATAAATATATTTGCAGCAATGTGTTGGTGCGTGGTATAACCCCTTGTATAGTCTATGCTACAGCTTAGTCTGCCTGTGTGTACCGTGTAGTTTACAGTTTATTTTTCTGCCGCCTATTAGTGTGAATGACGCGCTTATGTCTGTCTGCGTAAGCTTACGACCTCATCTCTTGTTATGAATGAAAATTCCGCTTCGCTGTTAAAATACGAGTCTCAGCTTTGGTTGCTTGGCGACAATATTTTATGAATGAATGCCTCATCATATCCGAGAAATAACATGAATGAGCGTATTATAAAATTTAAAGATTGCGCCTATTAGTAGCAACATCAATTGCTGCTAGTAGCAACTGTCACAGCAATCCATCGTGCTGTCCTCTTCACCTGGGCAAGTATGGCTGCCTGACAAATATATAAATAAGCTCAGCATACGTTTTGTTCTCTCATTTCTCATTTTTCTCTGTATTAAGCCTTTATTTAGCGAATCTGGCAGATTACGAGCCAAGTAGGGTATACTTATGGTACACTGTGTTTTTTTGTTTTTTTTTTAAATCATAAACTTATAATATTTCCTTCTCGGAAGAGTGAAGGAAAGCAACTCCTATAAGGGGTCATTATGTTAAGTATTAAAATTTCTTATTTTACATTACATGGAAAACACCATTCTTAGAAAAGCAGATTTATTTTCAAATATCTACATATACACATAAAAAGTCATCAATGCTGCATTGATATAGTCACGTCCGCCTATTTGTGTATACATAAACTAGTAACTATTATCAGTATTAATCTGAAACGCACGTCCTTTTTACCCCAAGAAGATCATTTGTTGAAACCAAGATTTTGGACCACTATAGGTCTTAGCAGTCATACTAATGTGGATACATTAAGCAACGTAACTAGAAAGAACTGGAAAATATTCTTCATTGAAAACCGTTGGATTGTTGGACCGTTGGACCATTCAATAATATAGATTTTTCTCACTGAAGGTGGATTTTTACTAAACCGCTGTTTTTGGCATTAAAAAATTCTACTTCTTCTCTTTTGGCATAGAAACCGCTTACGCGTTTATAGCCGAGTCAATAACAGCGCACCAGTCGTTTCTTTTTTTCACTAGGTGGCGCTAATTGGAGATTTCAAGCGAAGCCAGTTCCTTCTCCACCTGGTCCTTCCAACGGAGTGGAGGTCTTCCTCTTCCTCTGCTTCCTCCGGCAGGTACTGCGTCGAAGACTTTCAGAGCTGCAAAGTTTTCGTCCATTTGAACGACATGGCAACGTAGCCGCTATCTCTTAATTCGTTATCGTATAACTCATACAGCTCATCGAATGCGATATTCGCCGCTGCTAATGCGCAAAGGACCATAAATCTTTCGCAGAACTTTTCTCTCGAAAATTCGGAACGTCGACTCATCAGATGTTGTCATCATCCATCCCTCTGCACCGTATAGCAGCACGGGAATAAGGAGTGACTTATAGAGTTTTGTCTTTGTTTGCCGAGAGATGACTTTACTTATCAATTGCCTACTTAGTCTGAAGTAGCACCTGTTGGAAAACAATTTCCTGCATTGGATTTCGAGGCTAACGTTGTTGTTGGGGTTGATGCTGGTTCCCAGATAGACGAAATTGTTTACAACTTAGAATTTTTGACCGTCAACAGTGACACAGAATATTGTATTTTCTCGATTTAGTTCTGCACCTCGAATTATTTTCTCCAGAAGAAGGTTGAAGAAATCACATGAAAGCGAGTCGTCTTGTCTGAAACGTCGTTTAGTATCGAACGGCTCGGAGAGGTTCTTCCCGATTCTGACGGAGCTTTTTTTTTGTTGCTCAATGTCAGTTTACACAGCCGTATTAGTTTTGCGGGGATACCAAATTCAGATATCGCGGCCGAGAAGCAGCTCCTTTTCGTGCTGTTAAAGGCAGCTTTGAAATCAACGTAGAGGTGGTGAATGTCGTCTCTCTTTTCACGGGTATTTTCCAAGATTTGGCGCATGGTGAATATCTGGTCGGTTGTTGATTTTCCAGGTCTACAGCCACACTGATAAGGTCCAATCAGTTTGTTGACGGTAGGCTTTAATCTTTCTAACAATACGCTCGATAGAACCTTATACGCGATGTTGAGGAGGCTTTTCCCACGGTAGTTGGCGCCGATTGTGGAGTCTCTCCTTTTGCGGGATAGGCAAAGCACACTTAAATTCCAATCGTTATTCATGCTTTCGTCCTAACATATCTTCAATGAAACTGATGCGTCCTTATCAGTTCTTCGCCGCCGTGTTTGATTAGCTCGATCGGCAATCCATTGGCCCTCTTTGCTCTGCTCTCTACGGGTAATTGCTATTCGAACTTCTTCATGGTTGGGCAAAGGAAGACCTGCTCCATCGGCTTCGGTGGGGGCATCGGGTTCGCATCATTTAATATTTGGTAAGGGGTTACGTGGTTTTACGGCTTTCAAAAATCGAATTCTTTATTGTCATATTAAATTCTTCAAGACTTCTGGAATAATATCCAAGATTTGTACGCTGATCTGAGTAATAGTTTCGGAGATTGAGCTTTGTGAACTTGTGCGAAATTTTAATTTTTTTATAAAAATGTCTGCTTAAAATCCAATTTTCAGGTTTTCCCTACGTCCAAATTCTAAGTTAAGGTTTTAACTAAAACACGTTTTTTCACTTTATATTGGGTCGAAAAAGTCTTTTCGTATTTATTAGCAAACTTCAACTCAATTTTTTTATATATTTATAATAATGAAAAAACAAGTAAGGAAGGGCTAAGTTCGGGTGTCACCGAACATTTTATACTCTCGCATCATAAAGTGATAATCGAGATTTCAAGCGTGGTTGTGAACCGATTTCACCCATATTTGGTACATGTCATCACGGTGTTAAGAAAATATTATATACCGAATTTCATTGACATCGGTTGAGTACTTCCTGAGATATGATTTTTGGTCCATAAGTGGGCGACGCCACGCCCATTTCAATTTAAAAAAAAAGTCTGGGTGCAGCTTCCTTCCGCCATTTCTTCCGAAAAATTTAGTGTTTCTGACGTTTTTTATTAGTCGGTTAACGCACTTTTAGTGATTTTCAACATAACCTTTGTATGGGAAGTGGGCGTGGTTATTGTCCGACTTCTTCCATTTTTGAACTGTATATGGAAATGCCTAAAAGAAACTACTCTATACAGTTTGGTTGACATAGCTATAGTAGTTTTCGAGATATGTACAAAAAAGTTAGTAGGGGCCGGGGCCACGCCCACTTTTCCAAAAAAATTACGTCCAAATATGCCCCTCTCTAGTGCGATCCTTTGTGCCAAATTTCATTTTAATATCTTTATTTACGGCTTAGTTATGATATTTTATATGTTTTCGGTTTCCGCCATTTTGTGGGCGTGGCAGTGGGCCGATTTTGCCCATCTTCGAACTTAACCTTCTTATGGTGCCAAGAAATACGTGTACCAAGTTTCATCATGATATCTCAATTTTTACTCAAGTTACAGCTTGAATGGACGGACGGACAGACGGACAGATGGACCTGTGGACGGACAGACAGACATCCAGATTTCAACTCTACTCGTCACCCTGATCACTTTGGTATATATAACCCTATATYTGACTCTTTTAGTTTTAGGACTTACAAACAACCATTATGTGAACAAAACTATAATACTCTCTTTAGCAGCTTTGTTGCGAGAGTATAGTAAACAAATATGTACCATTTTGGTCGACCACTTTTTCCATTTTTCGCTATTGTTCCATCAGGGTAAAACTTTCACCAGTGTAAATCACGCAGCGCGAACTGATACAGCATCGCCTCCTTGAACTTAACAAATTTCATTGGTGGTTTGCGTGGCAGTCTTCTCTTTTTTCAACTCCCCCTCTCACCTTTAGCATCTTTTTTCCGAGGGTCACCAGAAATGGCGTGGAAATGGCTGAGTTTAAAGGTTTTTTTTTTGCATGGCTTATAATTTATTTATTTGTTTACATAGTTTTTTTTTTAGTGTTTAAATCAGCTGTGGTAAAGTGATAATACTCATAACATAACGTGACATATCTACGTTTCTTAGAAACATTTAGTTTGGTCTAACTCGAGCGAAGCAATTTGAGGCATCAAAAATTATTTTGAGCATATTTTTGATATTTCCGTTTACAGTAGCCCCTTTGGACTTCAAACGGCTTCCTCACATCCTGTAAATTTACTAAGTTGTTAGCGTTACAAAACTTATTATCCTTTATGTTCATTTGTGGAAACTCTGCAATTTCCTTTTGGGTGTTGGTTTCTAACTATCGACATTCTCGCAGGCAATTGCAACAACTTACTAATCCTCTCGAAAGGGTAATGACACTCCTCATATTCTTGCATAGAGTGCTTGTCATTCTCAGAACAACGAATATGTTTATATATTAAGATATATGAATAATTTTATTGTAATCTTCACAAATTTAAACGTATATATTTAGCCACTAGCTGCGTGGAATAAATTATAAATAATATAACATATTTAAGTTATGTACATAAGTTACAATTACATATAGTATATGCTGCAAATTGTGTTAGTGTGTATTTCTTACTGCCACTGCACACACTTGACTCTTTATGAGTGAGTGAATGAGTCACAAATGATAAGTTGGTGTTTACTTTGCTGCTATGTAGCTTCCTATAGTATAGTGTTAGCGCTATAAATATATTTAATATTTTTTTGCTTCCTCTCCTACCACTAAAGGGCCCAGTGCAACATTTTCAAAATAAAAAGGCTTGTCTATACATTCGTATATGCTATATTTGAATGTGTATTTTTATATCATTAAAATGGGCACTAATTAGATGCTCGCCATTAAATTGCTTTTGTGTTGTCCAATTAGGCGTTTTTCACCTCCCACTAATTGAAGCAAAGATTTTATGGATGAATGAAAACGTAAACAAATGACTACTTGTTCATGCCTCACAATGCACGGAATAATGTGGCAAATTACACTCCCGGCTGCAGAAATGAGAAGAAATAAGAATTTGGTATGTTGTCTATAGTATTTCAAATGTGAATACGGTACAAATATTGCACAGAAAATTCAATGCATTATATTTTAGACCTAACAACCGGGAATAGGGAATTTATAAATAAAACGAAACTTTTTCAATCATCATCAAAATTTATTTTATCGTCCTTGAAGAGATGCACATGTGCCACCGCTTCTTTCGTCATCAAAACATTTTTTATAGGCACTTCCAGGAATGGCCCCGAAATTGTTTTGATGACTTCAATTGAGTCGAAGCGTGTTCGAAGTGGAATAATAATATGGTTAGTAAGAGAAAGTCACATGCGACTATATCAGTTGAATACGGTGTGCGTTTAATGATATTTGTTGAGTATTTGGCCAAAATAAAACACAAATACGTTAAAAAATTATATAAAATTCGACAAACACTACTGAGATTGACTGATTTAAACAGCTGCTGTAAACACATTTTTTAACAGATCGCGCAAATTTTTGGCATCATAATTAAGGACAGTTGTACATAGATTGGAAAACAGGACAGGGTGTAAGTCGAGTTTAGTCGAAAAACGCAAATTTGTGCTTCTTCCAAAATAGTGTACCACGTTTCTGTGGAAAATTACTTAGCTTAGCTTTTAATCTTCCGAATCTGTAAATCCAAGTGGAGCCTTAATTGATAAATATTTTACTGACATATCGATCTATACTAAACCTATAAGCTACAACTTTGAAAATAATTTGAATTGGAAAAATCACTTTACGGTAATATTTTTGATTATCTAAGCTGCCCAGATATGAAAAAATTGGACTTATACCCTTATTATAGTTATTGCTAACTAAATTGGCTCCGACGGTATGAGTCTTTCTTCTGACTGTGTTTCGTTATGACGGTATAAATTCCTCTTTTATAAATTGATATATAGTGAACCAAAAAAAACAAACAAAAAACTTTTAGCTTCCTCTCCTTATAGGCCGATTGACATTCATTGGGATTGAGGTCTGGGCGGTGCGACAGCACTTTGTTTATGTTATATAACAACCATTAATTAACTACCCAAGCGGAATACTTCGGATCGTTATTATGAATACCATTTAAATATAGATTAGCTGCTGACAGAGCCAAACTTTTTACTAATATTGTCTAGTAGTCCATTATTTTCATAATTTCTTCAAATAATAAAAAAAAAAATTTATAAAAAAAGATGTGGGATGCACTCTTTGAAATGTGTATTGTAACCTCTTCGCAATATATCTCTTCGATATTTTTGGTTTGTTTCGTAGTTCACTCGTATGTGCTCTAAAATCGGATGAAAGCAAGAAGCTCCGAACAGTTTGAGAATGAAGTTTTGTATTGTTCGCTTACTCCAACTCCTGTACCCTGATACTCCCAGAAACTTACAGCTTCCAACTCCACCAGTCTTTTTGAATTTAGCAATAATATTTAAAATAATAGTCACTATTTGACTACCAGAGCCTGTAGATCTTGAGACAAAAAGAATATACATAAATAAATGATCAGCTTTAAAAAAAATTTAGCTGTGTCAGTCTGTCTATTTATATGCGGTCTAGTTTCGAGGTTTTTGAGATATCTATTTCAAATTTTGCAAGAAGCCGGTATTGGACCACTCTCAATATCGAAATTTTTGAATTTGGGAATTTTTTAATCTTTATAAAAAAAAAAACATAAAATTCTGATATTGTTACTCATGGTTACAGTTGAAATAAGAGAAAAGTCACTTCAAAATCAAAACATCAATCTGAACAAGTTTGTTTGTTCAATAAATAAAATCCGTGACGAATTCTGAGTGTGCTCTAACGCTTCAACTAATTTGAACAATATATATGTAGGAGTCTTCAATTCGCTTTCAATGGTTTTTTACCCCTAATAATTTTTTAACTTTTTCCGTAAATTCTGGTAATTATCGACTACGATTTCATGGACTTATTATTTAATCAATTGTCCAAACATACATGCATACAAATATATCAGTCCGTATGACTATGTAATTTCATTCATAATTCGTTTTTTGTTGCCTCATCCATGGAGGGAGAGCGAGGTTCGACTCGCACTACATTGTTTAATGGCTTGCGAAAGTTAACAGAAATTCTTTCTCTTTTACTTCTCTACTTATATACACATGCATTCGAATATCTCGCCGTCGCTTTCATTACAGAATTCCACATAATCACACACATTCCATCCTTATTGCAATTCAGCGTGTTTTAATTCGATTTCAATCCAAAGAACCGTACTTATTAAAATTCGACTTATCATTTCAAATTGAAAATCACTTCAATGGAAAATATTAAAAAAAACGTTATGTTATGCTTTCACTGCCATTCAGCTTGCTGGAGAAGTATTCCCTCAATAATTTCATTATGCTCTGGGCATCAATCACTAGTTCATCTCTGGGGGGGTCCCCCTATTCCAAACATAAGTATATTCGATTTCCCTTTCACTTTATACCGCGCCTATCGTTCAATATATAAAAAATTTTACTAAAATTCAAAAATAATTATTTCTTAATAGTGTGTATTCGCTTGCCTTAAATTGGTGGGATCAGGGCCCTTCCTTACTTTTCTTCTTAAATCTGAAAGGGATGACAGAATAATACTGAAAATGATGCAATATCATTGAAGTTTGAAGCGCTTAGATTGATATGGTTTAGAAACCAATATTTAGTTAGTACTTAAGATTAAAAATAGGATGGATAGTACTAGACGATATCTCTTCAGTTTTCTTAACGGTTTATTCCCATCTACAAAGTTTCGCTACATACAAATAGATACAATTTCATATTTAGCTTACTTGCACATAAAAGGATTTACGATAATGGCAGGAGTTTGAAATGCTGCCGTCCGAAATTTAGTGCAATCTCAGCATCGCAATAAATCTAACTTTTAACAAACTAAGCACGGCAGATTACACAAACAAAATGGTGTTACGAAATTTTTGTAAATTGTATCGCATTGTTGTAGTTACAACGATTGTAAAATATATTTTAGCACAAATCACATTGATAGTACACATGTATTTAGAAGCTTTGCCATATTTGGAAGAATAAGGGCAACAAATTCGACCAAAAATCCAACTAAAAACTATGTTTCACATGGATTCCACTGAATTGGTATTTATTTTTTTTTTACGTATGTTATGTAGTTGTACTGTGGCTATGTTTACAAGTGTTAAAAATTGATGGCAAAATTTATATGCACAATTTATTGAAATAAATAATAAAATCGAGCAGCATGTAAGCTTGCCAATATCGAACAGAAATACTGGTAATTTAGTGTAAAAACTCAAACATGCATGAAAAAATATTCCACTTAGATCATAGAGTGCTCCAAAACTGGGTATATTTCATTTAAAATACATCCAGTTAACATTGCGATGCTTTAGATCAAAACCATATATTCCAGCCCCCAACGACAGTTTCCATATAGTAATTTCGATAAACTATTTTCTAACAACGTCCACATTACTTCGTAGTGAAAACCTGCGCTTGATTACTTTCGAAATTAATTTTACTTTTAATCCTTGCGCTTCTGACAATCAGTATCATATATCAACGTAATGAACATGTCGGTCCTCATTTCTAACGTCAGTTGACTACACATCACCCGCTGATGGCGTTCGTTAAAATACGAGTAGTGATGAAATTGGTCCACTTTTGCGTTACAGCAGAGCATCGTGGAGTCTATTTAAGTGTTATCCAAAGGTCCATATGGCCCAAAAGTTTGCCGGGCGACTTTTTTTTACAAATACACAAATTTATATTGTTATTGTGTTTCTTAAAAAGAACAAAGGCAATAAAGTGTAAATTAAGAACTTCTGTGTCCAAATTTGCCGCATTTTGAGAATCAATATTGCTGAATCCGATTGTGCTGTAAATATGCGAGTATATACATATGTACATATGTATTTATGTTCGTATGTTTTGATGCTTTATTTTAATTTCTTTATCATCTATGTGAGAAATTTTATACAAATTTCACACTATCTGCTTGATTTGTGTTGGTCGTGATGCAGCTAACTTTTTTATGATTTGTAGTTTGAATATAGGATGCGCCATCTTTTATGTAGGCACATAAAATACAGTGAAAAACTTTGGTATATACTAAGCAATTGAGTATAGCATATATTTCTTTGAAACCTCACTTCAGTACAATATTATCTACTAATCTCTTCTCGTTGGAACCATTTTTAATGATTACTAGAGGACCTGTCCACGCTTCACTGTGGCTGATATATAGATAATGCTATTACTACCATCTCTATGATTTCTATTAGTTGGATTATAACCATTAGTTAATGAGATATAGCATTTTTGTGAAGCAACTTGTGTTAGTTTAACTTGTGGATCATAAAGCATTTCGTGTGTTAATAAAGCATTGCTTTTTGGGGACTGCTAATGAATTTGGGCTCAGGGAAATCCACCGGCTAAATGAGCACCGAGGAGCACCGAGGACAATGATGCTCTAAAGAGGCGAAAGCTCTGTGCAAATTGGGAGCCAGGCAAGTTCATAATCCAACAAAACCAACGAATGACTGATTCTGAGAAGTGTTTGAGTGCTCTTTAGTCCTAACAAAACCGAATTTTTGCGTTGTGTGACAATAGAAACATAGCCACATCATTTTTAACTAGAGTCCAATCGATAGTCATTCTAGTGGACTGCACATGATGAACCGGTTCTCAAGCCTGGAAAGAGGAAAAAGTCGGCTGGAAAGGTTATGACATCAGTCTTTTGGGATGCACATCAACGACTGATTACTGAGCCAGTTATAATCTAGTTTACTTCGTACTAGGTTGCAATTCTTTTCTACTATTCCATACGCTTAGCAATTGCATTATTTTTGAGGAAGAATCTGTTAAAAATGTACGCATATATTCAAAGGATTCCTAAAAACATGAATTTTGAACAAATGCTTATGATTTGAAATATAATTTTTGTATATATGAGTTGTATTAAATTTTGACATAAAGAGATAAATAGCATCCTTTGTCCTTACCCTGGTTCTAAACTACCTTTCCACCAATTTTCAGCCAAATCGGTTTAGCCGTTCTTGAGTTATAAATGGTGTAACTAACAACAACTTTCTTTTATACTATATACATATATATATATATTTACATTGCAATTGGTTATTTAGGGAATTTCTGTATTTGGCGTACTGATAATCCATTCAAGATTATGATTTTATAATACTGCAACCAACTCTGTGCGTATAATCGATATGTAACACACTCGAAATCAAATTATAGTACCTGCAACCTAAAAATTGCTTGAGCTGTGATTATGCAAATATATGACTTTGAACAAGTTTCCAAATCTCAAAGTCTTTGACAATAATGAAAATCGTCGTTATTTCAAAAACGAAATGTATGTCATAAGCTCTCAGGGGATTGACGGACGCAGCATTTATCAGGCATTTGGTAAGCCATAGTATTATCATTACATTCTTCTATATAGAATCAAGGTCAAACTTTACCTCGATAAATCCATATAAACTCCGTGCGCAACCCGAATCGAATTTTTCATTGAAGAACTCCGTTCTCTAAAGTGGATTTTTGAGATTTTCAAACATAAAAAAGACACAGGGAGCCAAATTTGACAAATATGGTGGCTAGGCGATGGCTGTCGTTCCTTGTTTAGTGAAAAAGTCAAGTAAAATCATGCTAATAAGTGACGGTGCATTCAAGTCCAGGAGTCTAGCATTGGCATTAACCAAAATGTTTTGAGTCGTTTCGTAAGAGATGTTGAAACTCTCTGCTATTTCTCTTCTTTAACTTTTTCGATGTTTTCCTCATTTTCGATGACTTCACGACCTTAAATCACCAAAACACTATTTCGCGAGATAACAAACAGCTTTCGACCAAACACTAATTGGCATAAGGAGATCAAACTTCACACTAATATAAAAAAGTTTTTGATGATCTAGGAAAATAGTTGTATCGATTCGGATTTTTCGTGGCCGGGTCGACGCAGCATTCGGCGGTAAGCAGAGGAAAAGGAAGACCTCTACTCCGTTGGAATAATGAGGTGGAGAAGGACCTGAAAATAGATTTTAGCTTTATTATAAAGGGCTTGCATTATACTTTAAAACTTATTTCGAGCGAGTGGCTTAAATAACTTCCAGCCGAGAAGCCCAATTTTCGACAACTTTTTGCAGAAATTAGGGAGGCGAACTGAATATTTTCTTCCATTATTTGATGTTATCCGTAAATCATCTCGGTTTTATATATCGTAAATCGAATTATTCTTTTGGTAATAAATATGTACGATTTGTAATTTCCTTTCCGAAGTAAGTCTGTTCATTATGAAATGGCAAACCAAGCTAAGTGTAAATCTAGAAAATGCTATCAAAGAGACTAAATCGGAAACAATTATTGCCTGATAAAAAAAAAAAAAAACAACTTGTCTAAAAACACAGCCGTTAATATTAGGTACTAAGGATTAATGGTAATTTAATATGACGGAATTTCTTAGAATACTTTTGGTCGCCTAACATGTAATAATCGTATACACTCTATTGGTGAATCATTGTACCCGTGGTCGAAGACAAACAGCAATAAATAAGAACTTTTATTATATTCGTAATATATGAATTCTTCTACATACATATGTGTGTATGTTCAGTACCTAAATACATTTCTAGTTATATTTCTGCTAAGTTATTGTATTTATACATATGTATAAAATATATGTCATAATGTACAATAAATTAAATAAAATTTATTAAAATGACATTTATAATGTTGTAACTAACATACATACATATGTACGTGCAAATTGTGCATACATGCAGATTTTATACGAGCGAAATAAACGACAATGCGATAGCGATGGCGGCAAAGCGACATATTCAAAATCATGTATATGAATAAAATTACAATAAAATAAATTGTAACGCCTTGCAAGCGACATATGTACTCGTGTATACATATATATCTATGTATGGACATGTATTACGAATATGACTGCAGTCTTTGGCGTCCATTGTACTTATTATGTGCATACAAGTTACATCCAAGTCCATAGTACTGATGTATGTACATATACACATACGCATTGATTCAAAATTCAACGTTATATATGTATTTATAGTAAAATATTGATAATAGAAGCCTTTTATCCTTCGCAAATGCAAATTGTAGGCATGTACACTTGCATCCTGTAGGAAAACCCCTAGGAAATACAATTGTCACCGTTAAAACGTTTGGGGCTAGTATTCTATTATGGAATACACTCCAAAAAATTATTTTTTTTTTATTAACACACAAGAAAAAAAGTAAACTTCGGCTGAATAGCAGCAATAATACCCTTCACTGCATTTATTTTAGCAATTTATGTTTATGTATAACCAGTTCTTTCTAGGCACGTTTTTTGCTATGAACAACCATCTAGTCGAATTAAGGTTACTTTAAAAAGGAAAAAAGTATTTAATGAAGAATTCAAATTACGTAATGTGATTAGTCGAATAAAAAGTTTTCAATACCAAGATTTGATACTGATTCAACAGTTTATAGAACACACAGTGTCCTATGACGACGGTTTAGATAAACGACGAACTTCTTGGGAAGAAAATGATATGAGCCAATTTTTTAGAACAAAATAAAGAAAATCTGAAGGACTAGATGACAGAGTACAATCTATTAAGCGGACAAGTCAATATTTTTTTTTTTTTTGCAATGAAGTTTTTTTGTATGAACATATTCAAAATTAATCCTCAAGTACAATCCCTTGGATTCTTATAGCGTCAAAACGTTTTCGCATTTATTCGTAAATAAAATGTTCACTGTATTGAATAGTTTATTATATGAATATAAAATGTGTACCACAGCAACGCATGTTGCTAGGATCCCCTAGTTCTTTATATGTATATTTTATAAGATCTCCCCGAACTCTTTCTGTCTGTTGAAAGCTTAGCGGCAAACGTAATACACAGTATCCATTATATAACCAGTTATTTAATGTTGGAATTAGTGACCAACGTGCCACCCTATCGTACCTATTGTCAGTATCAATCTGTCGTTATGACCGCTGAGGCAAAGTAGAAATCAGTTGTTCCCTTTTTTCACATTTGACAGACTGTCACTCTGAATTCGACTCGTTTCCCCATCCTGATGTTTTATATTTATTTATTTATTTATAAATTTATAAAAACCCAATATCTCTCTCTAATCTTTCAAATATATGCCAGCTTAGTTTTTACTTACTACCTAATATCGAGACTACAAACACTACATTGTAGGAGAGCAATCAACCGTTTTTATTGGGAAAAAGCCGGTGGTGATTGGTTATTTACATTGAGCTCTCATAAGATAAGTGATATCAGCCGATACCGTATACGTAGCTCACTCATTGAAGTTAACGGCGATAAATAGTTTGAGATGTTTGAAAAAATTGGATTCTTTACTTCGCAAATTTTTAAAACCACCGAAAGTTTATTAAAAAAAAAAATCATACTCGTTATAAGCCATTAAGGTGAGTGTCTCTTCTACAGGTCTCAACCTCGAGATTTTTCCCAACACGTTTTTCTCAAATCCGCTTTTGAACATTCATACACGCTAATTTGAAAAGTTTTCTAGCAAACGTTTTAAAAAAATAATACTTGCTTTGTTCATGGTATTTAGCTCTATATAAGCCGATGAACCGAAAATGGGAATATTAGCCTTATTTGCAAACAATGTAGACAAAATAGCAAAATATAATGTTTTTTTGTTTTGACACCGGTAAGAAATGTAATGGTGTGTATTTTGATAGCCATTAATTTCATACATGTATAGACGAATACATAACATATGCATAATAAAAGGAAATTTTAATTGATCATCCCATTGATTGTGTATTTAACTAGAGCAAAATGTGAGAGAGAGTATTATTCGCAAAATTTCTCACAACTTTCAGGTAAAGGTTTTCGTTGTAAATGTGTTAAGGAGAAACTCGTCCAAAATTTGCCTGCAACCCTGCAGGGTAGGTACATACATAGAGTCCGAAGCAGTATTTTGAAAATTTCTATCGAAATATACTTCAATAATATACACACATACATTTCGGTATATTTACCAATATGCCTAACTTGAAATTTGTTTAGCTTTGGAAAAAAAACCAACAAAATACAAAATTGCATAACAAATAAATATGAATCTCACATTTCGGCCATAACCAATAAATTGCCAATACTATCGTCTGCAAACAGTGCTCTGCCATACGTCTTCCTGATAACCGTACGCAGTTAGAAATACAACAGTAACAACAAATTACAAACACGTGTGGTTTAGAAAGTTTATTTATTGCAAAATTCTAATAGATACATTAAGTTTGCTTGGAATTTGTACACAGCTTGTAATTCATTGCCGATTTGTTATGCATTGATTAGTTATATATTTGCAGTTATAAATAATAATGCTATTTATGTGCAGGTATGTAAATGCAATATTTCATAGGCGAGGCATCGCAAAATAACATAACACGTAAAAATGAGATAGGGGCATATGTCAAAGGCAACATATTTTTTGTAAATTTATGAAAGCATCAACTAAAGTAGATAAGATGTGAGTGCATATAGCACAGATCATGGGAAATGCCGAAATGCAGTTAAGGAAGTTTGAAAATTTGTAATTCTCAAACTCAGATTAAATAGTAAGATCCACATGGCCAACCAGTTAGACAGTTTTTTCATTAAAAAAACAGAATTTTATAGGTTATGATGTTCTAATAGCTCGCTTTCTCCATAAAGCTTTCTCCCAGAGTATCGCGTGTGCACTTATTGGATAGTTTCCAGTCAGAACTCCTAAAAGAAATCACAAGATCTCTTACGGTTCATTTTCAGCAAGATCATTGGCAAACAGAGCAATTGACGGATGATCCAAGTAGAGGTACTTTTTTCAATAACCTTTTTTGGACAGATCACGCGTGAGTCGTGTCAAGCTGTTATATCATTTTTGTTCAGTATTATTTGAAATTTCATTATGGGATGACTTACGCCTGTGTTTCGAGTGTTTCGCTCAACTGACGGTCGACATAATCGGCCTATTGAGCATACTATTTGCAACCCATATTATGACCGAGCATTTATTTGTTATAAGGTTCGACCGACTGGAACACGTCCAGCTACAGAGAAGCAAATATAGAAGCCGCAGCTGAAAGTGTACACGAAGTCCGTGGAGAAACGATTCGGTGCTGTTTGCAGCAACTCGGAACTACTTGACGTATTTTACGTCGGGATCTTAAATTAATGACGTTCAAAATAGAGCTTGTGCAAGAACTGAATTCGCCCAAGCGATCGCTTCGCTCTATGAGCTCTTGTTCCAAGAAGATCCGACGTTTTCGATCCGTCTAATGTTTCCTAAAAGAACGATGCCAGTAATGACCGGCTATTAGATGCCTGAAATTGAAGTTCGTAATCTCGGCGACATTTGGCTTCAAGAAGACTGGAAGAATGGATTTCTTGCGAGAACACTTCGGTGAGCAGATAATTTCACGTTTTTGGCTGGTTGATTGGCCACCAAGATCATGTGATATCATACCGTTACTTTTCCTGTGAAGATGTATGGTAAATCTGAAGTCTATGCGGACAATCTTGCTTCGATTCTGGACTTTGAGCAAAACAGCACTCATGTCATTCGTCAGCTGCCAGTCGAAATGCTCGAACGAGTCATCGAAAATTGGACTCAATGCATACACCATCTAAGACGTAGCCGCGGCCAACATTTGAAAGAGATTATCTTCAAAAATAAATGCCAAAAAATGCTCTTTCGAATGATAATATATATCCCGCCATTAAATTTGAACTTTCTGTGTTGCTTTTTTTTAATTAGAGAAATCCATCCGCATCCTCTTGCCAGCCGACTTGCTCGTCTTTCCACCTTTGAGGACTGGTTTATAATGTACACTAGCGGACTGAGTGTCGATTGAGCTCCAGTGTGAAATGATGGAGCCATATTTCTATTGTCACATACCGCCGCAAAAATTCGGTTTTATTACGATAAAAGTGTAATTGGCACAGAGCTTTCCCCTCTTTAGGGGGTCCACTGCCTTCATTGTTCTCGGTGTTCATTTCACCTCTTTCCAACTTAGCAAATCTCTTTTCAACGGTTGATTTCCCCGGTGTAATTTCCAAATTTAACGGTATCTTCCACTCTAAAAAACAATGCTTTATTAACAGCACCATTACCTAAGGTGCTATATCTCATTAACTAATACTTACCAAATATGTATACGTATCTTTTAAAGATAGGAGCTGACTAGAAATCATATATTATAATAGTTTTATATATATAAAAAGTTTTGCGGTATTTCTTGCGGTATTTTTATTGAATTTTCAATTGTTCATAAATTTTTTTTTTTTGATGACTCATGCTCTTGACCGGTGCTATGGCTGTTACTATGCCGGTCTCTTTCGACCAATTCAACGATTTTATCGCAATTCTCGGCGACAGGCCCTCCGGAGCGTGGCGCATCTTCGACTACCTCTACACCAGAATGAAAACGTTGAAACCATCGTTGTGCGGTGGAAATGGAAACTGTATAGGGTCCATAAACTGCACAAAGTTTATTGGCGGCTTGAGATGCATTCTTGCCTTTATCGTAGTAGTACTGTAAAATATGCCGTATTTTCTCTTTATTTTGCTCCATGTTTGTGACGCTATAACTCACGAATGACTTAAAAGAAACGACAATCAACCAAACACGTGCATGACCCGATGCGACGAATAAAACTAGAACTACGCACTCTCAGCGCCAACTAGCGAAAATACCGCAAGACTTTTTTGACAACCTAATATGTAGATGGTATTAGCAGTACCAACTACATATGTATCAGCCACAGTAAAGCGTGGACGGGTCCTCTAGTATCTACTATAAATATGTTTAAACAGCAAATTCATGAATTTCACCAAAGCATATATTTAATACTAGTGTAAACTATACCGATTATATTGGTTAGATTTTGAGGTAAATAATTAAAATAGCGCGAATATACTGTTTATTTAGTGATTTTCTACTTTTAGGTGGATTTTATGCCGTCAATGAGATTTAAAAAAGTATTGACTGATCCATTAATAGTTAAAAAGCTCGAATAATTTTATTACATTTATTTATTATCTGTCCCACAGATTTTAAAAAACGACTGGCGGAAAGCGGTATATTTACATAACGCAGTCAAAAGCAGTTGAATGAAAAAATTGTGGATATTGAAGAGGAAATAAATGATGGCACCAAAGTGAGTAGCAAGTCAGCTTTTTATATATGTTTATTAAATTTTTACGCACTACACACCTTTTCATACATATACATATGTGCATGTACAAACAAATATGTATATAATAGCGCTGCGTCTGACTCAGACAGATTTTAAATAAAACCAAAGTGCACAACTTGCAAGTGCCATTATGCTATTTAAATATTTAAATAATACCGAAAGTGTCAAGGCTGTTTGAATCAAGTCTGGATTTTTTAAATTTTTTAGCCAAATATATAACAGTACTGAGTGCAATAATTTTTTTGCTTCGAAACAAATGATAATGTTTACAATAGTCCTTTTTGCTCGCTCTACGGATGCTAGCCATAACAGTAATACTAAAAATTAAAAATGGGCAAATGTAAAGCACGTGAAAAACTAAACTCACAGCCGAAATCAATTTGTTTGTGGATTTTCAAACAATACATAAACTAACGAGCACGTGTCGCAGGAAAAACGAAAACTGCACAATTTTTAAATACATAAGAGTCAGTCGGAATTAATGCGCAAGCTTTTAAATTGAATTTTTTCGCTGCATATACATTCATATGTACAGTTATAAATAGTTTTGTTGCGATTGCTTGGCGCTTGCCGGCTTTAAACCAAACAAAGGCAATTTTAATTGAAATGTAATCACCGTGTGAATAAATATTGTTATGGCATTCACTCATATAACCCGGCCGCTGTTCGATATTAACACACCCGCGACATGATATTACATTTATGACTAGCTGCAGCATGCAATTGTATGTATGTGTGTATATTTGTATGCATGGCTGTATATTTATATGTATGTGTGTGCATATGCCTGTATTTCATTAATTTTTAAATTAAATATTGGAAAAATCCTCTGCTTTTTTATTTCAAATATTGGCCCGGACTTTTGATGGCAAATGTCAACAACGCCTTTTTGTTTTTGTTGATTTTGCCACCGAACATGTTGCAACAGCTGTTTATGTCAATAATTACAATTGTGCTATGAATGCGTTTAATATTAATTGGATATGCTGTCCAAGTGTAACGCGTACGCCGGTATTTAACATGGTCATCTTTATATCAAACCTTTGCGGAATTGCTGAAATTTTGCTTGAAATTAGTATTCCGAAGTTGGAAGTTAAAGATGAAAAAGATGGAAATAAGTTAGATGGTAAAAAAATAGTCACTTTTGCAAGAATTATTAGTAAAACTCTTAAATACGTTGTGATAAAAAAGTAACCGGTAATTGTAAAACGCAAAATATTTAATTATTCATCAATATTTACTTTGTCGTCTCACCAGATACAATGCACTTACATATGCCAACGATTATTCCAGTCCTCGAACCACTTTCCGTAAGATTTTTTTGGATGGCCTTCAGCTCATTCAGCGTGTTTTGTTTCATCTCTTCGATCGCCTGAAAACGGGTTCCACGGAGCGTCAATTTAAGTTTGCGGAATAAGAAAAATCGCACGGAGCCAAATCCGGTGAATACGGCGATTGATCGACGGTTGTCATTGCGTTTTTGGCTTTGATTCCAACTTAGCAAAATAATTTATTTTCAAATATCACTTACCCCGAGGAATTCAATTGCAATATCCTAGTGCTTTTTTGTCACTACATATATGTATACAGCAAAGGACTAAACTATTTATGAAAATACCGATATTTATCTCAACGCTTAAGAATTTTATTAAAAATTATAAATACATCGAAAGGATATTAAGTTTGTTTTCGAAACTAATAACTTAATTTAAAAACTTAAACTTAATTGTTAAGAAAAAAAATCAATTTTAAAGAGATATAAGTGTTGTCCATTGACTCAAAACTTCAGTTCATATCTCGCTAGAATGTGTGTCAATCCCTTTTTGGCACACTATTTATGAGATTTCCGATCCGTTCGATGCTTGGAGGGTTCATTTTCAGCCTTAGGAGCTCCTCTTTTGGCATAATTTTTCCTTTTTAAATTGGCTCTAAGGAGCTCAATGGGGTTCAAATAATTTGACACCGGGCGCCAGTTGAGCTGTTTGATACTACTATACCAAAACCACGATTTAGTAATTTTTGCGGTCTGCTTCGGATCGTTACCCTACATGAAATATCTCCTCCGTTCGCGTTCGATGATATCCATATTTGGAAGATATGGATCACACATTAAACCATGGATCCGCCGAAGTATACCCAGCTCATTTTCACATACACCTCCCCAAGCCATTAGTGATCCACCTCTAATTTATACTATTTGAGAGACACATGTGAATATATTCGATTACTTTTGGTTTAACTAATAGTAAAATGTTCATATATTTTGGCGAACTATAATCGAGCCTTACGGTGTTATCACAATAGAACCGTTTTTCACCGGTGCTCCAGCTTTTAGCACGTTATTTTTCAGGTACATTGAATCCTGATTTGTCACTCACGCTAATTCCATGGACCTCTCTAATGACGTTATTAGAATTTATAGTTATCAACATTATAAAGAGGCAAAAAAAAAAGTTCTTCAATTGCTATTTCTTGGGTTATAAATAAATAAATAGGGCATATGAATTGACATTTCTTGCAATAAATTTGATTTTTTGATTTAATTATGTCTTAAAGCGGACAAAACTGTTCAAACACTCTTTCTGTTCGGTTAATTAAAAAACATTACCAGCAGGATATTAGTGGAAGGCTTGATTGATGAAGTAACAAGCGAACTTAAATTAAGTATATTCGTGAACAGTTTTGTCCATTACCGTATATACATAAATATTCAGGATGGCGGATAGAGAAAAATTCAATTCAGGGTTCTGTCCGTCCTCCCTTTCATGAGTGTCGTGCTTAATTAGAGATATCTTCATGGACCTTAGTATATCGCTCCTTGGTTATGTGGTACAAGATATGGCAATGAAAAGGGCATTTGTGGTCTGAAAATGTTTTGAAAGTGGACGTGGGTCTTCTAAAGAGTTTAATGGTCATATCTTAGATACTATTATCGCTAATTTCAACCAGACTTGCAATAAGGAACTATTTTGAAGAATTTTTTTAATTTACTGTTAAATGAGACAATAACAACGCCCCCACCCCATATAACAGTTATAGTGAAAACTACTAAACTCGCGAAAACATACTGAACAAATGTTCACAACCAGGATGGTAGGGAAGAGCTTTATAGGAGTTAAAATTGGACAGGGCGTGATACCACTTATCTTTAGGTGAAATCCTATATACCAAGGATCAATTTAAACCAATTTCAGTACATAGTTACATAATAACGTTACATAATATGACCACGCCTGGTTTTTATATAACCAAATTCTAAAACAGAGAACAAATAGTGTCGAGCTTCAGTAACCATATATGTGGAACTGAGTGCCTATGAGATTTTACCAACAATAGGTCAACCTCTATGTTATAACCATAAAAGTGAAGTAATGTTCTTTTCATAATAATATGTTCTAGTGCCAAAAATGGGTAAAATTGGTATTCATTAAATTTTTCCTTTTCGCCCATATATCCTTTTCAATCAGTTCTATAAATGTGGGTCAACTCTTTTCGCCCACTGAGCTCCAAATCTCCACTTGAGAACTTGAACTTTAGACAAGCAGCATTTATCAAAAGTTAAAAGTTGTGGATGTCACGAAAAGGAAAGTGTGATCTAAAATTTTTTAAATAACTAAGTAGTTCGAATATACAGTCAAACTGATAGATAAACTGCCAATTAGACATGGCTAAATCGAGCCAGCCCGTTATATTTATAATAACGATCTCCGACATTTTTTTCTTCGTGCCAAAGGCAATATTCTCTGTTTAGGGTATAAATATATAAGTGGCTACCAGAAAATTTACTTGGTGTTTTTAATTCTAAGGACTTTAAGCATATTTAAATCAATTAAAGTTCGCTTAGTTCTCAATTGCCGTTTCTAGTATAATTTTTAAATAAATCAGAACAAGAAAGCCCCTGAGCCGCTTGCGACTCGGCGCTGTCAGCTGTCTGGTATGCGACGGCACAAAAATGCAGCCAACATCCTGTCCAAGTTCAAAAGCAGACGTACACAAGGTCATACACAAGGCACTAATATGTATGTATGTGTTTGTGTGCTTACATAGCTGTTTTATAGTTTTTGCACTCATTTGCACTTGTGCGACTAGACGCTGAAATGTAGACTATTTTTGGACAGACTTTTGGTGGAGTTGGAAAAAATGGTATTTTATACTGTTATGTATGTTTTTTTTTTAAATACTCGCGTAGCTTTGTTTTTCACTTTTCAGTGAATCATACATGCCACTCTCTGCCACGGTAAAGTGTACATCTGCGGCAACTTCACGGTCACACATGTGCGGCACATATGGGCTGTGTTGGAGGCAATATCGGCTTTTGTGAATGTGTGTGTTTTCAATTCAGTGTCCATTGAGTGGAAGCGTTTAGTGAGCGAGTAGAAAAAAAACGCTGGAAAAGACAAAAACGAAAATAAAATTTAATGAAAAGTGCAAGAAATTCATTAACATTGACGGGGCACAGCGCTAACGCGAACGCGTAATGGCAAAGGAATGCCGCGAGTTTACACAGAAAACAGTTTTATAAAAATGAATGAAGTCAAATGCAACACTTTAAATGAAACAACTAAACTCTGTCGCTTTTAAATAAAAGCAAATCACCACTTCTTGCGCTCGAATTTCAGTTTCAAGCGAAAAATCCTTTTTCTGCAATTTAATTGAAAGTATTTTGCTGCGGCTGGGAAAATACTTACTGCCAGCATGTGCCAGCAGAGCAATTGGGCATCGGTGGAGTGAAGAAAGTGTTTGGAGTGCAGAACATGCATGTGGCTTGCTTGTCAGCTCGCAAACGAGACGCGACAATTTGTTAAGCGATTATGTTTCTGCCTGCGTGCTAGTGTAGGTTTGTCGAAATATCTGTCCCGCCAAGTGATTATTGAAGTACTTAGCTCTTAATGTTGCTTTGAATTTCTGCTTCGACTATTGCTGTTGTTGTTGTTGCTGTGCGGTTTAAACGGCTGTAAATTATCCACTTCACTAAGTTTTTCCCAACTCATTTTTTTCGCTCTCTCAAAACTCATCTTTCGCCATTGGCATTTAAATGTTTGCACTTGTTGCAATGCTGGTGTTGCATGCCGCATGCAATTGTGGTGTTTAGAACGGTTGAGCGTGCTGCAGCAGCTTCAAGAATGTAGCAGATAAATTAAAAAAAAATTACCGAGAAATGTCAATCATGTCAAAAATGAGTGAGTGCTACAAAGTGTAATCGCCTGGTGATTACAGCGGATTTTAGTTTACATGTAAATATGTATATAGCTAGGTATTTTTTTTTAATTCTCGTATCACAGAGCATGCATTGAAAACAAATAAGTGATTTAAATCATCGGAGGTTGTGGCTTCGTCGCAAGAAGAGGCAACCAGGCTCCCTTTGAGCATAAAACCTACACAGATCTAGGAACTGAGAACTCTTTGTTGTGGCGAAGGATTTACAGAGAGTCTGTAATACTGGAGAGAGTGGATGTTAAGAACCTCTTACAAATGCTTCTGAAATAAAATATTTCTGTTTATTAGCAACTTTCTATCAAAAGTCACCATAGAAAATAGTCTATCGGCGTCAAATCGCATGACCGAGACAGCCAATTGACTGGGCCATTTCGTGAGCTAACACGTTCACCAAACTTGCTTTTCAATAAATTGATTATGACATTCGCTGTGTGGCTTGTGGCGCTGTCCTGTTGGAACCACATATTGCTCAAATAATGCTTATTTTGCATACTGATGAAGCCATTCAGGCAGAAATGAGCATCATCGCTGAAGATGATTTTTCGATGAAAATCCGGATCATACGACTTCAGTTCTTGCGTAAATTTGATCACACGTATTCCTAGATATTTTCGAAAAATTCGCCATAGCGACGTCACAAAGGTGCCCAACGTTTGAAAACGACGTGTGCGAGACTGATTTGGAAACATTTTGTACTGTGCCAACGAATTCAAATTTTTTCACTAGATGCCCAATTGTTGATCTGACAGGAATTTCGTTAGAAAATTTTAGTAATTTCGACTCGAAAAACGTTTGTCGTTTGCTGTCGCTATCGGTCTAACTATGTAGCGTCGTATAAAAAAAAATGCTTTATTTGTTTCGTCTCGTCTTTGGTGTTATTAGAGCCCAATACCTAGCACTTCTCTATTCCGCAGTATTCTACTCTCAACCTACTCTTGTGTTAATTTTTGAGTATAATTTTTCCATTTGGTCTCCGTCCTTTTGGCTAAAAATGTCTTTTGCGTGTAACACTCACTGCAGCTCAACTAGTTTGGATTCTGCTTGAGACAGTTTTTCTCAGCTCCTTATAACTAATTTTATTGTCTTGTACATTGAATGATATGAATGTAATCACCATCGACTGGCCGCTTAATTGTAGTTTAGACTTCAAAAAATATACTTAAACACATACATATGTACATAAGTATGTCTACGTATAAATATATATGTCTATAGAATATGAAATACACACAAGCATGATTAGACGGGTTTTATTTATTTATTTCTCATATAATTACTGCTTTAACTTGCGCTCTATTTTTTCAATTTTTCTTGTTTTCCTATAATGTTTGTATGTCGTAAAGTTAATGACGAGAATGCCGACATTTAGTATGCCATGCATTTCCGGTAGCTGACACACGGTTTCTGTTATTGTTTCTAGCAACATTTATGGCCTTTTCCTCTTCTGAAGAAATAGCATTAACCTGCGCTTGCGTGCAGCATCCAGTCGTGTAGACACATATGATATCCATATACTATATATATGTATTCATGTATGTATTCTCTATATGCACCTTTTATTGCAGCGCTGACTCTTATGCCTGAACTGCTGAACCCTTGTTTACTTTATAGATGCGCAGGCGTTGCTGCTGCACTTGGGACAAGCCTCTTTACATGCAAAGGCACTCGCACTTGCACATATACTTAAGTGTATGTATGTTTACATATTTACAAATCATTGTTTGTTAAAATGTTGCTTAGTTTACATAATTCACATAAGTATACACTAGTCAGAAAAAGTTTGCGTACAAAATTCCCAGCATATTTGTATGGCTCATTATGAATTTTAACACAAACAAACTTTAATTTTTATGGTTGCATTAGAATATCAGAAAAGAAATTTTCGAAATTTGAAACCATCATAAAATGTGGCAAGCTTTTTTTTTAAAGTTTTTTATTTTTTATTAAAAAGTTGGCAACATCGTCGCAGAAAAAGTTTGCGTACAAAATAAAACAAGGGGAATCCCAATAGTTTTCTCTGGGAAAAGTCGCACTAAAAATATTTACATCAGTTTTGTTCAAATCAAATAAACTATTTTCCTGAAATTTTAAACAATAAAAAAAAAATTTTGTACAATGGACAGACAAAGAAAACCAACCAGCCGCGGTGAAAGAGAAATAATTATAAAATTATGGAAAGAAGGTAAAACTCGCGAAATCGGCCAGACGGTGGTTTCCTCGATTGAAAGAGTGATCGAAATGTACAAATCGATGGGTTCTACCGCCACAAAGCCTCGTTCAGGGCGTCCCCCTAAATTAAGCCACAGTGAAAAGCGCTACGTTCTTAAGGAATTGCAAAAAAATCCAAAGGTGAAGGCTTCAAATGTTGCCAGAGATGTTAAAATAAGATTCCAGAAAACAATTTGCAGTGACACCGTATGCAAAATTTTCAAAAAAGCCGGTTATCGGAGCCGAGTCGCACGAAAGAAGCCATTCATATCATTGACCAACAGGCTTAAACGAGTTGCATTTGCTAACGAGCACATTAATAAGCCGCCTGAGTTCTGGAAACGCGTTATTTTCTCAGACGAAAGCAAGTTTTGTATATTTGGAATAAAAGGGCTTGTTTGGAGAAAATCCGAAACTGCACTCAATAAAGAAAATCTCGCGGCGACCGTAAAACACGGTGATGGTGGCGTGATGGTGTGGGGGTATATGTCCTGTAAAGGGGTGGGTAATATCCAGTTTATAGGGTCAACAATGGATAAAACGGTTTATTTGGACATCCTTAATGCGAACTTGAAGCAAAGCGCAGTTAAATTGGGATTGGAAGACAGGTATTTGTTTCAACAAGACAATGACCCCAAGCACACTGCAGAAATTGTTAAGCTCTGGCTCCTCTACAATGTACCCAAACAACTACATACGCCCCCTCAATCACCAGATCTCAACCCCATTGTGCACATATGGGATTTATTAGAGCGTCGGATCCGCCAACACAACATTTCTTCGAAGGAGATGCTTAAAAATGTTATCCTTGAGGAATGGAGCAAAACCACATCGGAGGAGACATCAAATCTCGTAAATTCAATGCCAAAACGACGAAGAGAGGTCCTACAACGCAAAGGATATCCAACTAGTTACTAGAAACTGTCATTTTCATATAAAATACATTTTTGTAATTTTTTTATTTTTTTGTACGCAAACTTTTTCTGAAGTGATTTTTGTCTATTTTTGATTTCATTCTTGTTTTTAACCCTAATCTATATCCAACAGTATTAAAATATTAGGTATACAAAAACTGAATTCCAAAATGTCAATAAAATAGAAAATTTGTTCAGTTTTTTTGTTATTTCAGGAAGTTTTTTAGTAATTAGGAAGCATATGAGTCTTGTACGCAAACTTTTTCTGACTAGTGTATATATGGAGTTTCATTCATAATGATTTTTTTTTTATTGAGTTATAAAATTTATAAGTAATTAAATTTTTACGGAAAAATCGTATCAGACCTTTTTTGTAGAGCATTCAATTTCCTGCAAAATCTAAAGAACAAAATATTTTTTGAAGTGGTTGGGAGCGTGATATAAATTTTTCTATCTGATAATAAGAAAAAAATAGAAAACTGTAAGTAGGAGGACCTTTCCGTTACAATTAACAACTCATTCTTGGAGAGGCTTTCTTAGAGGTGTCTAGGAACCTATCTATCAGAGTACCAAACGAAAAAAAAAAATTTGTCGGTGAGCATTCAGAGTTTCTCGAGCAAAAACACCTAAATACTATGTTGTCATTAAAAACCAAAACTTTTCAACCGTTTAAGCTACAGATTTTTTCATTGTGGACTCGTTTACAGAATAATTTTTTTTTTTAATACAACTTCAGTCGAATCATCAATTTCTGTTTTCATCCCTCTGAGGAAAATTTTTTAAGATATTTGATGCTATACAAGAATCCGCACTGTAAAAAATTTTATCCTAAATGGTTCAAAACTTTAATATCTTTCTTTTTCTTTTTTACTGGCTTAGACAACGCTTTCGCGGGCCAGTCGTTCTTCATTTCATTGTTTGCTGCCAATTTGCGGTTTTACGTGTAGCCAGGTCTTTCTCCACCTGGTCTCTCCAATAGAGTAGAGGCCTTGCTCTTCCTTCGCTTCTCACGGCGGATACTGCGTCGAATACTCTCAGAGTGTTTTCATCCAATCGGAGGACATGACCTAGCAGCGCAGCCGCTGACCCTTAATTCGCTTAACTATGTCAGCAAGGGATCATATAATTACCTTCCGAAGTACTTTCCTATCGGGGACGATGAATGACTTATAGAGTATGTATGATCTCCGATCGTCGAGATTCTCAATTGCCTACTCCGTCCAAATAGCGCTTGTTGGCAAGAGCTATACTGCGTAGGATTTCGAGTCAGACGTTGTTGTTGGTGTTAAGACCGGATCTAAGATAGTTGAAATAATCTACGAATTTGAAGTTATGACTGTCAACAGTGACGTGGGAGCCAAGTGGCGAGTGCGACGACTGTTTGTTTGATTATATGAGATATTTCGTGCCCTCGTTTACTACCAAACCCATTTGCTTCGTTTCGTTATCCAGTCTGGACAAAGCGGAACTAACGATGCGGATGTTGAGGTCAATGATATCAATCAGTATTGCGCGGATACCAAATTCAGACATCGGGGCATAAAGGCAGCTCCTTTTCGTGCTGTCAAAAGAAGCTTTGAAAACGACGGCGGTGTGCATCGATCCTCTTTTCACTGGTCTTTTTCAAGATTTGGCGTGTGGTGAATATCTGTCCACTCGACAGAATCTTACATGCCATGTTGAGGGGGCTTATCCCACGGTAGTTGGCTCAGATTGTGGGGTTTCCCTTTTTGTGAATTGGACAGAGCACACAAAAATTCCAATCGTCTAGCATGCTTTTCTCCGAACATATTCTACAAAGAAGCTGACACATTCCTTATGAGTTATTCGCCGCTGTATTTGAATAGCTCAGCCGACAATTGGTCGGCCCATCGTTTTGTTGTTTTTCAGACGGGTAATTGCTATTCGAACTTACTCATGGCCGGGCAATCACTAGATCACCTCTAGAGGTTCTTTTCGTAGGAATTTTGAACATTACCTTTGTCGAACATCTTTTTACGCTGTTCGTACTTACGCATCTCGGCCATTTAATTTTTTTGTCTTCTAATGCGTCTCGCTTTCCTCTTCAGCTCTCCGTGTCTATTCCATCCCGCACGTTTTATGCTGCACATAGTCGGGTGCGAATCCCCGCTTGAGCAAGATACTGCTCCGAGCCTTTGCTAGGACCTCGGAGCGTACCCACGTCTGAAATATTGAAGACGTGCCTGCTGTCAATCACAACATGATGAATTTATTTGGTTGGTGGCTTTTCGATCCAGATACAGGCAAGCAGATTGATGAATTTTCCAATGCTGGAATCTAGGATAAAGTCGATCAACCTCAACCCATTTGGATTTGTTTCCTCATGGAGGCTGAATTCACCGACCGTTTGATACTTTCTTTGCCTAGCTTTCCGTTAACGTCGCCAAGCACGACTTAAATATCGTCGGGAGGGGTACCACCTATAGGTGCGCTTCAAGTGCTAAGAGAAGACATATTTAGTCACCTTGGCCTTCTATCGCCTCCGTCGGAGCGCGATATGTTAAACAACTTCGCTTTAAAGCGCATTGTGGCAAGACGTTCATCCACCGGGATGAATGCCAGGACTCGGCGAAATTTCTTTCCATCCCCGAGTTCAAAAGATTGGCGTTCAGAGAATTTTCCTCACTCACATGAACTTCTACACATGGCTCCATATATTAGTGAAAACACATCTTTTAACCTCTTGTTTATATAGACCAGATCTTTGAATGCTCACAAGCTCCTTTTAAAGAGAAGCTACATAATCTCGTAACAGAGATATTTTTTTCTTTGCATATCCCATTACCTTTCAGTTTGTGCAAATGTCTCAACTTAAGGCCAGGCAGGGAAATATGTATATACCACATTCATCACTTGCTCAAATTCTTGTTTTCGTATGAATGATATATAAGTATATAGACATTTAAGTGGCTTCCTCATACATACATACTATATGTTTCTCTTTAAATTCTGCAATGCGGCAGCAACTTGTCAATTGTGATTATCCTGTGAGAAACTGTGAAAATTATATAAATTTCTAGCCATGATTAAAGATCATCTTAAGCAGTAATGTAAGTTGTACGCAATCGTGTATATGCTTACATAGGTAGACTTGAATGTAATTATCAGGGGATGAGCACTTAAACGCTTGCCAATACTTCAGCTTCATGGCACCGTCATGGCTCAGTGTGTGTCTGTCTGCCTCAGCGCAGATTAGAAAATTCCCACACGTCCAAGTCGGAAAAATCATAATTTGTGCGGCGCGTTACATAAACAGCGCCTACTTTTGCTTTGAAACCTGTCCATCAAATTGGAACAGTGTTTTACACACACAGACATAACCACATGCGCAAATACACAACGGTTGGTTTGTTCTATGTGTGTATGTATTTGTGTACATGCCACGACCTTGTTGCAATTATATTTCCTTACTTTGTGTTTTCTTTGCTTTATTATTGTTGTTATTAGTATTTTTCCTTTTTGCTGCCGCAAATCAAAGACAGAACGCCGACAATTAGTGTTTAATTTTTCACATACATACATACATACATAGATTCATAAATATACATGTTATATATAGCTGGGTGGTTAAAGCCTGTCTCGTTCTCGTAAAATATGAAAATTACCTAAAATGCGGTGTTAATTATAGACTAGTTGTATCTAAGATATATGCGCAGGAAGTGTCAGAAAATTTGAGAACGAAAAATACACCCTAAAACGTATAAACTTTTTTATAGAACTACTTGTTTGATCTTGTTAACTAAAAAATATAAAAATCTAAATGAAAGATTTGTGTGAGACCGCACAGTTAGAAAGAGGTCTTCAGAAAATGAGAAAAGGCACATACTTATGTAAGTCTCTCCACCACTGTTCTTTCAAATATATTGTTATTATTGTTTTTAAACAGTGTAAAAAGAAGCGGGCTGATAATAAATTTTCCTTACTCGTTTTATACCCTAAACAAGGTATATTAAGTTTGCCACGAAGATTGTAACACCCAGAAGCAAGCGTAGAGATCCTATAAAGTATATATATAAATGATCAGTATGTCAAGCTGAGTCGATTTAGCTATGTCCGTCTGTCTGTCCGTCTGTCTATCTGTCTGTATATACATATATGAACTAGTCCATCAGTTTTCAAGATATCCTTTTGAAATTTTGCAAACGCCATTTTCTCTTCAAGAAGCTTCTCATTTGTCGGAACTGCCGATATCGGACCACTATAACATATAGCTGCCATACAAGCTGAATGATCGGAATCAAGTTCTTGTATGGAAAACTTTCACATTTCACAATGTATTTTCACAAAATTTGGTACAGATTATTTTCTAAGGCAACAATGTAATATCCGACGAAATTGTTAATATCGACTTATTATAGCGTATAGCTGCCATACAAACTGAATGATCGGAATAAAGGGCTTGCATGGACAATTTGACGTGGTACCTGCACGAAATTTGGCATGCATTTAAGCAGATATGTCAGAAGTTGAGAAAGATTGAGTGAATCATTCAAAAGTATTGATTAAAAATTATTGGAGAAAAAAGTTCGAAAAATATATTTGCACAGCACCGGGTCTATTAGAAAGTCCGAACCAGTGTGGAATTTGCCTCCATACCTCACGCTCTCCTTCGTTGTAGTCTTAACTCACACAACATAACACACTCAGCCTTGTTGATAACTTTTCTTGTAATATGGACTCTTATGATCGACTTTAGTGATCATTCAATAAATCGGATTTAGAATTTTTTGAAGACCGACCCTTAAGGCGCCTAGTGTAGCAGCTAAATAATAGCTAATAAAATTTGATTGTCATCAGACAGAAGCGGTACTGTTTTTCAAATTCGTAAACTTCACTAACACTGAACAGTTGGAGATTCTTTGAATTTGAGATTTCTGAAAAACTCAATCGGAAATATCAAAAACTTCAAAAGATGTGTCACTTGATTACTATGCCATTATCTCAATATTCCGAGCAAGCATTATACAGCTGGTGTTCTTCTGCTTATTTTTCGGAGTGTAACATTAATTTGAAGGGTTGATAATTTTTTCCCAGAAATATGTCGAAATTTATCCCTGAAGAAGTATTTTCGCGAGCAGTTCTTTTTCAACTCTATGGTGAACATGCCCTGGCTCATCATTTGAGCTGGTGATTTTGGCTGGGAAGATGTGTAGGTCCTGGACGAGCAAAATAAATTGAAGATGAGAAATGGCAGAATCGATGACGATTAATGCCAAACACCAGAAAAGCTCGCAGAGTATTTGGGAGTTACTTAAACCGGCCTTTCGAAAGTTTTAGAAACAGTCAGATAGATTTAAAATCAATTAAACTGAACTATACGAATCAAAGCCAAGACGTTACAAGATGATTTTGCATCTTAGTATGACTGGTGTTGAAAACTGGATCTATTATGAACTTCTAAGACCGGGTAAAACCATTAATGGTGGTGGCAATCAACAGCAGATCATCAAATTGATCGAGCGATTTTCGAAAAATGCACCAAATATGACATTTGTCACGAGGCAATAATTCTCGATCACGAAACGTTCGGTCTCATGTTGCAAGACCAGTTAAAGACTATTTTAAAAACCGCGACTGGGGAAGTCTTGCCTCACTGCCTTATAGTCGATGCAGAGTGCTCTGTCTGGAAAACACATCACATCAAAAAGGGTATATAAAATTGTCTTGATTAACTTTTGGTCTCCAAGCCGGCGCAGTTCCTTTGAGCTGGCTTTCACAAATTTGCATTAAGGGGGGAAAATGACATAGTTTCACTGTTGACTGCTTTCAATACTATGATTTATATTTGTCTTAGATATACGTAAAAATTTAAAAAAAAAACGATGCTATGTTCACGGAAATATAGAACTGATGATACATAAATCGATAACTCACGCAAAGAGCTTTGTACATATAGACATCAGATTTTTAAAAATATATTTAAAATTGCTCAAAGCCGAGTTAAAAATTTTGCTATTATGTTCGTTAAGTAACTTCGGATATCCCTTAACAGACTTCGGTAAAGGAAAACATTTGACAAAAGCAAAGTTGTTCAATTAGTAAGGATATAATACTACGACACAATTAAAGTTCGAAACCAGAGGCATTCTCGCACTGCAGGTGCGCCAATTCTCATGGTTTACTAGAATGATTGGACTATAAAATCTATTGTTAAATAGCAAGCAGGTGAAAGCGATATTTTATGTATTCATATGTATATGGTCCCATTCGTACCTGTTTTAGGTTAGAAATGAAAATAATTTCCCTGCTAAACATAAGTAAACAATTTGTCTGAAAATAATAAACTTGCAAACATGACAATTATTTCGTAATTTACATGATCGCGTTGCGCGCTTGGGGCAACCCATAGACCCAGCGGCTCCCACAGTGAACTGATTCACACACTTTGTTGTATGTAGCAACGATGAAATTGACTTCCCGCAAAGAAAGTTATACAAGATCGAGGCAGTGAGTGAGCTTAAACATGCGCTTAAAAGCATTTGCCTTGCATGCACCATATCCATATCAAAAAGCAAAAGGTAAAAGTAAACAAAAACACTATAAGTCAACTGTAAGTCATCTTGCAACAATAAGTGGCATAAGTAAGTGGAACGAAATACTGGTAAGTGCAGAAGCACAGAAGCAGGTTGCTGTGTCAGACGAATGAGCGGGCACTTGCTTGCGCAAATAGCTAAGCAAATTTTTAAGGGACTTCGGAAAGAGAAAAACAAAAAAGTAATAATAATAAAATGTATAATCACAGTGTAATTGTTGGCAACTATTTTAATGAGTTGTGAAATTGAAATCTCTACCACCAACAGCGCAGCATGAATGAAGCGTGTTGGTCTAAGATGAAATTGCTTTAAAGCGAAGAGGAAGCACTTTTCACGGCGGAAACCGAAATCGCTGTAAAAATGCATGCAACACCAACGGCAAAATAACACATAATCACAACAACAGCAGCAAATGATAATTGTGTAACAATGGTGGCTGCAGCACAACAAAACAACCAGTAATTTGTAGAAAACGCGACGAATGCGAACGCAGATAAAATAATAAACAAAACCAAAGTAAAAAACAACAACAAAAAATAACAAAAATGGTATGAGCGATAGAAAAGAATGAATTTGGAAGAAAAATATAAAAAGAAAAATACACCAATAAAACCATAATTTCCTGTGCAGGGCTGTCGCATTTACCAAACCCACGCCAACATATTTGTTGTAAAATTATATTTATGTGTAATTTTTCGACACTTTTGGTGATATTCATAAATGTTTCCTGTGCGCACTCCCTTCTTAAGTTATTACCACTCTACTACTTATATAATGCCTGTGAGAGAAAGTACTGTGTTGAGCACTAAAGTAGTGCGAGCAAATTGTTTAAGGTGTGAGTTTCCCTGTGATGTTTCCGCCGTGGTTTCAGAACTTACCGTAATTACCAATAACACGTAAAGGAAATATATTTAGATGTAATAAGACTAAAAACAAGCAAGAACTAGGAGTTTTACAACAGTAATGGTAATTATCAAAGTAGAATGGTAAGACGGTGCAAGGACGCTAAAATACCCTTTACGGATGCTGTTTTCATAGCTTAAAAATATCTATTGTATTGATCACCCAGTTTGTGTGACAGCAATATGCTATGATGGTCTGATCTGAACAATTTGTTTGGGATTTCCAATAAGAGTGATAAGATTCCTTAAAAAAAAAAGACAACTGCAAATGTTTTATTTAATGTGAAGCATAACTGATTCAATTAGGTTCTGGATATATGTATTATCGTTCAAGTATCTTCCACGACTTCTTTTGCAGGAACTAATACCATTAACCTAATTTTTGAGTACGTTTGCCACTAAATCAAGTCGCATGTCATGAATAGCATGTTCAGTATTGATTTCTGAAGCTTGAATAGAGTCTGGTTTATTGCTAAAGACCTATGACTTCAAATAACCTCACAAAAAGTAGTCTAATGGCGTTGAATCACAACTTCTTGAAAGCCATTCAATGTCAGAATTTCTTAAAATAACAGAATCTCCAACATTTCTCGCAAATATGCGGTTGCTGTGTAGCAAGTAGCCTGGTCTTGTTGGAACCAGAATGATGTCAACATCAATTCCTTCCAATTGCGGCTATAAAAAGTTGGTTGTTATCTCTATTGATAGAAAGAATTATGAACTGAAGATTCCACCAGTCATAAAACCACATCAAACTATCAATTTAGATGAATGTAATGATCGTTCATGAATAATTTATGGACTTTCTTTGCACCAGTTCTCATTTCCGTTCGACAGTTTTATTCATTTACCGCACCGCTCAGGTGAAAGTGAGCCGCTTCGGAAATGATTTTCGTTCGAAAATCTTTATCGTTTTCAAGTTGTTCCAAGGCAAAAACAGCAAATTCACGACGTTAACGGTGGTCCTATGGATCTGTTCCAGAGTGAGAACTATTTTATATAGATACAAGCAAAAAATCCTTTTGCAAAATCCACCAGGCTGTGATTTGAGTCAGCCCCAATTTTTGGAACGTCTTGAAATCAACAAATTGCGTTTTTTAAGAACACTTGTCTGACAACAATATTTTTATTACACCGAGAGGTTCTTTGTCTGAGTGGCACTTGAGCATTACGTTAAACAATGTGCGCTCGAAAGTTTCAACAATTTCAATTTTCAATAAACCGTCAAACAGAGGATCGGAATCCCAGGGTAGCGTTGACCCAATTTTATCTATTAATTATTATAATTCCACATAACTGGGTTTCATTAAGGTACCTCACACACAATCACCAATCATACGGAGCAAAAACAGCCGGATATCCGAAAAAAGTTATATGGGGGGCTAGGTGAAGCTTTCACCCAGTTATATTTATTTTAGGCACAAAAATATAATTTTCTGAGTAAAACACGTTCTGTAATGTATATCTAGTATAAAGTCACCTCGAAATTCGAAAATCTTTATTCTAGGTATGTAAGGGCGCAGGGAAGTATTGACCCGATACTACCCATTTTTGATACAATTATGTGTACTAAGATCAGGAAGGGATTTTCTGTGGATTTCAATTGCATGTCTATCGTATTGACTGATTTTTTTGGTTAAAAGTCAACTATATATACTGGGTTCCAATCAGTACCTAGGGGTTTGAACAGTGCTCTTGGAAAATTTTTGATGATAAGTATGCCACTTTGAAGGAATTATTAATGCGAAACTTTATTCCGTTATTATAATTACTTCTTGATTTGTGTACCAGAAGGTAAAAGAAATTTTTAAAATTGTGTTACATGCGAAGTAGGCTTCGCCGAAGATTTTGCGCATTTTCGCACTTTGACAATTGGAGCCTATACTTATTTATAGTTTGAACAAAAAGAATAGTTATGATATTTGCATATAGACTTTAAGGCGAATGATTGCTAATTTATCGTTTCAGAATTTAATGTTAAAAATATGCTGTATATACTTCAGCGATCTCTAAAAATGTAGAAGATTTCGCAACAGCGTCTCGTGCTCTACACAAGTGCACTGTAAACCACATTTAACAACATAGTTTGCTGGGGAAACCGTTAATAATGGCATAATACATTAGTATTATTTCATTTACTGCTTCTCCTGACACATCTGTCTCTACTTTCTAACCAGACTGACCCGGACGAAAGTAATACCTCTAGGGAACACTAGACAGAAGAAAAATGAACAATAAAACAACTGCAAAGTGGCTAAAAACGTAATAAAGATAGTGCACACATTTATCTTACAACAAAAACTTGCAAAACTGCGCAAAAATGTATAAAAAGCGAAAAGAAAAGAAAACAATAATAGAAAAACTTATCAAATAAAAAAATGAATTTCATAAAAACTACGTTATCTCGGCCAATGTCAAAATGCTGCAAGAAAATTTCATGATGTGTCAAAGGAAAGTGAGCAAAGTACAATAAAAATGAATAAGCGCGCTCTTTAACTCGCCGATAAGCAGTAAATGGACGAGAAATGAGTGAGTTTGGACACACAAAGCGGAAGATCAGAAGAAAAGTGAAAGAATAAAAGACACAAAAAGGCAGGCACTAGTACGCTGTTATCTGCGCAACACAAACAAAAAAAAAAACTGTTAACTACCACTGTCTCCAAGGAAAACTACCAGTTAGTGGCCAGCAACTCGGCAGTCAACGGAAAGCCTTCCGATGAGCGAAGAGTAAGTCAACAGATGAATTACCAAATGACCCACAGGCAGCCACAGCAGACGACTTAAGTACCTAACACACTATTTAACTCGTAAAAAGGAGTATGAACATACGCACGCACACTTACGAACATAACAGATTTTGGCCAAAAGGAAATCGACAAATGAGCCGGTAGTCGATCATACTTTAAATACATACATACATATGTCGAAAGGACGCCAGGAAAGTATGTCTGTGGCATTACAGAGCCACACTTCACGCTTCAATTTCTTTAATGATACTTATTAGTGCCATCATTAGCGCTGCAACAACCTCGTTAGGCGTCGCTCATTCGATATCCGCCGATTTTGTTGCGCTTTCGATACGCCCACAGCAATTGGGAATATGGACGAAAGAGGCGAGCTGGTTTAACTTCTTGAGATTTTAAATTCGGTGTAATTGGTGCAGAAATTGTGTGTGAAAAAATAGAAAAAAAAAATAAGATTTAAGAAATTCGAGCCTAGTCAATTTTAAAAATACTGGACTATTCTATAAATATTTTTATAGACTTAATTTTATTGCTTTATTGTTGAGATTTTCTAATTTATTGCTTCTGTTATGGTCATATTCTTGGTACGGCTTCAGAAAATCAACTTCAAATCCGCAGTTGGCAACTACCACTAATTGACATTTTTAAATATTCCCACTCTTCTTAGACTACTTCTTAATTTCGAAAGCTTCTGCCGTGTATTTTTCAATCTTCTTCATTTCGCTAAACACTGTCTCCGATAGTTTAACTGCAAACGTTTCTGCTGCCTCAATGACTTTCTTAAACTTATCCAACTTTGGCAAAACGCCTTCAAGGTGCCCTTTAATTTGTCCTGGCTTGACTTCCTTTGCCCATCCGCGTAGACCAAGAACATTGACTTGAGTTTCCAGAAATTTGGTTATTGCCTCCTTTGGAAATTGACCTTTGAGATCGAAATCGAATGAAAATAATTCTTCTTTAGACATAACTGCAAATTTTCAGTGTTTTTATTTTACCAAAACAATGAAATTACTGAAACTATTTTGACTGATTCAAATTGAAGTATGACACCTCGGATTTATTAAAAACAATTATACTCGATGTATTCTACTCTTAGTTAAAATTAATGTTGGTTAAAACAAGAAACAAGTTTCCACCGAAGAACTTGATTTATTTGCTTTATTAAACCAATTTGAAAACCCCAAATCTTGGTGAAATTTATTATCGTATAAAGAGTTATCTCACAGAGACTCCTTTACGTTTTTATCACGCAGTTTCAACGGCAAACTTATAGTGGTCCAATATCGTGTTTCCAAAAAATAATTCCCTTGGGAAGAGAAAGATGTGTGCAAAAATTCAAATCGATATCTTAAAAATTGAGGGATTAGTAAACGTATTTGCAGATAGGCAACAGATATATCTAATTCCACTAAAGCTGATATTAAACATACGATACATAAATATATACGATCGTATATTGGAGAATTTCCGACGTCTCTATTTGGGTGTTTCAAACAACTTGAGCCTGTTCAGGGTGTAATGAAGCGACTGGTTTCGGTTTTAACAACCTCAGTTGGATATCATTTCCCAAATAAATTCTTAAAATCTACAAAACTTTCGGAGATGGTCTTAAAAACCCTTCACTTATCTAATGATAGCATTATTAATGTCGTTGTTTCTTTACCTATTTTAGAAAGTACGTGAGAATTGTTTGATACTACGATATATTGCGGGCAAGTATGCAAGTCCGATATTCGAGATATTTCCTGCAAAATTATTTCAGAGACCTAACCGATCCTGCATATCAACTAGTGGTAATAACAGAAGGCAATCAATATAACTATTCGACAAAAGTTTTGCCGACTTTGTCCCCATATCAAATGCGTCAGATTAGGTTTTATTTTTTTATTTCTATGGATAATTTTATTGTTGACAAAAACGTTTATATAATCTTCTTTTATCACATGAACACCTATCTTTACTTCGTGCTCTGTTTCGAGACCAACAATGCGTGGAAGCAGCGTTTATATTATCTGTAATTCCCGATCGAAAAAAATGAAACCGCAGCAGAGAACGAGGGAACTAAAGTGACATACATACATACAAAAACAATTTGTGTGTTAAACATTTAAGATTTCCAGGACCGTATGCTAATATTTGGTGTTGTCTTGCTTTTTTTGTTTGTATATTTCTCACCCTAAACGGTTAGCAGATGACTTCAAATTTGATAGCCGAATATTTGTTGATCTTTTTCAGTTCGCCAAAAACAGTACCGATAATTTTCGAGCCAAATTGCGGTGAATTTCTCAAAATAACTTTGAGTTTATCCATTTTGGTGATCTCGCCCTCAAGTCGACCTTTGATACATCCATCCTCGACCTCTTGAGCCCAACCTCGGATACCGAGCTGATTGATTTCCTTTTCCAGAAATTGGTTGAAGAGCTCACGCGGCACTCTGGCGCTAATCTCGAATTCACATGCGTAGAGCTCGGTTTTCCTGACACGTAGTTTGGGTAATTCAATGGACATGATGACGATAAATTTCGAATGTCTATGCCAACCGTGTCGAGACCGTTACATTTAATTTGAATATTCAAATTCATATTTTTATAATTTTTCTTTCGTTTCGTTTGACAAATTTACGAAAACAGAAGTTGACAGCTTTCCTTTGTTGTAAAGCAAGAGTTTACAAGATTTTTCACTTTTTTAACTATTGTTTCGGGTTTGGTCTTTTTAGATTGAAAACTTCAAGATATTGAACTGAAAGTAGATTAGTATTTTAATTCAGAGAAAAAAATTTTAATGACAATTAAAAATATTTTAGAATAATCAGAAATTGAAGTTAGTCACCTTAAGTTCAAAATTTTTAGTCTGCATCCAGTAGAAAAAGACAATGTCAGAGCTGACGAGAGTCACGCCGGGCCCCATTATGTGCTTATCTAAAATCGTATACGTCGGACTGGCTTTTCCTTTCGTCGGCAATAGGTACCGCACACAATTATAATAGAGGCCTAGTCCTGTATTTAATTACATGACAATTATTGCTCTTTAAATTGGGTTACTCTGTTCTTCTTCTTCCTTTTTTAATGGCAAAGACACTGCTTACGCGCTTATAGCCGAGTTAACAACTGCGCACTAATCGTTTCTTCTTTTTGCTGTTTGTAGCGAATTAGTGCATCCAAGCGACTTCTCCACCCGCCTTTCCAACGAAGTGGTGGTCTTTCTATTCCTCTGCTTCCCCGGCGGGTACTGCGTTGAATAATTTCAGATCTGGAGTGTTTTCGTCTATTCGGACGACATGACCTAGCCAGCGTAGAAGCTTATGACTTAAAACATGGTATTTGTGGTCGTAACATTTTAAATTGAAATCATGTGCAATTTTAGTTTTGTCAATTTCAATCTGGTAATTTTGATAACATAGATTCACCACTCTCCGGAAGGCGAAATCAGGCTAAATACTTGGGCCTTTTTTTCAATCGTTGTTTCTTTTTGCGATCTTAACGGATAAAAATGGGTTCTGACCGAAAGTTATTTTAGAATCGACTTAACTTTGCATAATATTTTGGAAATATAATGCTGCTTTACCTACACAAAATATTAAATTCATCTCTTAAAATCTAACAACTAAACTGTCATGAACACGCAAACGCTTCTTCGATAGTTTCTTTTCTACAATGAATTTATTTTTCCTCTCTCTTCCACGAATCAGTGAGCAAATTGATTGTGACGGCATGAACTTTGGTAATATTTTTTATTTATACACGTCTGTCAATGACTTATCAGCATTTCTAATGCCCAAAAGCAATATTTTGATCGTAATTACCATGAGAGCATTTTAAGGCGACAATTACAAGCCCTCTATGGGGTGCTTAGAAGCGTTTAGATAAACATGCGAGCTCTTACACAGAAATGGGCAACATAATAACACACAAGTATGAAAACATCTGAAAGCGATTAATAAGAGTAGTTTTCCGTTTCAAAGCGCGCGCATTCATATACATTTATATGTATATGTATGTAATACATATGTACAGAACATGTCTATTTGTACGTAACCTTAAGTATTACTCATACTTATTGGTTATCGTTGATGGCTGTTTTTGGTTTTTTTCTTGCTTCAATCTGGTTGCATCCATAAAGATGTTGTGTCGCTTTGAATTATCGTCATGTCGGTGATGCTTTAGAAGTGACTTCAGCGCAGCTTTGGTAACGCATTCATAAATACTATATTTTCGGAGATGTTGGGCTATTATATGTAAGTAAATATATGTATATGTATGTTTGTAATGTGTGCGTTTTCAGCTTTCACACGCATAATTGGATTATGTGGCGCGGGCAACATATGACGGCATATCTCGTCGCTTCGTTACAGCTGCCAAAGCGTGCTCATAAATTTGGAGTCAACAAAAAAAAAAAAAATAGTGAGGCGCAGCAAGCAAGATTAGCGCTTGTTAGCGTGAAAGGGGTCTTCATAACGCTTGGTAGCCTCGTGACGTTGTTGTGGCCATGCTTGTCAAGCGCCCGTCCGCAGTGATTTCTTTGCATCTCGGCATCTCGTGCTTTTTAGACTTTTTTCTCTATTTTCTTTATCACTATCATCTTGTTGCTGACTGCCATTGCAGCGTGTTGATAATGAACTTGAAAATGGGCGCACTTCAAACGGGTCTTTAATTCAATTTAATTGTGTTTCGCGTAATTTACTTTTAACTGTTTCGAGTGCGCGCGATCGTTAGTTAGATTTCTTGTAATTTGGCGTGCTTTTCGATACTTGCATCGTCCAACAGCTGAGTTGTTGAGCTGAGCTGCGAATTATCTTGTTTACTTTAAATTACTTTCTTTAAAATTTGCCTTGTTCGCCGCAGCCACAGGGTGTCCATGAAGCTGATACTTTGCGTGAAGTGGCAAAAAAGCGACGCGTCCAATATTTCATTTATTTACTTTCTATTTTTGCATGCCAAAGCAAATGTTTGGATAAATATATGCCGTCAAACGCGTTTGATAGTTATTTTTTATGACTCGAAGTTTTCGTTTATGTCAATGCCAATTTCATGGGTGTGCGCTATTTTATAGCGGCGCTTTTTAATAACTGGCGTAAAAAAATCCTATTAAAAATATACTTTCACCACAGCTGGAATTTTAAGCGCAGTAGAGTTAAAGTTTAATTTATGTGCACTATTTGTGTGTATTTATGGTTGTCCTCCTTTGATTAACTGTGGAACTTAAAAATTTATTGAGCCTACTTCACACAAAGCAAAGAAGATTTGGTTAAGTTTTTTCGATTCACATACTTTACGTGCTTATTTATTATTTGTTCTTTAACTATAATATATAATGAATTTTTATACTCTGAGTATGGTATATTACACTTGCCACAAAATTTGGTACACACAGTAGGAAGCAAATATCGCATAATGTATATAATATAAATAATCGGTGTGACAAGCTGAGTCGATTCAGTCATGTCTCTCTGTCTGTATGTATATACACGAACTAGTCCCTCAGTTTTGGAGAAATCTATCTTAAATTGCACACCTCTTTTCCTCGCCAAGGAGCTACTTATTTGTCGGAACCACCTATAACGGATCTCTGCGCAAATGACCATTAAGCTACCGCAGAAGATTTCTCCCGAAAACTCGTAACTTATCAAATGTAGTCAACGACTATGCATCTGCACCGTACAGCAAAACGGGAATGATGAGTGACTTGTAGAGTTAGATATTTGTTCGTCGAGAAAGGACTTTACTTCTATTACTTTCACCAGCAGTAGTTTAAAGAAGTCACACGATAGGAGGTCTTTTTGTAGTTTGGTATCGCACGGCTTGGAGAGGTCCTTCCCGGTCCTGACAGACCAGACCTATTAGTTTTGCAAGAATACCAAATTCAGACAGAGCGGCACAAAGGCAAATCCTTTGTGATGTCCGCTGTCGTCCAGCTTGTCAAGCTCCTCGTACTCATGCATTTTGGCCTCTCTCTTGGACCAAGGCCGGAAGACGTTAGTTACTTGAACCATATGTAGATGAATCGTTTATGGCCATTCCCAAGTGAAAGGCTTTCGGAAAACTTTCCTCACTTGCCTGAGCTTCTGCACATGGCTCCTTCTTAACATACAAACTGACTGACCAAAATCAAGATCTGTAAGCAAAACATTTGAATTTGATATTTGACACTTTCTCATGAATTTGGAACTGATTACTGATTAAGGCTGCCATGAAATCAAAAACAAATTGTTCAGTTCGAATCACTATAGTATATATATGTATGTATATAATACATATACCCACATATTAGCTGCCTTTCATACTGAACGATAAAAAACAAAACCTTGAATGGAAAAGTTTTTCAGTTCAAGGCAACGGTATAATGTTAGAAAAAATTATAAAAATCGAATCATTGAAATCAATATGAAAATTTTTTGTACACTTTTAAGCATCTGTGAAGGGTTTTATAAGTTCCGTGCAGCCGAAGTTGACTTTTTTGGTATTGCAATAGGAGGCCGAGCGTTGTGAAGATTGAAATTTATTGCGTCGTGTCTAGTCGCAAATTGTCTTTGGCGGTAACCATTAATAGTTTCATCGGGTTTTAGTAGCTCTAAATTTAGTACTCCTTGATGTCATGGATTCGACTTTACCCTTTAGCTCGTTGGCTAGATTTTATATAAGATTTTTTGCGTTTAAGGTTGTCGGTGGCGGCTACATTTTTCATCGTCAGCCACAATCCAATGAACTCAGCTGCTTTTAAATGTTTTGGAGAGGCTGCTTGATTCACTTCTAAATGTTCTGCGAGCTCTTCCCGATTTTGGCATCAATATACATCGAATAATACTCCTATTCCTCTGCTTCTATTTTGACCGCCCAGGATAATCTCTGTCTTCCCAGCCAAATCGCCAGTTTTAAGTAGTGCAAGCAATATGTTCGCCATAAACTTCCACCCAAAAACGTTGACTTTCGGCTGAGATTTTTGTTCATATAAGTAATGAAGAAAAAGTGTCCGAAAAGAACACTTTGTCATGGTGACATCTTCGGTGGTTTCAAAGGTATTTAAAAATATGTATAATTTATTCCAAAATTTTCAGTCATCAATAATGTTATTTTTTTTTTATGCCAAAAAAATTTCCGGAAATTGGGAAAACACTCGCCTGCCTCTAATTCCCTCTAAGGTGGAAGTATATTAACTCAATGAGTAACTACAAAATTTGAATTCCGCACAACTTAGTTTACACAATTTGTAGAAGAATTTACATTCTGAAAATATCTCTACGAAATGACATAAAATGTCCTCAACCTAAAGAATTTTTTAATTAATATTTTTCATGATTAAACTTGGATATTTTCAATGTGAAAAATATTTAAATCGGAGTTATTTTAAATTTTGAAACTGCATTTTTTAGAAGCAGCAAATATTTTCTAAAAATAGTTATAACATATTTTTTCCAATTCCTTTTGCAATTTCCAACGTATTTCTATGTGCTTACTATCGCTTATGACTGTTGTTTCGTATAAACAACGACTCTGTTGGCATTTTCAATTTAAAATATTCCAAAATAAATCCAAATATATTGCAAATATTTTACACATTATAGTAGTGCTAAAAGCACAAGGAAGGCGACTGGATATAATTATGATATCACAAAACTGAAAATATATTCGCAATATTTGAGTGAATAATTCACTTATTGTCTGATAAAAAAGATCTTCGCTGAATCAAAAATATGGAAAAGAATGCAGAAAATGATTTTAACTTGTAAATATGAAAATAATTATTTTGAGCCATTCACCCATGCTATGCAGTCAGCGGGTTAAAAATGTAAACACCTAATAGAAGTCTAAAAGATGCCCAAAAATATGATTTAATTTAATAAAATTGTGATGCATAATAATATTATCGGCAACTGCAAATGCAGTGATTTTTATTTTTGTTTTTATTATTATTTTTCTTACAAATTGTATGTATGTGTGAGTGATGGGCAATTGCACATGCATTAACATTTCTGATAGTGGCAGAAAAAAACTTGATTTTAATGCGTCATGTCAAATGAGGTGAAATAATTCGCTTTATATTAAAATTAAGTATATGATTTCGGAAAATTATGAATATGTTTTTCAGGTCAACCTGATCAACCATAAAATTTAAAAAAATGCATAAATATTTTTATTTAAATATATGTATTTATATATGTATGTATGTAAATACTCGTGCATTCATAAAATCTATGTCTGTCAGTTTTTTAGCTCATTTTTTTTTTTTTTGGAAATTTCATGTGGTTTTTTATTACACCGCCTCTAATAGACAAAATTAATGGATGAAATAAATAAATATTAAATTGACTTATAGTCAGTTTAATTGATTGAATAAGTGCCAAGCCTTTGATAGGTAGAAACAAGAACAACAAGGAACAAAAATATATAAAACAATAAGAGAAACTTGCTAATTCTAAATTTTAGATAGGTAGATTTTTTAATATTATTGAAATTGGCGAAACATACATATGTATGAAAATTTTTCACAGTTCTCTACAAACTGTATAACAACCAACAACCATATTGTAGAATTTAAGATTTATTCGTCAAAACTGAATTCTCAATTTGAGCATAGAAACAATTTGTGACTTGAAAATTGCAGATTTAAGTCTAATATAGTATATAAGCCTTAAGCGATATATATATAATTGACACAACACCCTTAATCCGCCACCGATTGTAAACAATCGGAAGCATTGTGCAGATACTATTGAATCGCCTGATCATATTAAATAACCTGCAATAGTTCCTTCTATAGTTTACCGTTTCTATAGTTCCATACTGATCCATGGTTTTTATGGTTTATTTAGGGTGGAGTCCCGTCTTCGTAGCAGACATGCTGTTTCAAAAGCACAAATGATGCATTGTGTGACTTTTTCTATTGCTAAGTCATTATCTGACACGGAGTTTCTTGAGTCAGATACTGAGAGTATACCAATGGAGCAACACAGTTCAGTTACACATGTGTGTTTTCCAGTTTGTTTTGGACTCATTCCTATACAATCGATAGATCTAGATCTCAGATATTAACTTTGAAGTCAATGTAGTGGTTGGAAAAGGAATGTTCTAAAAAGAATTGTCAATCCGATACTAGGTCTACTGCTCTTCTATTGGACATAATAATGTCTAAGACTTCCCTTCTACCCCTATTTATAATGGTGGGTGTGTTACCTATAAGGTTAGTAGGTCTGTAGAAGTAATTTAGTCGATCAAAGCCATTCCTCTGGCATTACGGCTGTATGATGGAAATTAGCATCTGTGTCTATAGATGGGGAGTCGAAAGCAAGATATGGTGCCAACAAAAGCAGTGGAATATAAGAAATTTTTATTACTGTGATGTCGGCCAGGTTTGTAGACTCCACTCTGCTGCGGTGGCAATTGATCTGCGTTCAGCAGTGTGTCCTCTTGAGAGAGAGTCAATTCTGACCCAGTTGCCTTTTTAATGTTGGGAGGAAGTTCTCATATTCCTCCATTCGTGCACCGGGGGGTCTCAGGTCGACGGCAAAGCAGATGACGATTCAACCTGCCTTCTCGCATTCGCCTTTCTAAATTTGACAATGTTAGGAGCACAACTCTACCCCTAAGGGAGAAGTGAATCTTCAAGAGTCTAGGGACTTCTTCATCACGCTCAAGGCACAGCTCTACGGAGTTGAAGACCGAACACCGACCTATTCGATCTCAGCGACAGTATTTGGTCCGTAAAACCATCGCCGGCTTAAACGGCTCCCTTGCTTCGTCGGTATGATTTCTTCGGGTCTGCCAGTGTCAATAACGGGGTATTTAAAAGGACGCGTCGGCCCGCATAAGATGTACTTTTCTCTTTCTTTTTTTTTCTTATTACCGGAACTTTTGTTTGCCAGCTGCGCATCTAGCGGCCCAGGAGCGTTTCCTGGCCTTTCAGACAGGATTTTCATCTGCTGTGAAAATGGTATTGGGCGAATTCTTTCGTTTGTCTATGAGCGGTGTCCAGGTCTCCAGGGTCCGTGCCCAGCCAAAGCAAAAGCTGTGGTCGGATTACCTTTTACGTGCCACCTGGAGTATTAATCCATTTATTATTACCTTTGCTCTTGTCGCTTTCTAGACTCGCTTCGTCCTCTTATTTTCTGAACAAGAAACCACTCGGGGTGCTTCATCCAACTCTTCCCCTTTCCAACACAGTCTTTGAACTGGGTAATCAGTGGAGTGAAAAACGTAAAAATATTTAGTATTTAGAGTTTTTTTGCATTTTTGCAATTATATTCGATTTTAAATTATATTCTCATATAGTAACTTTTGGATTAGCTTACCAACCTGACGAACACACCATACAAAGGCGGATGAAGAAGAGACAATAGAATATTTCCTAAGAAAATGCAATTCTTTGTATAGAAAAAGAAACGTATCATCGGAATTAAAGAATATTTGAGACATTACATAATAAGTGAGGGGATATATCTCATATCAGATATCTACCCTAATTAATTTTGGGCTGTAAGATGTACACACATAGTTAAAAAAAAAATTTCTCACATATGCGTTGTTTAGTAGTTAAGCAGTATACATTTTAAAATAATATTACCAGGTTATATAAAGAGCTGCAGTAGTAAAATGTAACACAAAACTTTCGCAAAAGGCTTAAGCAATAATAGCTGCAGGATAACATATCCAACTATAGCCGCATATCCAATTCAATATTTGTGCCTATTTGTATACGTATGTTACATATAAGAAATGCTTAATACGTCCAAATTGCAATTGATCCACTCGTCGATGTATTCGATTTCTGGAGCTTAACGTTAAGGCAGGAATTTGTAATTAAGCTCACAAACAAGTGAACTTAAGTCAGCCAACCCCCAAATTGCACGGCAATACGCGTATAACCTTGAAATCCCAATATCGAATATCCTGCAGTTGACTTCCTTATGCATTGTAGCGATAACTTAAATCCCGCTGATATTGGCATTACATAAAGGTTAATATGAAGTTTACCATCATCAACTCATTCTTCGATACCACACAGCTGATTAACCTTTTCATTGCCATTTGAGTGCCCAACAAAAGCCTTTGGGGAGGTGGACAAGCGAGACTGAACTTAAGCGAATATTACAGCCAGTTAAAGGAGGAAATGTCTGCTAGTCAACGGGAGAAATGTTGAACTTATGGAAGAAAGTTCCTGCTTTGGCGCATGCACACTCGTTTGCCGGCGATAATTAGGTGTCTTGTAGTCTTATTAGGCTGACAAGCAGACAAAAAGTAACACACACACACAATTACGTGCATTTATGCCCAGACAGTTAACCGAGCAAAGCAGCGTGCTACTCGTACCAACTGCTTATTAAGTAAGTTGTCCCGATGCGCGCGCGCCCACCAACCAATCAATTGGGGATTAAGAAGTGAAGTACAAAGTCCGAAAAAGTCGGCGCCCAGCATGCTTCACTGCACACAACGTCTGCGAGTGGGGAAAAAGACATTTCTGCTGGCGGAGCCGGAGCACGCAGACACGCTTCCTTCAGCGTCTAATTTATAACGAAGTGCAGCACAGCATGAAAAGCGTAAAGTTGTCTCCTTGCTTTTTGGGTGGAAAAGTAGGAAAACTCTTATCCAGTTGTAGCATTCGGGCAAACGTAGCTGATTGTGCAGATTTCCTGAAAATTGCGCTCGACTTGTTGTTATCGTTTTGCTTGCACTCCTTGCTCCATGCAATTATTTGGCTTTGTTATGTGTTTTTTTATGCGCTTAGGAATTGAAAAGAACCTCGCTGGAAATGATGTGTGCATTGAAGAGCAATGGTGGGAAGAGTCAGCTGTGAACGCCAAGTTTCCGCAAATTCATGCGATAATTGCAAATTGCATTTGTCATCTAACGGTTAACTAGGAAAATTTTCAAGATGAAACTTTTCTAAGCTTTACTTTCCAGAAAAGTTGAAATTTAATAAAAGCTGTATCTTGCTTGAATCGCTTTTAGGATCAAAAAAGCATTACCTTCCAACTCTTTTAAGATTCAGATTTTTTTCTTTAATGTAAAAAAAAAGTATATCCTTCCATAACCCACGTCATAAATGATTATGTATTAAATCCCTAAATTCACTTTGAAAAACTAACTTTTGCGTAGATGTTTCACCATCCTTCTGAGTCGCCCATCAGACTGCGGGAAGTGGAGAACATGTGAGATTTGTATATTGACAAGAGCCACATAACTCTAACCATGCCTGGAAAAATAGACTTTATTACTCATACGCTAAGCGTATAGCCTCGGCAATGTCCACTTTAGTTGTGATGTTGTCGAGATAACGTATTTCTACGATGACTTCGTGAGTTACAGCTTTTATCTGCCCATTTTTTCCCAGCACTTTGCCTATCGGTCTTAAAGATGCCAGTGTTCTTCATCTGTGCCTTTTTGAATTCTAACAGAACTTGTCCTTTGGCCGTCTTTTTGATCTTTGACACATTTTCCTCTAGTTACTGCAAAATATTGTTTTCCTTAACAATCCATAGGATGTCGCTGACATTACATGTGACCTGTTTTTTCTATGACTCTTGCATCGGATCGAGGTGACGAATTATATAGTGTCTTCTTTGGTGGCTTACCTTCCATGTTGCTTTCCCATTACTTTGTCATTACCTTTGACATGGTTGTCACACTTTGCTTCCTTGTTCAGTTTTGCTCGGCCCTTTTTTATGGATCATTTTATGGTTCTTCGGCGATGTTCTTCGTGTTGGCTGCACTTCGTCAGGCCAGGCCTCTTTATTGCATTCTTTGAAGTGGTTGGCATAACGAGAAAATTTCGTCGTTCTTCTTTATTTGAAATGTGCTCCTCCTTCTTAATCGCATCCCCTAATTCGGTCTTACAGTCTCTACGAGTTTGTATCGCCTTTGCCAGTTCAGTGGTGGCACCCAACTCTGATGGTGATGATAACCCTCTCAAAGGTTTGTCAACATCAAGGTTTTTGATCGGGTACCTACCTTGTTTTGGTGCCCTCTTAAAGAATCTGTTTCCGTAATCGTCGTCTTTTGGGAAGTGTTTTGCACTTTGTTATCAAAAGCGCTCAAGCTACCAGTTTTCCTTAGTCAAGAATGGGTGTGTCCTCGGATTCACTGACGCTACCCCAGTTCCCAGAGGCCTGTCCTTGCTTTACCAGGCCTGGGAAAAAACATACGGACTGGCGCTCGCCCGGGGCAACGTAGGCTACCACTCCTGCGTTTAATACACACTTCTTGATCAGAGCCCGATGGGCCTGATTCCTGATCCGTACCGCAGCGGACACATTGAGCGCGCGCATATCACTCTCTTTATCCCGCCAGGATGAGAAGTCGCTATCGACACTTTGAGGAGCTCCAGGTACGCCGCTGATGACAGCCGCGCCTAACATGGTGAACAGATGCTTCTTGTGGGTCCGACGCGTCTCGCAAGTATGTAAAATGCTACACCCGTAAGCTTTTTTATTTTGTGGGGGGGAAGATAAATTTCTCCATCAGGGAAAGACGCGTATTATTATCATCCATGTGTCATAGGACAACAACTAGTATGGTTTGTTCGATACATTACTCTCTAACACTTGGTGAATTGAAGACAGCTTATGTGTGAGGGACAAAAAATACTAGTATTCCCAAATAGAGCTTCGTTGTTTATTCGAAGTTGTTTTTAAACTGTATTTCCTCGAAGGAAAATACTACTTTTAATGACTTGATAATTTTTTTTGAGAACACTGAAATTATGTCTTGAAAATTCGTTCATCGCATTGAGAATACAAATTCCTACTAGGCGCTTTAAAAGTTACGACGTCAGCGCGTGTCAGACATCAGCCGCTGGATCGCGTTAATTTAGTGAGTAAAGCGCGTCTAAAATTTGTGTTTTTTATAATTTCTTTTCCAATATAAATTTCGCTGAAATGCAGTGAACAGGCGTGCACCATGACTGCGGCAAATAAAAAAAGGCCCGCGAGGAGTGGAGAGTGAGACAGATCTCAACAACGAAAGTTGCACGCAATGTCGCGGCTAAAAATAAATGCACCAACGACAGCAGCGACGCCAGCGACGGCGGCGGCTGTGACTGTGTGACAGATAAAGGCGAAAGTCAGCGAAAATGCGCAGTGTCGGCCCAGCGGGTTGGTATGCGTCGTCGGCTGGTTGCCTGGAAAATGCACTGAGCCGAAGTAAATTATTTGTATTTGTTGTTTGTTCGCTTTTCGCTCATTAAATTCCTCTTTTTTCTTGGCTGCCAGTTTTAAGTATTTCATCTTTGCTTTTTTCCTTTTCGGTGGCTTTGAGCTGCGTATGCAAAAATGCAACATGCCACAGCAGACCGTGACTCCAAAGTGCAGCATCAACCGCTGACAGTAGCAGCTAAAAGTGTGTGTGTGTGTGTGTGTGTGTAGAGGGGATGTGCAAGAGCAACTGCGGCACTGCAGTTTCTTCTTTAGATTTCGCATTTTTTTGTTTTTGTTTCACATGTGGCATTTGCATTGCGACAGCAAACGGTCGTGCAACACTAATGGGCGGAATGTCAGTGGATTACGCCTGTCAAAAGCATGGCAAGCGGCTGAGCCGCAATCCAATGCTGCGCATTTGTTGCCAGGCCGCCTCGCGCCAAATGCTCAGACTGGCGTTACCGAGCTGGGGAACGACGTTTATTTTTGGTGGCAACTGCAAATTACCACATACCCCACAGTAGCGCGTGTAGTTAACTGTTGCCGCTGCCGCTGCTTGCCACAGAAATGTTCAACTCTCTGCAATCGAAGCATGCCACATCAGCAATGTGAGGGCTGAGTGATCTGATTACTATTACTTATTTGCCTTTTTATTTTGCCTTCTTTTCTTATTTATCCTCCTCAAAATGAGTTTTTGCATTTTTGCTCCCGGCAAGTTGCGTAAGTGTGTGCGTGCATGCGCATATGTAATCAAGGAAAAGTTGTGTGTGATTTATTAATAGTTTGCTTGACTTTTCACTTTCTAGTCTGGTGTGAAGGCAAAAACTTTGGCGCTTGTTGCTCATTTTGTCCTTGAAAAATTTCACTATTTTACAATTACAGCTTGCCTTTCGCATTATTTGCTCTGATTTACACTTTGCGTCTCTAGTAGTTGTGTGTGTAACGAAGCTTATTGGCATTAGTTTGCTAGAATTTTTAAATCTAACCACTCTCTTGTTGTTGTTGTGACATATGGTAAATTGTTTGTAGAAATTCTATTGCAACTGCAGTACTCAGGCGAATGTGAAACATAATCTGTCCCGGATATATTGACCGCACTACTTTACAAAAGCCAGAAAAATAGGGATTACATTAAACTACTTTGTGGATCGGAAAGCCCAAATATGGTATGAAGAGTGGTGCCGTTAAATATGTTGGGAATCTAGAAAGAATAATTTATTATAATTAAACCACCTACTTATGGCAGAGGCTACCTAATACTAAAGGCTGATTAATTTCGAATGATATTTATTTTCTGAAGATTATCCTATTTCCATGTTAGGCCATTTTCGATGACTCGTTCTAACATTTCGACTGGCAGTTGTCGAATGACACGCGAAATGGTTTGAACCAGGGCCTGAATCGAAGCGGGATTGTCCGCTCTATACTTTACATATCCCTACGGAAAAAATTTTAACGGTGTTATACCACACGATCTTAACAGAAAATCGGCCGGCCCCTACACGTGGAATTGTCTGCTCACCGAATTGTTGTCTCAATAAATCCCTTGATTTATGCGATATGTGGGAAGTGGCGCCATCTTGTTGAAACCAAATGTCGCCGAGATCATGAACTTCAATTACAGGCATCAAATAGTCGGTCATCAAGGCGCGATAACGGCCGACATGGACGGTTGCGTTTTCATCGGCATCATTCTTGAAATATGAATTATTTCGCCGACCCACAAACCACATTAAACCCTTTTTTTCTGGATGAAATGTAGCTCTCGAATATCTCCAGGTTGGTTTTCGATCCAAATCCGGCAACTTTGTTTTGTTTACATACCCATTCAGCCTGAAATGGACCTCATTGTTGAAAAAACTTTGGATCGAAAACATCGGATCTTCTTGCAACTTTTCAAGAGCCTATAAAGCGAAGCGATGTCACTTGAGCGGCTTCAGCTCTTGCACAAGTTGTATATTGTGCGCCTTCAATTTAAGATTTCGCCAACTCGTTCCATACGTCAGTCCAAGTATCTGCGAAAGGCGCCGAATCGACTCTCTATAGTCTTCATGTACACTCTCAGCACACTGCTATAGACTGTAGTCTATTCGGCCGATATTATCCAATAACGAATGCTGGGTCTCAAGATGGCTGATGGTGTACCGAATACTATGCTCAGTAGGCCGATTGTGTTGACCATAAGTTGAGCGAAATACTCGAATACTAAAGAACGTGTTTACAGATCGTGCATTTTGGTAAGAAAGTTGAACGTTTTGTAATTGTTCTTCAGGCGTCTTTTCATATTGAAATACCAAACAATACTGTAAAAAGGTAACATGACAGCTTGACATGACTTACGAATAATAATAACCCTGCAGTTATTCCTCCCGTAAGAAATATCGGTATTTATGAAATGTTACAGCTGAAAGGGACTAAAAATTATATAAATTGACTCGATATTTTCTATTTAAATGGAAGTTGAAAGACTTGCAAGATCGTCAAAATCGTGGCCAAGAATATCGAATGCAAAAATGCACGATTTTCCCACATGGTCTCGAAATTACTCGAAAGGAGGTTTGATAGCCTAATGACAGATCACAACTTATAGACGGTAGAAGCGAGCCGGATGTGGATTAGTAACGACGAGACATGTAGAATATATACCTCCCCTACTCGAGCCTTAAAAGCAAGATTTTACTATTATGAAGCATTTTTGTCATCAATTTTGTGGATCTTCAAACTTGCGATAACTTATATTTACTAGTGCTTTGGAAATACGTTGTCTTTAGTAATAGCTAGTTTAGTTTTGATTCCTTCTTCAAATGATTTTTTATATTTTTAACAAATCTAAAAGTTTGGTGAAACTGCTGTTAGCATGAAATATCTTAAAGATGAAAGAAGATGACTAAAAGTTCTCAAAGGTCACATGCGGTCTGTACAAATAAAAAGATGTCGCTTTAGCTTGACTGCGTATCCGTTTTCTAAGATAAAGCAGTAGCGGCAAAATGGGAAGCAAAAAAGTCAAAAAGAAAAGAAATGAAAATAAGGATTTCTTCACCAGCGCCATTAACAACGTAATCCGAATCTTAAGCTAAACTACCATGTACAGAATATTGTGTGTAATTCCAAGACTTGCGTTAGCTTGGCATTATAATTAAAAGTCTGAAGTAAAAATAACATCACACATTAACTTCCCTCTGTTGGCAAGGCACTCACACACACATGCTTGTAAAACCAACAGCCGCAAAGAAATTGAAAATCCGAAGAAAAAGGAGCAGCGATACCGTAAGGTGAAGAAACGCAAGCAATCAAAGCAGCAGCAGAAGCAGGAGCAGCACATCCGGTGGAGCAGGAGCACACCCATACATGACGCATACATACAAATAAATATTTATACCTTGTGTGCTATAAAGTGTCTGCTGGCGGCAGGGTGTGAAGCCGAGCAGTTGGGGTTAGCAGTCGACTGTCGTCTGAATTGAAAATTGATGCAGACAGTTGCTGAAAATCTGCTGTTCTCAAAAGCAGCAAGAAAATACCGAAGCAAAAAGAAATTGAATTTGCTGCAAAGGTATTTGTGAGTGCAATACACAGAGAATAACGGTGTATGTGTGTGTGTGCTTGTATGCATGCCGACGGCCACATGCAACGTGCAACGTGAGTGAAGTCAAGCCTGCAATGATGCAGACAATCGAGGCAATGTACTGAGAGTGGCTGAAGTTCAAGGCTCAATGGGAGCAATGTCTCAGGGAAATTGATTTGTATTTACTTTTGACTTTTTAATTTTTCACGTACACATTGACGCACGCTGTGTGTGTGTATGCATGCATTCCTCCCTTGCTGCGAATAATTTATGAATTTGTTTTGACATGACCGCTAGATAAGCAATCATGCGCTTGTATCTATGCATGTACGCTTGTATGTATGTATGTAACCAAGTGTGTATGTGTGTGTACTTAGGTATTATTAGTGTTAGAAGCCAACTCTCCCCAATTTTCAATGCAGCTCAATCTTATTTTTAGTCTGAGTTGCTTCGGTGTTTATCTTACGGTGTCAATGCTTTTTTTTACGCCTCACTTACATCTCCATTCTTTTGTTGCTTTTGTACCTAGAATAATTAGAATTCATGGCTGTACTTGAACCCAAAGCTATACGCGTTTGTAGAAAGGTATTTTTGGTCACCCCATTTCATTTGAAAGTGCACTTTTAGCAACGGGTGGGATTGTATATAATTTGTTGCTACTTCAGTTACATGCACACACACTCTCTAATAGCATGTCACATTTTTCAAGTTCTAATCTGGGCATGGCAATGCGCTATTGATGCCTACGTAAGAAATAATCTCAGCTGAAAAACGTGCAGCGCTCTCACAGCGACCAAAAAAAAGTACATCGCTTCAGCGCTGTGCTTTCTCGCCTCCTCCTATCTGTCGCCTTAGCGACTTGCCTTCTTCCGCCACCAATTTGTATCTGCCCGCGCGCTGAGTAATCGGCGTCGGAGATAGTGAAAGTTATTGCGTTAAGGCGTCGACATCTCAGTTCGATGTGATTTTAAGTCCCCACCGCGTGTGGAAGCTGAGAAACACTGCTGTGTGTGTGGCTGTTTGGGGAGAAATTTAAAAATTGCGGCCCTTGTTGTTAGGCAGCGAAACTGCCACATTTGGTGGCAATAAATTACTAAAAAGTAGCAGTCGCAGCATCAGCTGCGACTATGTAGATATGTGTAAGTAACGGCACCCCTTTTCTGTTAACTTCTGTGTTCGTTGTTGCTTCGTTGATTTTTCTCCACAATATCGAGAATATGAGAAAGATAGCCGGTAAAGTTTTCCTTGTATGTAAACAATACTAACATCGTATGAAGAACAGTTTAATGAATATTAGATCTATCGTAAGTACTTTCGAGTAATTGCATTTCCATGTACATATATGCACATATAAATTAAGAATTAATTTATTGTCTTCATCCGTCAACCAAGGCAACTGCACGTCAGAAAACTGTTGAAAAATATTTTAAATAACTAGTACTGAAAGTACATGAAAATCTCTTCCACCAGAATATCCGGTCTAAGTAATGGTAAATGTAGCAGAATTATAAGTCTTATTTTCGAGACAACGAAGTAAAGACAACTGAAACTTTGAAAACTCAATATTTTCGGATGTATCCGAGCATTATAATAGGGATATGGTATTTAGGCCACGGTCTTTTTCTGCACATTATATTTCTGAAAACAATGAGATATCACATATATTGAGTCGAACATGGTAGTAGCGGGATTATTAACCTGTTTTTATCTATTTGGCTTTACGTCTTACCTTTAGTATGAAAATATTTTTTACGTGTTTTATAAGATGTCTCACATATTGACCGATATTTCCGGTAAAAGGTCAGCCAAGGCATAAAATCGGTATCTGGTAACTTGAAAAGTTATGCTGCGATACGCTTTGTGAGTAAATATCTATTTAGATAACATTATTGACTTTCGATTTATATACTTGTAGTCTGATTTCTAGCATTTTTGCAACATATCTTCAAAATAAAAATATTAACAAATAAATAATTTGGTTCTAAGATATAGAATTTCGCTCGAAGATGGGCAGTGCCAAGCCCATTGTCTTAATACCGGCTCTCAGGCAGCGCTCATATACCATTCATTATGTGTATACAATATTATGTCTAATGCATTTGCTTACTGAGTTATTGCAATTTTGGTAGTTTCCATAACCGTTATATGGTCGTGATTATAATCTGATTTAAGGGGTTTTTAAAGTAAAAGTTTCATATTTTTGCTTGTCAGCTATTTCCAAGGTTTGCATTGTTGTCAATCTTATCTATAAAATTAGAAATTGTGTCGACAATGCACCACATATAATACTATGTATTTGTGGGTTGTGGAATCTAAAGTTTTCACTGACAACTATCAATAGGGGGATTCTCTTGCTCTTGCAAGATTGCACGATAACACAAAATACAAAAATCCTACACCGAAATATGCAAGGCCAAGAGAGCAGTCATTGCAGAATCTAGTGATATATGACGGTATGAAAATAAACATGGATTTTGATCTGACATATTTTACAGCCATTGCAAATAGTCTGCGTGTGATTGTTGTTGTTGTGCCGTTGCACCAAGAAGAAAATTCTGCAATTCGTGCACCGTGCACGGGTTTTGCAAGAGCAAGACAATGCCCCTAATATGGCAATATCAAGTGATAGCTGTGTTTGTATATGGAATGTAAGTATCAAGTGACAATTTAGGGTCGGCAAAAATATGTCTTGGAATAAAATGGATTAAGCTAGAGCAGGTGTTGTAGCAAAAAACTTAACAGATTCTAAGCGTCTGGATATAAACGATCAATTTGTCTTTATACTTGTCGCTCAGCCTTCATTAGAAGTATTGAGTCCACAAATAGAGAATTGAATACCAAACTTTATAACTTTGTTTATCCTCATAGGTATAAATATTGACAATTCAGGATATAAATATATAATATACCGTTTTCTCTATCGAACGAACTTATCCTCTAATATATAAATAATTAAAAACAGTTTTCAGTAGGTACATTAAGAAATGTGTGAGTAAAAATGACAAAGAGATAGCCTAAAGCCATACATATATATGTCATGAAACAAATGTTGAGAAGGAATCGAACCGTTTGTAACTTCTGCTATATGACCTTATACCTTAATGAACCACCTCATATTATTAATATTACATATCACTCAAATCCGTTTGTTGATAATAATAGTAATGAAACAATTTAGTACATTTGAGAGGTTAAACAAGCCTAGAGCCCTCAAAAAAGTCCATTTTATGATTTATTGAAACAAAATAGTGACTGCTGCATCAAGAGCATTGATCAATCAAATATGGAGTCCTAAACTACGTAAGGTTTTATAGTAAATTTTCTACATTTGTAGCTTGACATCTTCTTTCAACAAAATAACGGCCTTGTAAAAAGGGCAAATTTTGAAAGAAAAATCAGCAAAAAGGGTTTAAGGGGTGAGTAGGGTAATTTGGCCTGTTTTTTACTTTTTTTTCATAGAAATTTTTATTCTATAATAGAAATTTTTTCACATATCATGAATTTCTCATCGTGGAGTGTATAAACAAATTTATTCGGAATTTTTGGATGAGATCTGTCGGGGAAATGGCTGGGTGAATGAGATGCGTTTTTTCATTGGCGGTCACGTTTTCTCATGTTTGGATCATCTGAAACACAAAAATTCAATTTATTCTTAAAAAGTACGTGAATGGTTATCGTCGCTACTAGAATCATGAAAAAATTTTGATTAAAAAAAGTAATTAACTTTAAGGAAATTAACTTTTTTTTTGTGTTTTTTAATTTTTTCCAATGTTTTTTACATAAATTTTGTCATGACATTGTCTATAAATTATAAGAAGTATAGGAGCAATAAAATTAATCAAATCGACCGGAATCATGTCCGTGAGTTTAAAAAAGTGTGTTTTGAGAAAAACACGTTTAAAGTTTGACATCTACATTCTACATTAATTCGAAGGTTATAAGGGAACAGAAAATACAAAAAAAAAAAAAAAATAATTTAAAAAAGATTACCCTACTGGCCCCTTAAAAAACTAGACTAATATTGCTATGAAGCATCAGTTAAAATTTGGGCGATGCGATAATCACTTCATTCAAATTTAATTATCACATCTTCATTCTTACTTTCTACTAATTTTAAATAAATAATATATTACAAGTAAGAAAGATCTAAGTTCGGGTGCAACCGAACATTTTATTTTCTTGCTACTTTCAAGAATCACTGCAAGAGAGATTCCTTAAGATGGTCTTTAACCAGAAGACCGGAATTTTACATATATTGTACATACATATACTATATAATATATAACTTATACGTTGATCGACAAATTCGGCATAAGATTTGTTAGAAAAACAAAAATCTTATACGTAGTTAGTTACATATATGGGGGCTAGGTCAAGTTTTCGCCCAAATGTATCACTTTAGTAACACGCGGTCTGCAATTTTCATTAAGATAGCTCAAATATAGGACGATATGTTCAGCAATGAGCCACATGGAAGTTCGAAAATCTATTTATTAGGTATATGGGGATCAAGGAATTATTGACCCGATTCAACTCATTTTTGACACACAGAGTAACTATTGTAAGGAAATGATTCTCTCTAAATTTTGGTTCGATTTGGACAATTTTTGGTCATAATTTGGTATGCACTTCTTGATTTGTGTACTGGAAAGTGAAAGAATCAAATGGAATTTAAAATTGTGTTATATGGGCAGTAGGCGTGTCTGTTGTCCGAATTCATCCATTTTCCCAATGTGACAGGAGGATGTAAAAAGAATGACACGTACTATATTTTGTCGAAATATTTTAGTCCGGTTCCAAGATATTTCACCAGAAAGTGGGCGGTGTCACTCTCATCGTCCAATTTTTACAGCAGGTCCCATAAAGCTCTGTCATACCATCTCAGTGGTAAAATTAATTATTGATTTATTGCACTTTTAGTAGTTATATGGGGAGTGGGCGGGATTATCACCCGATTTCATCCATTTTCACACTCTCAGTAGCAGTTCATATAATATTCGCGCTGAGCAAGTTTTTTTTTTTTTTTTAATTTTAGCTTTATAAGAAATATATGCATGTACCTTAAACTTATTATAGGGCTACGAATTCGTACTTTTTTTTTTAATGAAGCTTGCAATTTTCATATCAGAATTATATATGAGTGTGCATATGTAGGTATTCATATTCTCATGCATACTTACATATGTATGTGACTAGCGGATATATTAAGAAGCATAACAAACCGCATTTTGAATATTTATTTTGTTGCGCTTTCGGGTACTATTAATTGGGAGAAATTTCGGTGGGATTTTATGGATTGAAATGAATGGTATGGTACTTGCATAAGTATTCAATATTGTATATGTTTTAATTTTTAAACATTATTTCTGCTATCAGCGTGCTGTCTGATGTTAGATTAGGGTATTCAGGATTACTTATGGTTCTTGATTTCTCCCCTTTAGTTTTTCATTGAAAACTATGTAGAGAACAACACACGGCTGTCATTTAAATTGATAACATTTAACATGTTTATGGCTTTTATAATCATGTGTGGAGTATATAGTATTACACGTTTTATAAATTATCGTATATTATTTCAAAGATTTATGTTAAATTCCTCCTAAATCTTGTCTAAATTTTTTATGTCGCAGTCAAGAGCAATGAGACTACTTCAGTACAATATGTATATATTTGCAAAGCATCTCTACTAGGCCCTGTTGAAGGTTTCGCATTTACATTTGACTGTGAAATGGAAAAAATCCATGAAAGCCGCTAAGCCGTCATAATTTTGTACGCCACAACAACAACAAGCACACCTACTTACCGCTAACCCTCTTAACCGCCTACATGCTTGTAAGTATGTACATATGTATGTAGATATCTCGCACTGCTGTCATTAACGCCCGCGTGTTCATCCTTCTGCTCTGTTGAACCGCGTGGATTTAAATGTTGAAGTGTTGAAGTGCAGGCGCGCAATCGCATTGGAAATTAACAGTCACAAACTGTTGCATTAGCACTTTTCAAAGGGTTGATGTTTCACCTTCTAATCAAATACATACTTACGTACTGTGTTTGTGCAGTAAATGAGAAGTGAGAAAATTATGAAAATGCTTTGTGGTTTGGGGAATTTCTATTTCTGCTTTTGTTTACAGCTAAGTTCTCTGTTGCTAAATAAATATTTTCAATGAAAATGTGAGTACATGTGGCATGCCCCAACATTTATTGCGCATACCATATATGTATGTGTGTACGTGCATCCACAGAGTTAAACTTGGAAGCTGATTGCTGCGCGTCGAAATGTTGAAATGCCTGATAAACAAATGACACGCTTCGAGTCGTTGCCACTTTAAGTGCATACTCTCAATTCATTGGGGCATGAACTATTTTTACTATCTACATTGTATGTATGTATATACATATGTTCAAATATGTGTTCTTCGATCTAAAATACAAATTTCGTATATGCAATATATATATATATGTATGTATATCGTATGTAGAATAATATATCTACGTAGTTTTGTGTACAGCACCAGATAATTATTTTAAAAAACGAAAAAAAAACTACTTCTTTCGAATTTCAGATACGAAAAGCCGGAGTGCGGAACTTTAATCTGCTAAGCCTATCCCACTCCTAACTCAAGAATCTCTCACGGAACCAGAAGTTTAGTATTACTTCGTGGGAGAGACAGGACATATAAGTCTCCTCTATTGTGTGGACTGTAATGTCTAATCGGTTGAAATTCAGGTTAACATGGCGTCTGTCTATCCATGAATGGATGACCGAAATAATTCTGTGGATCCAACGATCTTTGGATGAGGATTGATACATTTGCTCTTGTTCTTCTCTTCTTTCTTTGCTGATAGTATTTTATATGCTGATAGTTGATATAATCGCTCGAGTTCATCTTCCTGGCTGTCAGTGGGTGCCTTACTTATTAATCGAATTGCAGAAAGCCTACACTGTAACTATTTATTTAGCATAATATTTTATATCCAGTGCTTGTATCCATACTGGTGCTACATACAGTATTACGGAACTCATTGCTTTTGCTATAAAAATCTCCGGCTGGCCTTGATTGATTACTATTTGTTGGATTGGCTTCGGTAACTGTCTCCTTTACATCGCACCACAAAATTTTTATAGAGTTGAGGTCTGGAGACTGTGCAGGACACTCCATGACCTTAACCCAATTTTTCTGAAACCACTGCTGAGCCAACTTGCTTGCTGTATAATTCGAACATGAACAATTCGATTCTTGGTTTACTTAATCCAATATCGATATGTCCAAATGAAAAACATGCACCCTATAATACATAACCCCCATATATAACTGTGTTTTTGGAGTATTGTTCGCCGAGTTGGTTGGTTGCTTACGTGTTGACTAGATCGCCTTGCACCGTATAGCACAATTTCGTATTCATCTTTCCTACGTATAAATTTTCTTTATACGTTTTGCCTTTTGAAATAGGATTTTCTTTATAGGAACGCAATAATAAGCTAAGCAAAATTTAATCAGATTTTTACAAAATGTAAAAAAATACAAAAAAAGACTCACTATCTACTTCTCAGAGAATTTTTTATCTAAATAAATATTTAATTTTTGTGTTTTGATAGTTTAATCCACGCACTGCTATTATTTTGACTGCCTTAAAAGCTCAAACTTATGAAAATAAACGAAATTTCAATAGCAAGTGCTAAGCTAAATACATATATGTAGTCATTGTTGCACTTTTTCGACAATATCTACATACAAGTATTTTAAGGAGAACGTCAAACACATAAGGCAGCATAAGGAATTAAAAAATTGTGTATAAAGTGAAAATGTTTTTTTTTTTTTTTTTTTTTTTTTTTTTTTTTTTTTTTTTTTTTTTTTTTTTTTTTTTTTTTTTTTTTTTTTGAATAGGGAAAAAGTGTGTCATTACAGAATTTAATATGCCATGGTTCATCTCCAAGAGAAGCTCCGCAGAAAGTTCTTTGGTCGCAAGCAACAAATTTCTCCTGAATGTTTTCTCAAATCCAAAAACATTTATTATTTATTAATACATACATATTTAGATGAATATGGGTAATTATCGAAGAAATATTTATTTTTGACAAAATGGCGGCTTCGAAAAAAATTCTTTTTTACAGTTTTGAGTGGCTTAAAAAACGAGATTATTATCAATTATTTATTGATTCACTCATTCGCTTTATGTCAAAGAAGCTAATGTAAAAGTTACCAGTCGATGGATCGAGTCGATGGATAGCACTGTTTCGAAAAATATATCTCATCTACTATGAAAACAGTCGTGTTTAAAATTTTGGGAGCTCATATATCCCAACATCGTCTTAAAATTTTTGCACTCTCAAATATATAACACTTATGTAGATTCGATATATGTACATGCAAAACAAAAAGTCACAAATGGATATAATCCCAAAAAGCTCCCTGTCGGTTGTAGTTGCCCAAATGATTAAGTAATGCAAATCAGAATACGTTGTAACGTCATCTGAAAGTATGGTCCATTACCATAAAGTAAACGTATTTAGGTCCTAAAACTTCTCTACATAAGCCATATTTAGCCTAAAATCTATAGGAAGTTTATTTTAGATCTTTACAAAACCTATTAAATATTTTTGTAAGGGAAGAAATATTTGGTTGCCAGTTTTAAATTTTTCCTTAATGATACAGTTGTATATATATATTATAGACAGGGTGAATAAAAAATAATTATATCCTCCGAAAAATTGGTGTGGCTACCAAAAAGGTTCTGTTCAAGTATGGCTCTTCGTTTTGATAGTAAGACTCCACGCTTTTGAGTTTCCTATTTTTTCTTATGGTGAATTAATGAAAAATTCATATTTAATGTTTGGAAAGATGTTAAATATTAAATTTTAATTATTTGCAGGTAATTTATGTCAACCTGACATATTTTCCCAATCACACACCTTGCTCCCAATCAACCATTTCAATACAAGAAACAGCCCAATACAAGTTGCCAATGTCAACCGCTAGCAAGGTGAGCAACTGCAATTAATTCGCATTATATATAATTTTGATAATGTAATTACAATTCGCGTGCCACAACTTAAGCATTTACCGTTCACCGAAAGTGTTGACGCCAATTCACTTTTGAATCTCTCCCATGATATTAAGTATAAGCCACAATCAGCTTTCGAACACAATCCCTCGAGTGTATATACTCATATATTTATATATACATACATACTTATGTACGTATTTCGTACAATTCAAGTTGTTGTCGCGTCAACGGTGTGATTTCACCTCAAGTGCTTTCACGACATTTTGTGTGATAAATAAAGTAGATAGTAAACTTGGATGCAAGGAATCAAATCGATTTACATACATATGCAAAATAACGTAGCATCAATTTTCATATAATTGAAAATAATAGTATTTTAAACTTTACTTTATACTTAGTTTTGGTTATCAAGTGGTTATACAGTGGTTATCATACACTAATATTGAAACAAAATTAGAGTTTTGGTTATAAAATGGTTACATATTGCTTATTATATCTGACAACGATTATCAATTGTTTTTGATGATACGTTGTTTTGCATTTTAGGTGACGATATACTATATACTATGGTATATAAAACGGCAGCCGCCGAGCTGTAGCTGTTATAAGTGTCCGGAGGACATGGATTCGATCACAATTTCCGAACACTTTCCGATTCATTTTTTAAGGGCAGTTTTAGACTAGAAGGGTTTTATAATATGGCAACAACAAGTTAGAGCTTAAATAATATATCATGTAAATTTTGACAATAAAATGTAACTTTTGTTTCTAAAATTTGTCAGATCTTATCAAAAATCACTTCAACTGTAAGTTATGCGACATATACACATACACGTACATTAGATTGGGTCGATATTTTTCCTTAGAATCACGTATTGCCTTAAGAATCGCCGGCTTAAAAGTGGGTTTAGACCCATAGAATCTTAGGCAAAGGTGTTAAAACTAATCCGTAGAACATTTCAGGCATACGCGATTTTCGGTTTTTTGGCTCCCTGTAAATCAACCCGCTGTAATGTGCATATGTATGTATGATCATGCTGTGACTGACGGATGCTTTGACAGCCAGCCGGCTGCGTGCCACAGAAATCTCAAACAGAAAAGAAATAAAATAAAATCGCATGCTATAAATACTGAAACGGCGAGTGCCAACAAAGTGAGCACAAACACTTCGGAAAGCAGACGCTGATGCGGGCAACAAGTATGACACAAGAAAACTGCAAAAGATGTACTACCGTCTTTTTACTTACTTAAAAAAAAAACGCTCAAACTTTGATTTCGTACCATTTGGGATGACATTTGGTGCAATGCGGTGGGCATTGGTTAGCTGACTGGGCACAGACCAACCAAGAAGTGAGGCCGAAAAAAAAGTTGCCCACCAAAAGAGACGACAGCTGTTATTGTTGTGGCACATGCAAATGTAGCATGCAGCAAATTGGACTTCGTCAGCTTTGCGGTTGCTTCGGGCGCATGCTTTGGGTCTGCCAATATGACCTCAGCCTCAGCTCAATTTCAACACGCTGCATGCTGACAATGTTGCTATTTTGCCTCACTTTTTTTTTTTTTTTTTGTCATTTTGGATAAATACACCATTTCTTTAGGATGCTGCAAGCAACTGTTGCTGAAATTATATGCTCACAGCACAGCAGCCAACAGATGCAAGAAGCTCCGCATGATGAGCGTAATTACAAGATATTTAACTGTAGCAAGCAAAGGAAAATGAAACGTAATTGATATTTTTCTAGATTTGTTAAAAAAAAAAAATACATTGAAGGTGAATTTAAGTAAATGCTAGAATTCTTTGGCCAAGTACTTTTAAATAAAATCCTAAAATTCTAAATCAATCGAGAATGATATTCTACCACATGATCGTTGGTGGTCGTTCTTCCCATATTTATATTAATCATTGTTGCTGCTAATATGGCCATTGTCTCAATTAAATGAAGTGTGAAGGAAAGGGGCAGATGCGTTAATAATTTGATCGAGAATGAAACTTGAAACAAACACACTTACAGAAAGAAATTTCTTAAGCCTAATAAGAATTTTCAACGGCGAGCCAGTGCATAGACGTTTAACGTCTTCATTAGTGGTGACAGCAGGCTGAGCAAGCGCAAATGCTTGGTGCTGCACAGTGTGTCACTTTCACAAAATAATATATAAAATTTAGTTTTGATGTTTTTGAAAGAATATTTCTTTCTACTTCAGGACTGCAAAATGAGTTCACCTACATTTCGATAGAGTTCGCTTATGTAGTCGACATTTTCTTTCATTTCGATTACCTTTTTAAGTCATAATAATATGTTTATTTAATGTTTTAATAGACTAAATTCGAAAAAAGGAAAAATGTATTTTTACTTATGATTTAATCTTTTGACATAAATTACTTAGGTCCTATTTCCAGAAATTTTGGATTTGTCGTACAGTGTAATAAATTTCTTACGTTATTTTCAAGCGTCTATTTGATAATGGTGATCAGGTTGTATATCACATTAGGTATATATATGTATCATTGAATCCTATATCATACAGAGAAATAAACTATATTATGAAGTCTTTATATGGCTGCGCTTGACGCGAATTTTAACAGACTCTGCGGTATCACTATCGATACTTCCTCCAGTGTATCGTACCGTGGGGATCCCAGATGCTTACAGCGTAATCTTGCCAATGCGGGACTAGTGCACTAGAGATTCTCCATTGTTATTCTGGTGCCCTGCCCTAAACATTTCCTATAGTCTTTTTCAATAGGAATTTTGTGTACTTCCGACCTAATGGAACGACTTTTGCAGTTTTGCACCCAGGTAGCTGATTCTATCGGGTTTTTATTTTCTCTACCATGCTTTTGTCATGATCGTCGTATAGATAATGTATGGCTTTCCCAATGTTGATCACACTTTCGAGTGTTAGCTGTACACCATTCTTGGCAATCTCGTCCACTATATCATTTTACTATATGCCCTTGTGGCCTGGCATCCAGTAGAACGGAAGTTGCTTGGTTCTGGCAATATTCTCCACTGCTGCCCTTCTACTTAGATGTTGAGTCTGGATTTAGCTGCAGCTGGCTGTTTAGAGTGTTTTGCGTAGCTAACATACCTTTACGCCAGGCATCTTTTCATAGGTTTACTTTGAACCTTCTTTCCTTTCCATGGCTTCCGGTAGGTGAATTTCCGTTTGCCTGGCCATAATACTACTGCACCGTAGAGCAGAATTGGTCTAATAATAGCTGTGTAGCACTAGTACATGAGAAAGGGAAAAAGCCTCAATTCGGGCCGAGCATCTATCTGCCTATACGCACACAAAGCATTTCTGGCTTTCCTCACTCTTTTTTCTACGTTGTGCTTCCAAAGCAGTTTACTGTACAAGACTATCCCAAAGTACTTGACTCTTTTCATGCGACAGAGTTGTGTCCCATTTATGAAAAGTAACATCATAAAATGAATTTTTTACTTTCTTGTGAACACAAACATATACATTTACTCGTGGTTCAACCTAAGACTCGCTTCCGATTCCCAGTTCTATAGAGTTCTGTATACACCTGACACCTGTTCTGTAGACGCCTAAATGTTATTAAGATTGCAGTGTCATCCACATATGCCATTATTTTAGGGGCTTTGTCTTCGAAGTTCCTTAGCAGTTTATTCACTAACGTAAATTGAAGCGGAAATAGCATTCCACCTTGCGAAGTTCTTCCTTGGTCATTTTAGCGCCGTTCCATGCTGCTCTTATCTGTCAAGAAGTCAAAGTATATTATTCAGTATAGATTCCGTAGAGACGTTTTTGAACGCTCAAGAAATGTCCAAGAATGCTTCAACATTTTCTCTAGCATGTTCTGCAGGGAGGAGGTTAGCTTATAGACCTAAACTCGGCCCATAGCTCATATCGATTTAAGTCCAAAAATATTTTTATATCATAATCATCGGTCCCCTGTCGGCAATATAAAATTCTTCATATGAAAGTGCTTCTCAAGATCCATCAGTCATTCAAGGCTACCTTAAATACTACAGGATATTAGATTTCTCGGAACAAACACGCCATAAGTAAAGGAAGAGCCGCAACTAGTGAATTTTAGCAGGCAGCCATATTGTAATAGACAAATTTTTGATAGAATTACTGTTATATTTTCGATACAATTTTCATTATTTCAAATTAAATTTCTTTGAAATTTAAACACGTGTTCTCACCACAGTGGTCGACGAAACAGTCGCTGCGAATGTACCATAAAGTCGCCCAGCAAGTCACATTAACAGCATTCGTCGCGCTCATCAAGAATCCAAGAGACCAAAAATAACAACCACAATTGAAGGATACTAAAAGTAAAGAATTAAGAAATACATAATATAATTGAAGCTTAACTAAAAATTTAAATCCACTAACGTAGCAGCTCAAAAGACACAGAGCAGAACCTGAAAGAGTCGCCAAAAGAACACCAACGTGCAATATGACGCAGTGTTGCATGCAACCACCAACACAATCATACCAAAACCAACAAGTCCTCGTAATTCACTGCAACAAAGCATATGGTGCGGCGTATAGCAGTTGTTTTCTTTGTTTTTATGATTTTCTTGTTGTTTTTGTTTGGTTCTATAAACAGAGAACACATGAGAGCGCGGCAAATGTATTTGGTGGTGAAAAAGCAAAACCAGTTTCAGTAAACCAGAAAATTATCAAACAACCGCTGTTTGAATTGACTTGTGGGCGCTCTCTTCCATAGAATTTGCGCTCTTAATGCCATCGCTTGGCGCTCTTTACAAATTAGCTTTATGCTCTTTTGAAATTTCATACCTTGAAAAATCTTTAAAAATCCCAAAAAAATGAACTGACGCAATATATGAGCATATGTGCGTTAGTTTTCGATTGTGAGCCTCGTCGATGGCTCGCTAGCATGGCTTTGGAGCTCAGTCAGTCTACGCGCTTGCATGCCATTGTATTATGTTTGTTTCTGTTTTCTTTTGATGCCAAGCATTTGCATGCACTCTCGCATTGTTGTGGCTTATTTTGTATTGACGCTGAGCTGTCGTTGGCTTGAAGGCGACTCACGTGAGCGCGTGTGTGGTGTATTTTTTCTACCATATTTGGGTGAGTTTCCAACTGCCAACATACGACATTAGCCTGTTTGCTTGGCCTCTGGCGCCCCATCGGTGGGCTGTATTGCCACCACACCATACACTCGTGCATGTGGGTTCATTTCGTGGTAGTGTGTGTGTTGGCGGCGTCTTGTTTGCTCGTGCGCTCGTTGTTTTCGTTTGTTGGGTGGATTAATATTGTTCGTATGCTGTGCTAGCGGCTGTTGTTGTGGCTGCTTCGATTGCCTTATGCAGTGCGGCACTGTTGTGGTATTGCTTTTGCTGTTGCTGCTGCTGCTGCTCATATATACTTTGGCTCCAGTTATCCATCGTTTGGGTTGTTGTGCTCACACGTCTGGAGTGAGCGCTCATTACGTGTTTGACTCTGCTGGTGTACGTTTCGTTTTCACACGTTCAGGCGCGCGTCAACAGCGGTTCGATTCGCTTCGTTCATTCGTCAGTTAATTAACCAATGCATATGAAAATTTCGTGCGGCTTCGCATTTTCTATGCGTTTATTTGCGCGAAACTTTAATTAAATGTTAAGAAAAATTTTTTTTGTGTACTTTTTGGAAAAAATGTTGCATGTGAAATGCGAAAACGATTTTGTGTTTCAATAAAAACATATGAAAAGTGATATTTAGTGTGGAAGGCTTAGCAGACAAATATTTTGAATTCGGTGTTCCAGCAATTAAAGTGGAAAACTTAACTTCAGTGGCCGATTGTAATGTTTGAAGAAATTTTTAAAACAAATGCTATAAACAAAATAAAAAAGTTAGCAACATTGCAACAAATACTTAACATGAATAACATATATTTTCTATTGCTGATTCTTCAATAATTTCGTTGAGAGCTGCGGTAAACAGCTGACAAAATAGTCGTTTTTGTGAAAAAATCAAAACGTTTGAAAACTAACAACTGCGGCATTGAGCAGTGTTCAAAAACCGCTCAAAGCGCAAATAAAACAAAAAAGTGATTTTGTGTTTAAAAATACGAGCTAAATAATAACAGTAATTGCCAACATCCAGATGTATTTATAAGTATACACAACGTGTGAAAAAAAAAATATAAAAATATTTTAATAAAGTATGAAAAAAATAAAATAAATAAAATGTTTTAAATTTGAAACCAAAGAAGAAAGTGAACGTCATAATAATAACGGTTTAAGTCCCTTCAAATTAATTTAAACGATTGAAGTCGCAAGTACAGCTGTTCCACATATTTGTGTTAAAATCGAAAAAACTCAGTTCAAAATCAAAACTTAATACTATTGTACTAATACTTAATTCATAAAGATGCGGTTTATATATTTAGTAAACACGGTATTACTTAAAATAATCCGCAACACTAAAAACATATTCGAGTATTACAATAACAATAGGGGCCACAGAAAATCCATAGGTACAGACATGTAAGAGGGTCGGTAGGAAAGGTATAAAATTCATTATTATCACCTAAAAATTAGAATGCGGTATAAAGTGTAGTAATATAAATATGTATGTACTATATACACATATGTATATATATGTATGTGCTCATAATATATCTACTTCACCATATCCAACTAATTGCTGACATTACCATTTCAAGGGTGTACTTTTATAGACGTTAGCATTGGCTCTACAAATAAAAACAAAAAAATACATACAAATTAGATATTACGCACGGACACACATGTAGATCTATAAACAAATGGACGCGTTGACTAAAGTACTTTTAAATTGTGTCAAGGAGTTGCGAGGGTGGGGAAAAAACAAAATAACAAAAGCAATAAATTAAAAGGCAGTTCTTACTTCACAACACCCTGCGCCTGCGCGGCTGTTAGCGTTATCAATGGTGTTAAGCGCTCCACGAAACGCTCATGATTTCGTTCCAATTCTCGCTGATAGTCCTTTTGATCGCTCGATATTAAATTACGATTCTTCTTCAATGCGTCGGCACAACGTTTGGAGAATTCACGGAAACAAAGTCTCAGCTTATTTTGATGTTTGGTTGGCACTGTGACGCCATCAGAAAGATTCGCGAGAAAGACTGTCGCCATTTCCATAGGTCCCTGATTGACTGTAGTGCCTATGCAACCTTGCAAAACCATTTGTAATATTTTCGGATCGGCCGGTTCTTGATTGGTAGCTGCTGCAAGTTCAGCCGTCTTCTTGTGTATGTCCTCTATAGCCACTTCAATTGGTTCCAGTATGATTTGTTGTCGCGCGATCACTTGTATCCGTGTCTTTACGTAGGGAAAGTGATTGGTTGTGGTTAGTATGGTCTTACGTTTGCACTGCTCGTGTAGGTCGCCATGCGCTTTGCCGGATTTGGTAAATGGCGTAGCGAATATAAAACGTTCTATGATAGAAGCAAAGAATTCATATTCAATATATACCTTTTGAGGTTAGAAAAATTCAAGCTTTTTTGCACTCACTTATATTGAAATTACGCTCGAAGTAGGTTTCACGATGACGCAGCTCATAAGTTTCGAAGTATGGTTCCACGTAGGTTATCTGTATGTAAGCCTTTTCGGGATCCAATGAATTAATATCCACAGAATTAGAGTCTTTGATTATGTGAACTGAGTCGGGACCAAAACGATCGGCATAAAAATTCTGAAAAGCGCATACAATTTGTGTAGTGAATTTCATTTTTGTTGTTAGCGCCGAAACTAACCTGCAAACGACTAAATATTTCTGGTAATTTAGTTAGAGTTGGTTCTTTGTAAATGAATTCTTGCTGATCCAAATCACCGAATTTCGTGCCATAGAACCCCACACGAAAGTAAGTGCCAAATACACGTTTGCCCTGCAGTTGTGCGATGCGATTGAAGGCCTCCTGTAGTTTACCATGAATTTTGCCCAATTTCTGAAAATCTCGATTCGCTTCACAAATGGGTGTTAAAATTTTATACACCTCATTCATGGCCTCGTACATGCCTGCAATTTGAAATGAATTTGATGCTTCTTCCAGCAACACTTTCAGTCCACTTTCGGTAAAATGATTGCCCAAACAAATGCCATCTTCGCCAGGGCTTAATACATCATCTGAAACGGCTGACTCCATGAGCGCGTTTGGTGTGACACGTTGAAAGCTAACAGCGCCAACGGGTAAGTGCGTTTGCGACTCCAACATACTGAGATATTCGGCAACCAGTGCCGCCGAATGTACATAGCACATGGCTGCTTCGGTGTGGTTGGCGCGCTCACGATGTTTCTTTGCCATATTCTCCAACCAGGTGAGTCGTAAGTCCGGATTATTCTGATAACCTTTGGCAATGCGATGCATGAGATCGAGCAGCATTTCAGGATCTTCTTGGTACTCTTTCATTTTAACGGTATCGGAAAGTATCATGTGCAAATTGAAGAGAAGATCTTGCACTTGCTCCGGAAATGAAGTTTCCTGTAGATCCTGATCAGATTCGGCGTAAACGAGTACAGTTTTCAACGCGCGACGTAAAGATTGTTCGCTGAATGCAGGACTAGTACCGACCAGCGAGCTGAGTGACATAGTCACTTGCATTTTGACGCGCGCAAAGTTCTAAGTAAGTGAGTTTGAATGTTTTATATATATTTTAGAACACAATCATTATTTAATTTTTATTAATTATACATACGTTTCCGATCTCGAAGTTTTGCCGCATGAGTAAGTACAGTGATGCCGAAGCCTGTGAGCGTATAGCCGGCAGCAATGACCCGCAATGCTTCAACAGTAAGAAACATAGATCTGCACAGATGTCCGTCTCTTCGTCGAATAGCAAATTCGGAAATTTGAAAATCAATGAACGTTGAGAGGCGAACAGATTTTGTAGCGATAATGTGCTTTGATTACGCGACAGTGCGTGCAGCATCACTTTCAACACCGTACCCAAGAGATTGTGGTGCATTTCCGAGTTGGTGGCAACCTGTACAATGATTTCCAAGGCATCTAAAATAATCAATGCGATCTCGGTGGCTAGCGAGCCTTCAATAAAATGATTCAGTTCGAGTTCGGGATCCGCTTTGGTGGCGTTGTCATAGAATTGTGAGCGATATGGCATCTGATCTTTTCGCCAACGAAATTTCTCCGTCGAATTGCGATCTTTGCGCCTGTTGATGAGATCATAACGCGCCGAATTTGTGCCACGTATGCATTCCTCCAGTTTTTCCTTTAGGTCCGTCGGTTTACGAAAACTCTGTGTATTACGTTTGAGTGATGGCAAACGCTTTTGACCTTTATACTCGAAACAAGGTATACAGGTGTTTAATAACTGCAGCATTTGATGCACCCGATGCGGATTGAGACCGAGCAACCAGCGATATAAGACGCTACGTTCCAGATTCTTCAGAACCCATATGCAACAAGCAAGCAAATGTCGCGTGTTTTCGCTACTCAACTGAGATTTATTTTTTATCTGCTCATTGAGATAGTTATAGGTGCGATTGGCAGAGTTAGCGTAATTGAAATCGGTATTAATTGTGGATGTGGAAAGACTCTGGTGGGGACCTTGATAGTCCTCCAATAAACCCATGCTTTGCAGACGATCATTTGCATCTGTGAGATATGCGTGTAGTTGTGGTATAGCATCCATGACGACGCCTAGTAGGGGCAAATAAAGCGAAGCTACACGTGCACGCGCCTCCACCTCACTGTAGCGTGGATCTAAATCGTGCGAGGTCATGAGATTACGTATGCATCGTATTGCTTTTCCGTGCAGTTGAGGATTGCTGTAATTAAAAACAGGAAATAAAATTAGTTCTTATGATGTATATTATTAAGTCGCTACATACGGCACTTCAAGCACTGTCGCCAAATCGCTCAAAACCAATCCGACGAGAAAATGTTGTTGACGAAAATCGGCGCTCAAATCCGCATGCAAAGCACGTTCTATGGAACTCTGGAAAAGCATAAAATGAAAAATTATAATTTTCCAACATCTAATTGTGTTAAACTCACATATGAAGTTTGGCTATTGCTAGACGTCGTGCTCGGCGTTGGGCTGCAGGGCGCCGATACAGTAGTGTAGGGCGTGCCGAAAGGTAAATTCAATGCCACAAAGTGCTCATGACTGCATACTATCCGTAAAAAGTCGATTTTGTAATTCATTAAGTCCGGTATTGAGGCATTCTTCGATATCAAGACTTTATAATAGGTTTTGATGAGACCAAACACAAAACCCCGATCCATTATGCTAAACAGATCGAATATGAAGAAACCTAAACTGGCATTTAGCGATTGCGCCAGCTTCGGTTCCTCACTGTGATAGCCCACCACTTTAGTGGTTACCAAATGCACAAGTGTCGAAATGTCATCGGTAAATTGATGGGGAAAACGTTGTTTACGTGGAGCAGTCAAAGCGCTGCTGTAATCTAAATGCTCAATCATGGATTTGACAATCAATTCGAAGAGAAACCATGAATTGGACATGGCCAGTTCGGTTGCTTTGCCGCTGGCCACAACCCAATGTAATGCCAATTCTTCATGTAGCAAGCGTATTTGACCATCGCGACTACTAAATGTGGGCGACAACTCTAGCGTGTGCTCTAAAAATAAAAATTTGGTGTTATTATATTTTAGAAGAAAAAATGTATATACATTTTATTTACCTTTGCGATCCAAACTGCGTCCAATGGATACATTTTCGTAAAGACTGTATGTTTCGGCGGCATTAGCCGATACCTCTTCGGCATTACTGCGACTGTAAGTAATGCGTCGCTTGCCACCAAATGGATGCGGTATGCGGCATTGGAACTGCACGTAGGTGGAGAGTAATGCCTGACGGCCATACTGGTCGATCACCAAGTCATCGTTTAGAATCTAAAGGATTGTTTAGATTAGAAATTGTGACATAACGGTACATTCAGAAATTAATAAACGTATTCAGGGCATGTGAAAATACCTACCGATAGATTTGCCGACACCATACAAAGCATTTCGAAGACGGTCGAACCCAGTGAAATAGGTTGACCGCCTATTTTATAGGCCGTCACTAAAAGCTCTATTAATTTATCCAAAACCAAATGCAGATTCTTCACCAATGGTTCACGCTCAGCACTAGCAATCTCCAACAGTGCCTTTTTCATTTCGTTCTCCATATTGCCTTCTCCAATGCGTGGCGGTATTTTGCGTGAATCCAAATAATCGCAAGTGAGAAAGAAACTATAAGGAAAATGTAAATTATATAATTTATATAAATTTATGTACCTTGCTCATTACCCATCCAAGTGCGGATCCAAGGTGTGAACTGCCGTAACGGCATCCACTGTTATCGTAAAGACGGGGCGATGGTTATCCAGCCATTTAGTGCCGGGTAAGTGTACATTCGGCGGTATGAATGAATAGTTCTCTGGTGGTGTTTCCACCATGACAGGCAATTGAAATTCGCCCACTTTCAATTTGCCATCCTGCAGCAGTGGCAGCCACGTGTAACCAACGGGCGTTTCAACGGAGGGTTGTACCTCTTGTGGTTTCTTTTGACACGAAACATGGTAGAGTGTAAAGAAGAGATGATGATTTTGTTTAATATTCGCTGGTAGTGCAAATTTGATTTCATCATAGAATGTTGGACATTTGTTATGATAGTTCACCGCGGTAAAGGCTTCGCTGGCATACTCTGGACATGAAGATTTGCCATAAATCGCATTTACTGCATCCATTTGTGTTTCACCGGACATCAATTGTACGCGTACAGCGATGTTGCGTGCCGAACCGGCGCGTGAGGAGAAATTCAACTCTTTTGGTGAGACGAAAAGCAAATTGCGGTATGTGTAATGTGGATTATAGATAGCGGTGGAAGGAAATTCCAATATTTCTTTGATTGGACGCGTTTTATCTTCGGGATAAGGATCGACTTTGGCTAATTCGGGTGTTAAAGCGTTTTTCACCTCTTCAAGACAAGGTAAAATTTCCAGTTTTATTGAACCGGGTATGCATTTATATTTTTTCATTGCATTACTGGGACGTTTCAACTCGGTTAAGAATTTGTAGAGGTCTTCATCCTTCATTTTATCAGATTCCTGTTGAATAAAGTCAAGCAGTAATATTTTATATATACAAGGAATTTTATTTTAACACTTACTTGTTTAAAGAAACTTGAAACTGTGATCGTTATGGGTCGGAAAGTTTCAATGACATTTGCGAAGTCATCCAGTGACCAGGATCGCCGCTTCTCTTTGCGTTCTAGCGAACCACGACGGGTTAATGTGCCGCTCATATCGTTCGCTTTACGGCGTAGTTGATCAAAACTACTTGTGGATGCTTTGCGATCTAAATTTTTTTTGTAAATAATTATAAAATACAAATCATTTTTTTTTTTTTTTCAATTTGAATTACTCACCTAAACTGTTAGAGCTCACCGCTGACGTTAGGTTACCACTAATTGTGGTATCTTTCTCTGCATTAGCAGCAACAGCATCTTTATTTTCCACATTCTCACCATTAAATATGCTATTCAAGTAAATACCCGTCCATGCGAATGGCATACGATATTTACCCAAACGCTCACAGAAATCAGCAGCATTAGATTTGGCTTTCTCGCGATATTTATCTTTGTCGTCTTTCAAATACGGTTCCACCGAATCTTTGATATCACCCTGTAATACTTTTTCCAAACGTATGACTAGAAATATGTCACTACTCGGATATGTTATCTCAAAAATGCCAGCACGACTTTGTGTGCTTGCGTCTGCGCAACGCACATGTGTACTGAGCATACGTTTCAAATTATCTGAATTCATATCAAAGTAGAAATTTTCAGAGATCTTTTTACGCTCTTTCGCATCGTAGATGGCCATTGTGGCGAAAATAGGTTCCACTTCTAATTCCAGTCGTAGCTGTAAGCATTTCACTAGTATGCGATGACCCAAATGTTCCATGGGTATTTCAGCTGGTAAACGTCGTTCGATAACATCCTCTGGATCAGCTTCAGGATAGAGTGAAAAGAGCGCTTCCTGTCGATCATCTTGTCGACGTGACTCATTCGTTTGATCAATTTGTTCCGGTGGCACATCATCTAATAAATTCGGTATAAGCGGATCATTTACCGACCGTCGCAAATCAAAACTAGCCCAAGAGCCGCGCGGCGTCAATGTATCTGTGCATGAACTAACTGAAGACAAACTGGCGATAGATTGTCGTGAACTGGGTGTGCAACTATCGCTTTTGTCTGTTAGGTTCTCGTCGAAAGAGGTGAATTCTTTGTCGATCTCAAACTCTTGCTGATAGGCAGACGGACTGATGGTGCCACGGTCGATGCGCTCACGTGAACAACAGGAACTGGAGTAGTGACGTTGTGCGTATTCCACTACTTTCCATGGACGTGTATAACAGTTGACGCATTCCTGCACATAGAGTGGTAGTTCGGCGCTGAGAAAAATATTTACTCTTTATTTTACTGTACAGGTAATACTATGTGAATATTACTTACATATTTTCCTTTGGCACAACATGTTCAATGGTGCGAATCTTACGCGGAATGATTTTAACAGCCACATCAGTAGGAGGAAAATCGAGTATATGCTTTAGTGGATCCCTATTCAATATGTTCATGTGTTGTGTGAGAAATTCTTCATAATCCAACGGTTCAACGGGCTCCGTAAGCGAAAGCTGAGTTAGAAATGATATTTTATGACTATATGGGGTTTGAAAACTTATCAAGAGCAATCTAAACATATTAAAAAGACTGCTTAGGACTTTTCTATTCCATCTTGTCAAATAATAGTTTTCCGTACAAGAACTTAATTTTGATAGTTCCGTTTTTTGTTTATGCCAGCTATATGCTATAGTGGGGTGATCTAAACGGTTCCCACAAATGAGTAGCTTCTTGAAAAGAAAAGGCCGCATGCAGAATTTTAGAACGATATCTAAAAAAGAAAACTGAGGAACTAGTTCTCGTATATAAATATGGATTCGATTTAGCTCGTCACGCTTATCATTTATATATATGTTATAAGGTCTCCGGGGTTTCAAATTGCGTTGCAAACTTAATATACTATGATAAGGGTATAATAAATTATGTATTTGAATAACAAAAATCCTCAGTTTAACTCGTAAAACTATTAATACTACAAAAGTGGTTTTATTACATGGGGTGAGCGACCTGCATTTGTGTAATCACACATGAGCCCCACCCAATTTTCAAGCAGCTTACATCACCCCTCCTCCGACCGCCAAAACTTACTATTCTATGGAAACTCACCGTTGATGAACACATTGAGCCGGAGTCCACCGCCTTTGTTTGCAAATGATTAACGACATTTTTCCGCACCTCGGACAAATTGTGCCTGCGTAAAAGCGAAAATTTTTAGTTTTGGTGAAAGTAAATGGAAACACACACTTGGTCGCGCTCATATACTGAGCCGAGCCGGTTAATTTGCGACTATGCGAAAAAACACTTACTTCGTTAATTTCTGGGCAAAAGATCGTTGTGAACTAGACATTCTGTAAACTTTATTAACTTTTAATAAAATTCACAAAAATTACTGTTTATTTTGTTACTAAAACTTCATATTTATGCACTTTGCCAATCGGTCGATTTTTCCACTGTGTACAAGTGAAAATAAAAATGGCCGCTGGCTACTTCGCCCATCTGTCACTTTTGACAGTTGGCATTTTTGTTTATTTTTCAAAACTGTCAAAAGTGACAATCAGCTGCTGGATGTAAATAAACCGTTTATTTACTTTTAAACAGCTGTTGCGAACTGTTGCGTTTGTTTACAAACAAGGTTTGTTGGTGTTGATGTTTGTTTACTTTTTCTGAGGCGAATTCGCGTATATCGATGACGTTTTGTTTACATTAATTTGGTGGTTGTATGCGTGCGTAATGTTTGAGCTTTCCTAGTGTATTTTCTATCAGCTGTCATTTGGAAAGTGCTTTAAGCGAGCTTTTGTCGGTTTAAAAAGTTTCAATTTGTTGAAAAGAATGTTTATATGGAAAATTTCAACAAACATTAAAAATACTGGGCTTGACTAATATCAAACCTTTTCAGCATCTCCTGAAATCCTTCGATCCCTCAAATAACGGTTATGTTGAAAGAAAAAAAAATTAATAAAAAAATACATCATAAGTATTATGATACAAAATAAACCGCAGGTTCGAAAATGTTTGTATTATGTGCTTATGTACATGAGTGTACACACTCTAAATTTTATTAATTTCTCTAAATTTTATTAATATAGCTCAAAGATTGACCGATATTTTCAGTATATATTTGAAAATTTTTGGGTAAGAGATAAGATTCCTGATAAGTACGAATGTCGCTATGTACATCAAGAATCTGAAAACTGAATTAACTTTTTTAATGGTTACTCAAAAATAGAGGTCGATTTTTTCATTAATTTTTTAACTTTGTACAGTTTTTTTTAAATATTAAAAATTTAATTTTTTTTTATTTTTTATTACTTTATTTGGTGTATTCATGCCACATTTTAAGTAAATCGGCTGATTAGAACTTGCGTTACTGCGAAAAGGTAGTTTCGAGAAAAACGCGTCTAAATCGCTTAAGATTTTAGAAGGGAAACCGACAATGTTTTTCCAATTCTTGCCAATAACATATTCATAAATAAATATTAGGGATATTTCTTAATTTTTTTCAATATTAACAAAATTCTGTTAATCGCATCATTCATCAAAGTCAGCCTACAAGCATAATATTAATTTATTTTTGTATAATATTTATATGCCGCAAACATACATATGTACATACATAGTAAATGCTTTACGTTCATTTTTGATTGTTATTGCAAAAACAAACATCAAAACGCACAAACACGTGATTTATAAATAATATATACATATGTATGTATGTACATCTCTATATGTGTAAAATATCTAAGATTCATCAAAATTTATTACACATAGTACATGCATGCACATATTGAACTTTAAATAATTCTGACAATAAGTAAATTGTTTTTTTTATTAATTTATTTGATTTGGTCATGTATTTAATTCCGTTTACGATTTACTAAATAAAAAAACCGGACGTCTGTAAATCGAATTTAATTAATTAATTTGTAATTTGGGACTTTCGTGAAGTTCCGTTTGGAAAGGCAACAAATACAAACATTCATACAAAGTAATAATAAGTAAAAAAAAACACGATCGCTTCGCTTGTTCGTGTTTTGTCACATGATTTCAAGGTTAAGGCAAACGAGTTTCATCTTCTGCCAAATTATATAGACGAGTCGGTGGGTTCGTCTGTATTGTATGGTGAATGTGTAGCCTAGCATTCACTTGTTGTTCGAGCTCTGCAATTCTACATTAGTTCAAAGTATGACGCTCGAATTCAGCCACGCTAGATAATTAAAGATTATGAAAGAAGATGCTTCGACACGACGCAGATCAAATAACATTAAAAGTGTTATTATGAAATCGGTTATTTATGGATTCACGCTTCTGCTCCGTTCTGTGCCGTGCGTTGATCTCTGTGCTATTTCTTGTTTTTCTGTATGTCTGCGTGTATGTATTCTAATAAATTTGTTCGAATTCAAATTAAATTTTTTTCTGATTGTCATATCGTGATCCTTTCACTTTGATGCGAACACCGTCTGTTAAATACTCGTGTGAACATACATATGTGTGTACCAAGAAGGCAGGCAAGTGACGAGGCAACTAAAATAAACATGATGGAATGCAAATAAATAAACAAGTAAAATTTATTTTTTAAATGAACACAAATATAGATATTTTTTTACGAGTAATCATATGATATTTACCAAAGCTTCCCAAATTGACGTATATAATCTCTGGAGCTTCCTATATAGAGATAAATGAGGGATTCGTACTCACAGCCACTGGCCTGGGGCCCGTGCTACTTCAATTTGACAACATTGGAAGTAAGAAAATATTCTCGTTTTCTCACAGAAACTTTCCTCGATGTACTTTTAGCATTTTAGGTTAGGTTTCTGAGCTTCTCTTTCGATTTATGGTGTACCTCTTGGTGTAAGCAGAGAAATACAGGATGTAAGCAATATAAGAACACGTCTGATGGATTTAAAGTGTACCCATTCTACATAAGCAATACATCTCCATATAATTATTATTTTCTACCGAGCTACGACCGAACGACGCCATTCGTTAACGTCTTCATCGATAGCTCATTTTGCAATTGGAGGCACAAGTATAAGATAAACCAGAAGTCTGGGGTATGATCAGTTCCTGGATCATTGATTTAATGAAAAAATTATAGTTTTTATACAAATATTTTTCCCTTTCCACGATCTAGACAGTTTTTTTTTATAATTATTCGTTCAATGCACACAGCTCCATACGATGGCCGTATCTCTTTAAGATCTCAAAGTTACCTTAAAACATATTTTGACTTCATCATTTTTATTTAGATATAAGAAGTATTTTCGTGCATTTGATTAGAGCCATGATCTATTTTTTTAGATGACGTCTGTGAAGGAAACTCACATGAATTCTTCTATACCGGCTTACGTATTAAACACATGTACTCTACCGACCTTTATCTCAGGGGTACTGTGAATAAGATTTTTTATGCCGAGTTTGAGTAGTTTCTCACCCATTACTTGCCGAAATGAGTCATGGTACCAGAGATTAGTATGTAATATACGGTATATTAGGTATATTTATGATCCTGGATCTAACCAAAGCATATTTTGATGAAGAAACAATTTATTAAGTGATTTCATTTTAGACAACTATACTAAAGTCAGCCGCGATTTAGCACTACATACAGGGCTTAATTTATGTTTATGAATGTGACTTCTGCGCCAATTAAAATGCGAAAAACTGATAAAGATAAATCTTTGGCACGTTGGCATACAAGTGAGTTCTTAATCCATTTGCATATCGATATATGCATGTACTTGGAAGCGCATATCAACTTCCGCCAATCAGACTTGCATTTTTGATTGTTTTTTTTTGCCAATTTTTCACACATCTTTAGTACCTCTTTTTGCTTGCTATTGCTTTTGCCATCTTTCATTTTATACGCATTTATAATGCATAAGCAGACATTAAAATTGCATTGAAAAAAAAATATATATTTCCTTTTTATATCTTTTTACATCTCAACCTTGGCGGCGAACACTTTGAGGGACAAAATTGATGCGGTCAAGAACCCAATTTAAACTCGCCGTCAGCTTAACCTTAAACACCTGCCATTCATTTATATAATACTGGACAGGCCATTTGCATATAAACAACACCTACTTGAAGGCAAAAAAAATAAAAAATCAAAAGAAAACATGTATGTTTGTCTGTGCTGAATTTTTGGAAAATGCACTTTTAATTTTCCGAAATGCCCACCGTTACCATCACCATTATTATTTATATTGCAAGTACTTTCTCGGTTACAATCGAAAGTGAAACATGAAAATTATTAACTCATTAATGCGGTAGGAACGCCGCACTTCGACCGTTGAAAACTGGATATTTTTTACGACTGTGCATGTGACATACTTATAGAATTTACAGCCGGCGGGTTATTGGCATCGAAACCCTTCATCGAGTTCACTGAACATTCTTTGTGGCTTGTCCCTTAACGCTTTGCGACAAATTGAGGTGAACGGAAATGGCGGCGGACGACCTTCTCTGCCCTGATACGTTTTAGAGGTTGGTTGAGGCTTTCCTTCTATTTACTGTGTGTCCTTTAATGTAAATCAGAAAACAGGGGTGCTAGTAAAATACTATAAGCGGGTTATGATTTTTAAGAGACATATGACCTCACATTTGTTTGGATTTAGCCATTATCTACCAGGAATAGGAACACAATTCGTATTCAAACATTAGATAAAATAAATTGAATAACGACTAGTCTGAAATTTGACAGCAATTATTATACAAGGCAATGCTACAATCTTCGAACAATCCTGTTCAGAACGGACCGCAATAGCATATATAGTATGTACTATATGTATGTAGCTGCCATACAAACCGACCGATAAAAATTATGATAAGGAAAAAGATATTTTTATACCATTTTATTTAAAGTGACTGCCATTTTGTTTCTATAACGAATGTTATCATTAGGATTCGTTTGATTTTTTGCTTGTAGACAACGAATTGCGATCTGTATCGTGCCCGCAGATGATATCGGTTTTCAGAACACCTTTTGCAGGAGCCGCCATTTTGGACGCTATTTTTGACACCCGACACTCAAAAATTCTGATTTTATAGATGAAACCTGAATAAACATATTGCGCACATGTCTAAGTCAGTTTATTTCTTCAAAAAAAAGTTAAATATTAGGTACTTTTTGCACAATTATATAAAGTTTGTGTGATATAAAATATCAAATAAATATGGAGTGTATCGCCATGATAGTCCAATTTATGTATGAATGATGCTCTGATGAATAATTGTGTGCAACTTTTTAATTGACGCGCAGTGTAATTCCTTGAAGTAAGTTATATGAGTTTAAAGCAGCGTTATGACGTTCATAAAATTTCAAATTAAAGGTTTTTGGGAAAATTTGTGAGTTTTTAATTTTGATATCAAGATAATAAATATAGTCATGCGTTCACCACGATTGTGACTCAGCAGTAGCAATAAAAAAAATCAATATTATTGTTGTAGATACGAATAAATGTGCGTCTGCTTTTGCGTACTTATAATATATGTACATATGTATCTAAATAATTAAAATTGCCGTGAACTTGGTGTTTATCCATTATTGGTTAACACTTCCTTGTGCACTTTTTTGTCTGTTTCAACTTGAGTATTTCTAAATGTGCTAAACATATGTACATACATATATACATGACCACATACATAATTATTTATATACATTTGCTGATCGCGTTTCATCGATTATTTTTATCCTCTAAAAAACAATATTTTGAATGCCTTAGAGATGTCTCACGCACTCTTAGCTGACCTTGCGCATATTTTATGAAATTAACGATTAAGAGAATCATATGCATAAATATTTGAGAAATGAAAAAGTAACTGCAAAAACTACAACAACAAGCGTTGAGAGTATTTAAATGCCGTAAATAAATTTCGCAGCCAACCTAGCTGTCAGTAAATAATGTGCACTCGCATATTAATTGAGCGCTTTAAGTTTTTGACTTCATTTTATTAATTTAAAAAATATTTTTTACTTTTAAATTAATTTTTATTTCATTGAATCTGCCAATTCGGATCCACGCACTGCTCGCACAATTTGTGGTGATTTGCGGTCGCTCTGATTGCTGCACATAAATAAATTACTATAATTTGCACGAAACGCTACCGAAGGCTAGAAATTGCTGTGCTGTAATGGGTGTCCTCTTAAATCGCATATTTTAGTGTTTAAGTCATGCATGTCCTTACCCTTTTCAATTTTTTTTGACTATTATTGCCGTCATAATCAGATTTTAGAGAGATTATGTTAGACTGGAGTAGTACAGCAAGGCAGACTGCTTGTTGAGACCGGCGTTAAAGACATTGATTTTTATCAGGCATTGATTAACGCGGACAATTCAAACCTTGTATTAATGATCAGACTAAGGGGCGAGGGTTCATGAGGTTCTAAAATCTACGAATTAATAACAATAATGATTTTAAGAAAACTGAAATATTTAAAGGGTTTAAGAATGTTTTTTCTCTCAAGCAAATTGCATTTTACTTGAACATTGTTTTTCACACAAAATGTTTTTTAATTTTAAATATACAAATTTTTCACAACACTTATGATGCCATTAATTTGCAATGATGGCATTTTTCAATTTTATTTTTTAGCCTGATAACTTGAGAACTATTGGATGAAATGTCATGAAACTTTTAGAGTATTCTAGTTAAGGTTAGTACTTTAAGGCAAGGATATATAGCGGTCTCTCGGTCAGGGTTGAAGCAAATATTGGGTAGTCGAAAATTTCTTTTCGTATTTTGTCAATAGATGTCGTTGCAGTCGCATATCTCCAGTGGGCCATACCATGCAGTATTCAAAACAGTTACAATTCTTCAAAAATTAGTGAAAATAATGAAGAAAGTCTTTATATTTTGAAATTTTTGTATAAAAAAGAGAAGAATGCCACGCAAGCCACTAATGAAATTTGTGAAGTTTACGAAGACGATGCTGTATTAGTTCGTGTAGCACAACAATGGTTCGCTCGCTTTCGTTCTAGAAATTTCGAAATTTCGATTTACACATGGAATAATGTCTCTAGCAGAAAAATTGCAAAAGGTGATCGCCCAAAATGGTACATATTTGTTTATTTATTTATTATTATAAATATATATAACACTCGATTAGAAATACGACTTTTCGACTACGCAAAATATTTCCTGAATAATTTTCGTGAAACTAAGCATTTGCAAAGCAAACGTGACAATAAAACAAAAAAATATTTGTAAAATCTTCCGAAAAACAAACTAACCTCAAAAACTTAAAAAAATATTCTTAAACACACCGTTCGAAAAATTAAGTGAATTTGTAAAGTTTTTCCATAGCCGCTAAAGGTTGCGATTAGCTCCTTTAAACCAAAAATTTCGGAGCACTAAACTACAAGTACCTCTTATGGTATAACATATTAACGAATATCATAATTAAAAATCAAAAAATACATATAGGAATCTTAAAATCTCTGCCACGCTTCATCAATAGTCTAATTTGATAGAAAAACATAAAAAATATAATAAAAATTAGTTTATATTATTTTTCACAATATACATATGTATGTATGTCTATTTGTTTATAATAGTTTAAATGGAATTTGGGTGGACAAATTGTCTAGCAATTAAAGTAATCATTTTGTTGTTCCGTTTCTTTTGTCTTCTTTTGTAATATTCAACGTTTCGAAATGCCTATGAGTTCAATGAAACAAACAGCAACGGGATTTGTAAATACGCATATACATCCACACGACTTTACTACATACATATGTATTTATACCCAGTATGTAGTTTGTATACAAATGCTAATGTGCCGAAAAAAAGAGTTACGAATAGCAAAATTTGAATATCAATCAAAATCAGATATTAACACATCAAAAGTCGTCATACAATGGGCTCGTCCAATGTTTACGTATGTGTAGGTATTTACGTATAATCTAAACAAAAACACAATCCACACACGTCGCTCTATGGTAATGCCGGTGATATTTTGATATTTACATATTTTTCTATATCCACCAGCTGAGCTTTGCTAATACATTTTTCTGCAACACAAGTCCTATACTAAAATGGCGATAAGCCTCTTAAGCAGATATTGTGAATTGAGAAGAAACAAAACTCTATTGAACTAAAACTATGTAAAGCAAATACAAAAATAACTAAAATCAAAGGGGGTAAATAAAATATTGAAAGAAAAACTTAGAGACGGGTATAAAATGCGTGACCCATATTTATAGCTGTCAATTAGGTTGGTGACTACTTAACATAACAAAAAAAAAAAAAAAAGGTAGAAATGAATTATAGTGAAAATAATCTTATTATATAATTGGAGGTATAAATTAACTTCAAAATATTTGGCCTGAAAATGAGAAATTATTTGTTTACACAATATTCATTTATCAGGTATATTTTTTTGTAAAACTCTGCTCTGATACAATTTTCTTAAAAGTAGTTAAAAACATTGGCACCATATCCGTTGCAAAATTGTAGCTGGCTTTGTTTGAACTCACCTAATTATACTTTATTCAGTATATATTATAATACCCAGAAGGAAAGGTTCGAGAGTCACCTAAGAACACCCTGCTGGTGACCAGCTTCGCGCCAATGCACATCAGATCGCGGTGCGAGAGTCACCTAAGCACTGGTCAGGCCCTGTGCCTGCTTTGGTTATATAGAGCCAGCTGGTGGACATCTTCGCGCCAATGTACATCACATCCCGGCGGGAAAGTCAAATAAGCACCGGCCAGGCCCTGTGCCTGCTTTGCTTATATAGAGCCAGTTGGTGGAAAGCTTCGCGCCAATGCACATCATATCACGATGCGAGAGTCACCTAAGCACTGGCCAGGCACTGTGCCTGCTTTGCTT
>NW_017537156.1:3354394-3378589 GCF_001853355.1 Bactrocera latifrons
GTGGACAGCTTCGCGCCAATGTACATCACATAGCAGCGCAAGAGTCACCGACGCACTGGACACCCACTGTGCCTGCTTTAATCATATAGAACCAGCTGGCGGCCAGCTTCTCGCGCATTTACCTCGTGACTTTCAAATCACATAACATCGCGCCGCGACTGTCACCTAAGCACTTGCAAGGCACTGTGCCTGCTTTACTTATATAGAAGCTAGATTCTCAATCAAATAAAATAAATTTCTTTTATAAAAAGTTGTTTTTTTCGGTAACAGTACTCTAGCTTCGAGGGAACCAAAGTTAATGCTTTTTATTTTTTCATTTTGCAGAAATACATCAGATAGAGCTACCTTTTTGTAAGCAAGTCAAATAAACTGAGTAGGCGTTGTTGCTTTTCATACATTTTGAGGCTTACAGAAAGTCTTTGTCAGTCAGTCAAGTCAGAGCGATATACTAAGCTACAAACAAACGATCTTTATCTTTACTCTTTTAGAGTATTTTTATATAGAATAGTGTTAAAATTTCATTATATTTCATCCATTAGTTCTTTAGAGATTGGCCTGAAACCGATACTACCTCTGCTACTTTTGTTTTTATGATTTTTAATACTGAACTTATCCCTTTGAACAATTCAAGAAGGTTTTGCTTTGAAACTGCAATCTTGAATTATTTTTGCATAAGACCAGGAAAGGAAGGTATGAAGGTTTAATAGAACTTCGTTTTGAGGTTGAAATAGGTCATTCCTTATTAAAAGAAGATTCCTGTCTATATCGACTTCTAGAGTTATATTTTTTATTTGCCAAAATATTTTTTTTTCAAATCAAGAAATCTTGAAAGCATGACAGTCTCTGATTTGAAACCTAATTTTTGCTATGGTTCGATAGAATACCACATATTTAACAAATGTTGATCATTTTCTTTTATGTAGAATCAAAAAAACGACTTACCATTTTTAAGGATCCTATGCACTGATCCATGCACTGATCATGGCTATATGGTAAGAATTCAGTTTCGTTTCATAACTAGGGAATCCCACTTGCGTGCTCTCCTCTATAAGAATATCTAGAGCAAAAAAAACATAAGTGTATTATTTACCATATATGTACATATGTATTCATTACGACAGTGAGTAAAATGCAAATTGTTATTAATTATAAAATCTAAGTTGGACACAGCTGCTTACTTAAACTAATTTATTTATGATAAGTGAAGGAAAATATTGTATAAATATTAATTCGCTTTTGGTGGCGCCAGCTGTCTGAAACAGCTGTGAATTTAAAGCAAAACTACAATAATTTGTATTAGGTGCCATAAAGGCTTAAATCAAAAGACGATTAAGGCTTAGAGACACATACAAACATAACCATACTTAAACTTAGTTTGCATTCATTATATACATATTGGCATACATATCTACATAAATTATATACCCGATGCTAGGAACATTTAATTAATGCGCTGCATGTCTTAATTAAAATGGAAAATATGTAATCAAATATATCAGCAAAAATCTATAAATATTTTGAGTACGCAAATTTAAATACAATTTATTTTCCAAGTTAGTTAATTAATGAAAATAACAAAACACCTGTTTGAAATGCTGACGTCGCTGCCTGCATACTTCATACCGCTCGTAAACAATTTTTTACGAAAACTTTGCTAAGGTCGTCAATGACCACGAAAACATAGTGGAATAATTTGTTTTTAATTTTTTTCTGCTATAAATATTGCGTTTTCTAATTACGAAGAGATTCTTCGCATATCTGCATACATTCAGGTATCTTCAGTATTTTTTTTTTTAGCTAATTTCCGATGATGATAAGCAACAAGTGAATGTTGATGACAAAGCCGGAAGTGTGCGGCGCTTGGTGGTGCCTTACGGAGTTTCAACAAATTTCAGCAATCAAACACAGCAAAAGCGTTTAAAAAGCAACAACAACAGAAAAAATAAAAAAAAGAGTTTATAAAGAAACGGAACAATTAAATGAGGAAGCTGTTACTTCCGTTCATTAAAAATTTTAATATGCAGCCAACAACAATAATAAGCTAAAATTTGCTAATAGTGTAGAGAAAAATAATCAAAGGCATGGAAATAACACCAAATCTTCGGCCACTTCGCTTTAACGCATTTATAAATGCAAACCATCTGATATACATATATGCGTATGTCCGCATATGTGTGTTTGTATGTAGTTAATGACTAACGAAGATAAGTGGCCTGAAACAGTTAATAATATTAATTTAAATGATAACAGTTTCTCTGACCAACAGCAAGGTTAAGTACCAATATTAGTAGGGTACTCACACATGACGGGGCAGCTGTCGTTATGCTAATTGGCATGTGTATAAAAATCTTATGGAACTGAGAATACTTTATTTTATAAATTTATAATAAAATAGCTTAAAACGCGCCAAATTCAGCAATTCATAATAAATTTAATATTATTTACTTATTTATATATTTGTTTATAAATTTCAAATTAAAAAAATCATTAAATAAGCTTTTGAATTATAAACTGCAAATTGAGCGAAATTTTATATATTTTTTGGCAAATTTATAGCCAAAAGGAAAGCTTTACGAGATCATTATGAATTTCTAAGAATGTCGAAACGAGAGCCGTCAAAATACAATATTCTATTACAATCGGCTGAAGGTCAAGCTTTCATAAAAGTAATGCTCTAATGACTTAACATTCTCACTGCATGCTTTAATTAGGGAAGATAGGATAGTAATCTTAGCTCTATTTACATATATAAAATGGAAGTTCTGAAGCTATTTGAAGCCCATACGCAATTAGGCTACTGTGATTTTGTGGTATGCCCTTTTTATCACCCATATTGCTTCAAATAGTTGAATGGTCTTAGGTCGAATTTTCCAATTATAGTTATCGTGTTTATATAGCTAGGCAATGTTGGGTTAGGAAAATAGGTAAATTACTCATGAGGCCACGAATAATCCTACTTGAATTGCCATGGACGCTAGTATGTTTTGGTGCCCAGGACTCCTACGTATAGATCAAACATACGGTCACTTATCGAAATCGCAAAACGCTTAGAGCCTGCCACAAACAATATCAATTCCATCTAAATCGCCAGGTTCGTAAAAAGTATGCCGAGATGCTCCAACCTTAATCTGGCGAAAGCTGGACAGTGGAGAAGAAAGTGTATAGATTTTTCCAACTTATTCTTCTCATTGCCGATTTGACAAGTTACGGCCTCAAGAATCTTTAACGTCACAGAATGAATGAAAATAGGATAGTATTCAGTTAGGACGTCTGTCATTGCGGGGATGTGAGCAAACAGTAGGATAGACCTTTTATGTTCCACTATGGGCCGGAAGGCATTCGCATAAGTGCTGGTTGCTGACTAACGCTTGCTGAGCTCGCAGGAGACCATAGATCCAGCGACCGAATGCACAAATGCAGGGGAACTACTGTACATTCCCATCCTCATAGAACTTCGGTATGTGTACCTTTTCTTGCATGATCATCAGCTTTACAATTTTCGCCAATTTCTCTGTGGCTAGGCAGCGAGACAAATTTAATATGGAAGTAACTTGACGTTACTGTTAATGAGGTCATGTACTCTCTGACTAGCTTTTAGCTTGCTGGTAGTGTATAGCTGGTTTATATAGCTAGCTATTCGTGCAATTATTCATTTTATTTTGGACTTCTGTAGAATGTTTATGTGGCCATATTTCTGTTATAATAAATGGTTTACGAGTTTGGTGACAACTTAAGTGGTTTTCTATAATTTTTCCGACTATTTCTCTTCTCATATATATACCAATACAAAAATATGGAACTTAAAGTTATAAAGCATGACTTGAGCCGGAAATTCAGAACTGTCTGCTCAACGCTCCAACAATTTTTTTTGTCTATTTCTTTCTAGTCTAACGAAACCGAAGATAATAATAAGTAAAAGTAATTTCCAAGAATTTATCCGCTATGCCTACGCATTAAAAGTAAAATTCGGCTAGCAAGAGATGGCTCTAATATAGAAAAACTTTGCGAGCCCGATATATTCGTGGTTATTTTACGTTAATTACAAATAATATAAAATTAATACATTCGAATATTTCTCCACTAATCACTTTAATGCAAGTCATTTTCTGCATGAGCGTATAATTGTTATTGACAGTACAAGTAGATATACTTGTATAAGTATATATGTAAACACTTTTAAGTCTCTCTGTAGTTATAGCATAGAAACCAAGAAATTCGTCACGCCTTAAGTGGTTCGTTATCTTTTTATACCAAAAACCATCGTCAATATTAAGCTCCAAGTTATTACTGGCACACTGCCTTTATTATATAAGTACATCGTTTTTGTTTGTTTAGCATAAAAAAATCTAAAGAAACTTCAAAATAGTGTTATTGTGTAATCTTTCTGCGGCATGAATTTGCAAAATTCTCTAGAAAAGAAACATGTTTAACCCCAATGGGCAATAAAAACGATTCTGCATGCTAAAAGATTACATCTGAATTTATATGCATACTGACAAATACACCAACAAATTTGTTTGTTTATGTGATATACGAGATTTTCCCTAATTAAGTAGGTGAATATATTTTTGTGGACAAAATTTTATGCGAGAAAATTTTTGTTTAATTAGCTGTGCCAGATGTTGTCAAGCTCAACTTTTTTCAATTGCGGATATAAAAGGTTGGTTATCATCGATTTCATTTCGAAAGAAGTACGGGCGGTAGTACAGAAAAAACGGGTCTAAAGAGATACTGTTTCAATAACCTGTTTTTGACAGATCACGCGTGAGTCATGTCAAGCTGTCATGTTATTTTTGTTCAGTATTATTTTGCATTTCATCATGGAAAGACTTACACTTGAACAACGTTTACAAATCGTTCAACTTTATTACGAAAATTCAAGTTCTGTAAAGAACGTGTTTTGCGAGCTCACCCATCTTGAGACAATATACATTCCTGGCTAATATTTGACCGAATAGACCACGTGTACAAGAAGACCGTGGATAGTCGATTCGGCGCCGTTCGCAGCAACTAGAACTGACGTGTGGAGTGGCTTTGCGTATTTTACGTCGGGTCTTAAGTTGAAAGCGTACAACGTTCCTCTCGACTCTCTGGTCTCTTGAAAAGTTCTAAGAAGATTCGACGTTTTCGAGCCAAATTTTGTTCAGCGATGAAGCCCTTTTCTGGTTCAATGGATATGTAAACAAACAAAATCGCCGCATTAGGAAGGAAATTTATCCAGAAAAATCAAGGGTTTCTATCAGATTCTGCCCGCTGGAATAATCGGTCTATATTTCTTAAAAAATGATGCCGGCAAGACTATAAATGGCTACAGTTATCGCGCCATTATAACCGACTATTTGATGCCTGAAACTGAAGCTCGTGGTCTCGGCGACATTTCGCTTCAACAAGATGGCGTCACTTCCCTCACATCGCATCAACCAATGAATTTATTGAGAGAACATTTTGGTGAGCAGATAATATCACGTTTTGGGGCGGTCGATTGGCCACCAAAGCCGTGTGATATCACACTGTTCGATTTTTTCCCGTGGGGATTGTCCGCATAAATCCCGCTTCGGTTCAGCTCTTGGAGCAAAACATCATGCGTGTCATTCGCAGAAATGCTCGAACGAGTCATCGAAAATTGGACTCAAGGGATGGGTCATCTCTTCAAATAATAAATGTCAATGAATGTTCTTTCGAATTATAATAAACTTTCCCCCATTAATTTTCATGGTTCTATGTTTTTTCTTTAATTCACTCTTATAGTATGGTCTACGATAATTGTTGGCTGCTCGTTAAATGAAAATTATACCATTCAAAAATCTTATACTTCGAAAAGTAGGATAATTATAAAGAGAGAAATATACTTTTTCAGGGAAATTAATTCCTAATATCAAAGTTTTCGGAAGTATTGTGTTTCAGGTGTTCTTATATATTTCCTGGCCTCTGAAGTTTCCTACATCGGCCACTACTAAACCAATTGGAATCAAATTCCGTACAAAACATTCTCTCGATATAACTACAACTGGCCCACTAAAAGCATGTTAAAGATCTTGTTATACTCTGTTATGATTATGAAATGAACTTATGAAAGACATTACAGCTGATCATCGGTGGTTCAAACGAAGTTGACTTTTCTTCTGTTTTATAACATAATCACATATATCCTTTCTTTTTTTTTTATTATGTCGGAATCAGCTTTTTTTACACGAATTGTCATTTGTGTAGATTAACTTCGATGAATCAATTGGCTTTCATTTTCATATTTTTAAATATACAACTCTATTTTTTCTTAGTTATTATACTCCCTTGGGCGTTATTATTAGAATTGTTTATATGTCATGAATTCGTCATAAGATCGATTCTGTGCAATTTAATAAATCAGTCAAGCTGCTGAGCGTTGACTGACAAATTAGATGAGTAAATAGTCTGTTAGCTGGCGCATTAATTCAAAACTATCATCGTGAGTGTTACGTAATCGTTGAGGTCGTGATTTCCCTTTACGCATCATAAATTTGTGCCACATCCGTGTATTGTAAAATATGATTGCTGTGATTGAAGACTGATTGCACAGCAAATGTATGCGCTTTTTGCCTAACACCCAAGAAACACAATTCATTGAAACTGTGTAACTGAAACTATCTATATTATGTACATATGTTCGTATGTAGGAATGTGTTCGCTTAATGAAACACCCAAAGTAGGTGCGATCATTAATGTTCTATTTATAAGCTTGCCGCATTATCTTCGTTAATCTATGCAATATGTGCATTTAATGTTGTGAATATGCAAGGGAGTAATAAAGAATACAAAAAATGCAGGCGGATGCAGGAATTATAACTGGAAATTGCTATATCATTATTTATTTTTTTATTTCTCAATACTAATTGTTTCTATTTTTGCTTTTTTGCGATACTGATCGTTTTTGTGGGTGTCTTCTCCCAGCCACAACTACAGTTTTGTTGTAAAATGTAAAATCTTGTAATTAAATACATTAAATGAATAATTTATACATACATACATCACATACACTTCTAGCTGAAATCACCGCATTATCTTAACTTTTGCAACATTTCATTTTCCAAACACCCGAGGCAACGATAAGCAAAAAGAACAAGAAGAATAAATTACAATAAAAGTAACAACATTGCGACCATATTCTTGTATTTCTTAAACAAAAACAAAAAGTAGTGGCAAAATACTGGCAAAAGCTCATATGCGCAGCTGTTGTTATTATAGCTAATTTTCGCTGAGCACTTATCGTTGCAATAAAATGTAATGACTTCAACTGCAAAACTGTGCAACCCGATGCTGGAGATTAATTGCTACTGATACGTATTCCTGGGCAAAGGAAGAGGGAAGGGATGGCGAGTTTTACACAAATGCTCATACCCACATTTAAATAAATGCATATACATACATATATGTAAGTACTTATATGTATATGCAAATTTTTAGGACAAGTAATTCGTTCGCTCATCTTTCTTTGCTTGAATATCAAACCAAAGAACATATAAAATATATGTGTACGTTCTGTTTTTTAACTATTTTGGGAAGAATAACCGTAATGGCAATAAAAACCATAAGCTATAAGCTTCCACCACACTTTAATTGAAAGTAATATTTCAAAAATAAAATTCAAAATAAAATTTAAAAAATATTTCATGCAACAAATGTGGAGTGACAAACTTGAAATATTAATATATATAATACTAATACATATTATATTTATATGTATATACATATAATTTGCACAAGATGGTATTTGAGAATATGCACTGCAATTATGTTTGTACTCGAGCGTTATTGAATGATAGAGTACATGACTACGACACGCGTTATCATAACAAAGCAACTGTTAAATTTTTACAGCAACAGAAAGGTGACTTTTCATTCGCCCATGACGTCACGAACTTATATATTTTATTATTAAAGCAAACGTCGGAGATGCTTTAACGTATATATCCAGGTATGTATATATTAAAGATCAGCGTGATGAGATAAGTCGATTTAGCTATGCCTATCTGTCTGTCTGAAATTTTTACTATTATCATACAAAAGAACATCCATTGGCATTTATTATATTTTTTGAAGATTATCTGTTTGGAATGTTGGCCGCGGCTACGACTCTGATGGTCCATCCGTTGAGTCCAATTTGCGATGATTCGTTTGAGCATTTCGACTGGTAACTGGCAACTGGCGAATGACACGTGTGATGTTTTGCTCTAAAGCCTGAATCGAGATTGTCCGCATAGACTTTAGACTTTACATATCCCCACAGGAAAAAGTCTAACGGTGTGATATCACACGATCTTTATGTCAATCGAACCGCTCAAAACGTGAAATTGTCTGCTAGCCGAAGTGTTCTCTTCCATTGATTGATGCGATGTGTGGGAAGTGGCGCCGATTTGTTAAAACCAAATATCGCCGAGATCACGAGCTTCCATTTCAGGTATCAAATAGTCGGTTATCATGGCGTGATAGCTGTCATCATTGGCAGTACGTTCTCACCATTTTTGAAGAAATGTGGACTCGATGACTCCATTGGCCCATAAATCATGCCAAACCGTTGTTCTTTTTGTATGACACGACAGCTCTTGATCAGGTTGCTCTTCGTCCCAAATGCGGAAATTTTGCTTGTTTACCCATTGAGCCAAAAAAGGGTCTCACCGCTGAACAAAATTTGGCTCGGACCTCCTTGAAACTTTTCAAGAGACAATAGAGCGAAACGATGTCGCTTGGGAAGATCGAGCGACTTCAGTTCTTGCACAAGCAGTATTATATAAGCTTTCAATTTAAGATCTCGACGTAAATGCACCAAGTCGTTCAATACGTCAGTCCGAATAACTGTGTACAGCGCCGAATCGACTCTCCACGGTCTTCGTGTACACTCTCAGCTACGGCTGCTAGAACGCTCAGTAGGCCGAATATGTTGATTATAAGTTGAGCGTAGCGCGCAACAGATTCTTTACAGAACGTGAATTTTCGTAAAAAGTGTAAACGTTTTTTAGTAAGTCTTTTCATGATGAAATTACAAAAAATACTGAACAAAAATAGCATGACAGCTTGACACGTGATCTGTCAAAAAAAGGCCATTGGAAAAAGTAACTATTCTTGGATCACCCGATCAATCAATTCAGAATAATCAATACTGATGTTTTGCAGATTCATGGATATAGTAGTTAGTGATGCTATAATAGTTCTATGAAGTGTGTAAAGTTTTTACAAATCTAAACGAGCTGGTTTCGGCTCGTTTATCATACATAACAAGCTTATCATTCGGGATGCAAAATTATTGACTAATTTGCGCCAAAGTTTTTTGTCCATACGCACTTTATCATATATTCCGTTAATTTTTCTGTACATGACTGTAATTATTTTCATGTTTTGCTGATTTGTCAATCAAATATTTGATTTTTTGTTCTTCAGTTACATATGTATATGAAAAAATTTATGTACCTATGTGTCTTTGTATATGTATATTTTTATATGTACAGGTACATATACATTTTTTCTCGTTAGCGTTTAAAAGGCAAATGACAAGGTTACACACTTAAGTGGCTGCCGAAATGAACTAATGCCAAATGTTTTAACATTTTTTCTAACAACATCTTCAACATAAAGCCTAACAGTTTCCATTTTTTATTTGCTTAATATTTGTATATTTAAAAAAAAAATATTTTTTTTTTTTKTTTTTAAGGGGCAGCTGATGGGCCCACTCGCGTCAACGAGCACTAATGACTAAATAATCAACTTTTTTTCTATAGTTGCTTATTTTTCTATTTTTTATGTAAATGTGTGTATGCATGTATGTAGGCACATGCGAATTTTTCGTTGTTAACTGAAGCTGCTGCTGTCTGTAGCTGCCAGCGATTTCGGCACTTGGGCATCTCTTGGCAGCTGTTGCCGATGCATATGAATGGCGGCGGCCAAAAGCATAAATAAGTAAATTGAAAAAATATTTAGACGAAAAAAATATATTAAAACGTAGAAAAAACTTCCCAATTTATAGTTTAGCATGATACTGCAACAAAATTTTCCACAAAAAATTATAATGAAAACAATATGTGAAACAATAATTCATAAATATCCGCTCTAATGATTCACAAGTTGCAAAAATCAAAGGGATGCCATTACCGCAACAATATTGCAAGCTAGTTAAATAACAAAAGTGACCTTATAAGCTACAACAATAACAATGCCAAGTACAATTACGTATGTATGTCCTTCACGCAGTTTTATGTATTTTAATATCCAGTCAGTGTCATCTACACATACATATTTCTCGCACACATATAGAACAACATATCCACATACATATATAATTTTGCGCAGCTCTGTACTTTTTCGGCATATTGCACTTGAGTGCTTTGTGTGAGTGTGTGTTGATGTCGTGTGAAGCATCGGTAAATTAAAGTTTAATAAGTTTAATAAACAAATAAGAAATAATGAGTCAATAAAATTATAAGTTGAATGAGAAATATTTGCCACGCATGTGCTTATGTACACAAATCCGTTTATGTTTAGGTTAACGATTCATGAAAAGTTAAAATAAATCAAATTATTGATGCTTCTCTTCTATACATTTCATAGTATACTGATTAGCAGGCTCTGCATAGATAGAGAGGCCGCTAACGAGGAAATAAGCCATTAAATAAAAATAATTCGTACTCTTTTCGATTATGTATGCAGCACACACGTGCATCTGAGCATTACCTTGATCTTGAAAGCGTGAAGTTGCTCTCGTTTCTGACTTAGCTTAACTACAACTTGAATCATATTTTATCTTTAGTGTTACTAAAGATTTTTTAAATCAAATTATTACTAAAAAAAGACGAAAAGTAAATCAACTTCAACGCATTCACCATGCAAATGTAGCTTTTTTTATTATTTGTTAAATGAAGTGATAATTTTGAACGCTTCTTCACGCATGCGCCAAAGAATGGCGGTTGAATATGGTCAATTGTGGTATTGAATATACAAAAAAGCAATAAATAAAAAGCATGGAAGTACATTCGAAACTGAAGCGATTGAATATATGGCCATGCATTTATTGAGCGAACTTTCAATAAGTCATATCCAAAGCCGTGACTGCTTTACACCTACAGTTAAGTAGCCGAGGACCTAAGAGATTCAGCAACTTGTTGTCGTCTCAAGAGCTGTTGTTAAACAAAGTAGGCAAATAGGAAACAATTTGAAGTGCGTACACAATGTATTCTATCAGATCACAAGATATTTACGGTAATATGAATTTAAAATAAATTAAATTAAATAAAACCAAACGAGAATCGAAGAAAGATAATTTCGTGATTGAACAGAGGCGGATAGAAGAGTAGATAAGAAACTTGAAATCACTAAAAATGGATAAGCAGTGCTAAAAAATAAAAATTGTCACAGTCGCTCAGATAAAGGCTTTCTTATTCACTTCCACCTACAAAACTGCTCTGATCTGAACTAGTTGAAATGAAAATTTTTGACTGGATAAGACATGATCCGGCTTAATCTAGTAGATTCATTTGCCATGTTAATAACTCATTATTCCCTTCGTAATACTTATATGGTGAAGTAAATTTGAGAATGACTTTTGGATACGGGGACGACCTTTTCTTGGTTTCTGATTGTAGGAACATTCTGCGTAGATTTATTGGTCTTAAGTGCGGCTGATGGTATTAGCGACATCTTTGCGTTGGAAAGAGCTAGTAGAACAAGGCGCTGCGAAATAACAACTGGTTCCTATTGGGAACTTGGAACAATCTTGTTGGCGATATAAAAAAAAAATAATATTATGGGCTTGGATATATTCAGCTCGGCGACTTCTATGGTTTTAGAGAGGCGTTGTGGGATAAGTTTATGAGTATTTCAATATATGATAAAATTGGGTGGTCGAAAAAGTCGTTTCGTATTTCTAATCAAATTTCAACCCTTTTTATATTTGCAATAATAAATAAATAAAGAAATATGTACCATTTTGGTCGACCACTTTTTACAATTTTTCCGCAAGAGACATTATTCTATCAGTGTAAAACTTTCATCAGTATAAATCGACATTTCGAAATTTCCAGAACGGAAACGAGCGAACAATTTTTGTGCTATACGAACTGATACAGCATCGTCTCCGTAAAATTTACAAATTTCATTGGTGACTTGGATGGCATTCTTCCCTTTTTTATACAAAAATCTCAAAATATACCAAATTTCTTCATTATTTTAACTAATTTTTGAACAGTTGTAATTTTTTCCTAAATTTAATTTTTTTTCTTTGGTTAAATGAAGCTTTAAATCTCACCTTTCCAACAGTATATGATGTACGACTGCATCAACATCTATTGATTAAATACGAAAATACTTTTTCGACTATCCAAAATAATTGATGTGAAGTGGAGAACAGTAGACAACTCGATGAAGCGACTGTTGGGGTTTTCGAAAGAGAGGAGGATTTAAGTTTTTTTATTCCATTATGATGTGTGATAAAATTTTGAACTCTCTATGGTATATAAAGACATGTATGATAGTGAGTTCTTTTCTCTATTTTTCTTCAGTCACGAGTTTCATATCATTGATATCAATACTGTAAGTAACTGACAAACAAATAAATAATGTTTTTACGCTAAAATAATAAGTTCGACGTAAAAAAATAAGAAGAAGAAGTCTAAATATTAACACGTCGTAAAACATGAAATCAGAAAATAAACAAATTAAATGTAGTAAACCAAAGCAATAAATTTAAACGGTCTACTTTCATTTCCACTGAACAAAATTAGAAATTTTAATACGTTCTGTGTAAGAGAGCGAAAATATAAGCTGCAAATACATACAGACATATTTAACACATCTGCGAATGTGAATGAACTTGAAAAGGATGCTGGCCAACGGTTTGAGATAGAAAAAATTTGCATAGCAATTTTGTTTTTATAGCAAGAAAAAGCGAACGAGAAACTATATGGCGTTTCACACGAAGAAAGCCAATGCTATTTGAAAATAAAAAACTAAAGAATTCTAAAGGCAATGAAGAACCAAGCATCAACTAACTCGTAATAACAATGTTGTTCTAAGAATATAATAAGCTTGTATTTGTAAATATATATGTGGCATTAAGCATGTACGAAGTATACAAACATGCATACAAAACTCAAAAGGTTGTTTCAAGTGTATTTTTCCGTCGCACAGCGTCAGCGAAGAAGCTCTCAACATCTAACAGCACCTAATAAACGTTGGAAAAAAGTGCTGCTGTTGTGGCTCTGTAGACTAATACCGCCCGTTGTCGATGGTGCTTGTCGGTGCCAGCCGGATTTCAGTTAGCATCAAAAGCTTTTTATAGGCATCTATACATGTATTCAGAATTATACACTTTAAACCGTCGTCATTGAGGCGGATGCCACAGCGCGAGCGCAAAAACCGTCATCAGCAAATTATTTACCCAGCTAGTCGCCACCAATAGTGGCACTTGACGGGTTCGCGGTTCGCTAACACAAGCACATTACATACATATATACTTGGCATACACGTATCTAACAGTATTTGGGTACATTCTTTAAGCAAAATATGAAAAAGCAAAGATCTGATATTATGGAAATGCTTTTATAACGTTGGCTTATCGGCTCTTCTTATTTATTTTTCTCTCTAATCTGATTTGATTTAGTCAAAACTTGTCTCGTCTAACAGCTAAGTCTTAGTTTTACTTACTACCACATCCCTCCGTTGCTATGAGAAGACTATTTACTTATTGACACGTGTGTGCTTATATGTTTGTGAAGAGTTCCCAATATGCCCGACAGCAATAAAGCAGCTTCGATCGAAATTAAGATTTTATGATTTCTTATTTGCCTTTTTTTTGCCTTTCCTCCAATGCGATTTATTCAGAGATTGACTGTCTTTTTGTAATGATTTGGAAGTAGGTTAGATTAGGTGAAATTTTTAAATTACGCTTATGTACCAAAACAGATGTTCACTAGGGACAAAAGTTGATTTTTCCCGATTTTTTTCGACCCTTGGTCATATACGGACAATACCATCAAGTAGAGAAATAAGTTTCGAGGTTTTACCCAAAGAGAAGGTCGGAAGTGCAGGAAGCCTTTTTTCGCTGTGGATATAGGTAATTCATGGAAGATTTATTTTGTTCAAATCTTTAACGTATGCATAATTATAGATTTAAAATTATTGACAGAGTATTTGATCAAAAATCGCCTTTCAGTCCCTTTTTATGCAATAATTTAATCATGACCTTAGCAAATTAGTTAAATTTTTAATTTTTAAAAAATCATAACCTACATATACATAGCTATTCCCATATTTTATTGACTCAATCTTTATTTCAGTCGTTTTTCAAAAGGCGTTGATGCTAATTGACTGGTTTTATATTATTTTCGCTATGTAGTCTACCCCCATTTGCACTTGATCTTTACCTTGCCCCGGCTAGCGGTACTTTGTCTATAACTTCTAAATTTAAATTGATTTGCCTTTCAAGTTTTCATCATTTGCCGTTAATTTACAGTGGGTTTACAACTGCTCCGACAGCGCTTGCGCCCAACCATACGAAATAGCAGATTAATTAGTTTGGCGTTTTTTCGCATGGTTGCCATCTCTTTTACGCCTTTTGAACACGGTGCTTCGCTTGATATCAAATTTTTAATGGGCATCATTTAACTACCATTTACTATAATTAGCAAAAAATTTTACCGCTTTATGAGCAAAATGAAAAATTAATTTATTTCAATACTCGCCTTTTGGGTTCAATGAGGTGAAGGGTAAGAGTTTAAAAAGATTGTAGATTAGGTTTGGTAATCAAATAATACTTTGAGATGTTGTTGTTAAAAGTTGTTTAATAAAAAGACAAAAATCAATATAATTTAATGAAACGAATTCTATGTATTGTTGTTTAAATTTGGGAGTGAATCTTTTCTTGAGGATATCCTAAGTTAAGTAAGATTACAGGTGTGTACATAGTTTTATTTGGTTTGCAATAAAACCACTTTTCCCAAAAAATTATTTTAAATTCAAAAACTGATCTCAAAAAACCCATAACACAACAACTCGAACAAGTTTTGAGAGCGCAACGCTAGATGGCGCCAGCCCAGCTTTGAAATTGTTAAAACAAGTCTGATGAGTAGCAACCCTAGTGTTCAAAAATCATTTATCAAAAAGTGATTTTCGATTATATCGTTAAAGTAGGTGGACAACAATAAACTGAAAACTGGAAGCCGTAATTATCAGCAGATATATAAACATTAGCCATGCTATCATGTTAAGTTATGTGTTTACATTGTTGGCTTACGTCATAATCACCAATAAATTTGTAAATTTAAATAAAAATAATAATAAAGAAAAACTCTGCCAATTGTTAATAGCGAAATACTCATTTAACGCCTACTAAATGTCAAAACGTATCGCCTCTTTTTTTTAATATGCGCAGCTGTAATGTTTATCCAACTCATGAACCTTCTGTCTGCGAAAGAAGATGAAAATTCAAAGAAGTATGTATGGATAGCTGATGTTCATCGCTGATAACCACTATGCAGACAAACTTGACATTTGATGTCAACTATGCAATAAATTAAACGATTTCGCGACTAAAAGATTTACGTCATTTAAACTTGAACACTTGACCAACGGACGACGAACGAGCGTCGACAAACAAATGAATTGAAGCATTAAAATGTAAATATTTGCTTCTTTTACACTTAAGTGCATTTGTCTTGCACACAAAGTAAATATGAGATGAATATAAAGTAAATAAAATTATAAAATTATAGTCATATATTATACTGTTTACTCACACACACACACATACATACAGCTAGTTGGTGCAACAAAAGTCAGAATAAAAGTTGTATGAAGAACACCTTTAACTTCAATGGAGAATTTTGTATCATTTCAAATGGAAGATATACGACGGCGGTCCGATAACTACTTAGCCTACAAAAGAAAAACCCGTCTCATTCGACAAAATTTCTACCTGACGAGTAATTTTTTTTTTTTAATTTGGAACTAAACTAAGTCGCATCAGACCAAATCTGAAGAGATTTTACTTAGTCAAATGAGGCTTCGGTTCGCCCTTTCGACTGCTCCTTGATCTCTGCTGTGTAGGTGTGGATCCATACTTTGTCGACGGTAACGAAAGAAAACTGGAAATTGTGAAAGATATTACCCACGCGATCATTGGAGATACGTTTCACCTATTTTGTGCATCTTCAAACGAAAATCTGTGATTATGGAAGGTATACTTTTGCACGTTATCCTGCGTGGCCGTCTTTTTCGGGATACCTAGACTTTGCTCACAAAAAATCGACATACGACATTTAACAATAATCGATTCACCGACCATATTGGCCTTCTTTTAGTTTTTTTTAATTCGCAGACACACTCACGAAGAGAACAAAAATTATAATAAGGCTCTATACTAAAAGAAAGCTTCATTCTCAACCTTTAGACCCTTTACAGATTTTTCGATGCATTTTTTTGTTTCCATATTTGATAGATGCAAGTGACGAACAATTTCGGAAAAGTTAAAAATACCAAGATTGCTCTTTTCAGGGTTTTCAAACTAAATTGTAAACAATAATTTAGATCTTGAAAATTATTGCACCAACTAAGCTTGGCTGTAAATTAGAGCATATAAGTTAACACAACATTTTATGAACTTCTACATAAATTCCATTCCCACATTATATGCTAGAAACATACAAACCGTTTGCATACTTTGGAGTCCTATTACAACCAAAAGTGCAACTGCGCTAAACGCGCATCCGCTAAATTCTTAAGTGAGCGAAACACGCGCAAACCCTTTTAGCTGACCAAGCATCTTTGGTCACGTAGGCCGGCTCAAGCATAGGTTAGATTATAAAACTTAAAGTTAAGTGTTTTCAGTTTTGTAATAAAGCTCAACAGAAGCACATAGTGCTGCTTATAAAAAACGCATTGTTTTATTTTTTATGTTATATACAATTCTCATATCTACTACTACACCTTATAAAGCATTAAAGTTCTAATTTTTCGGTTCACCACACACACTCTGTTACTAAAAAGAAAAATGCGACAAACCACTCATCGGGCATCTTCTACTCAATTCAATTCCAGCAACGTACTTACAGACAACTTAAATATATAAACAAATGTGTATGCACTTAAGTGAATACTTATTCATTTAGTATTGAGATATTCATACACCCTACAACAAATGTGGCAATGTGCAAATGAGGTTTACATCTGTTGACATTTGAGGTCGCAGTCACATGCCAAAATGTGCGCTCGAACGTTAAGAAGTTGAAGTTGAAACAAGTCACATGAAGTGCAGCAAATGCACAAACAAAGAAAAAAACCAAAACGCAAAGCCAAAAATAAAAAATTAAAGTAATAATAAATAAAAATAATCTTCGAAAGCAAGCACGTTTTGGGACGCATATATATAGGTGCAAAGTACGATGCAAAATATGAAAATGGCACTGTAAAGTTTTCCAAAAGCGTAAAATTAAAAACAAACGAAAGGAAATTATTATTATCCAAAGTATATATTTTTTTGATTTTTTTAAATTTAGATTTATGGTATTAGGTTTGAACTACATTAAACGTCCTAGTGATAAGTCCTAACGCATTATATTTAGTTATAGAAAAAAATTGACTATAAAGACGAAATTTTCGAAATTCGGTAGTAGCAAAAAACCCATTCAACTTTTTGTACTAATGAACTTCATTAGAAGCACAAGGTGGTTCAGAGAGGAGACAATAGAGTGAGACAATAGGCCTCCTAAAGGACTAGGTGCGTCGTCAGACATTCACTCTAGTTACCTAACTAGTAACAAAAAACGGTCTATGCCAAATGTTTGAGTGAAGAGGCTTCGGCTGTCATAGGAAAGCTTCTGAGCTACTGGACATCTGAATCTAATGAAGATCTTGTAATCTTGATTTAAACGCAAAAATAGTTCCATATTGTTTTGTAAAAGTAGGCACCTAGTGAGAGGATTGCACTAAGCAACTATCAAATCTATAGAATAATCATCTCATTATTTTGGAATTCACCTCCTCATGCATACATCCGAGTAGTTTTTGCGATTTCAGAGCTAAATATCTATACGGCATCCTTGGAATCCCATTATGTCTCAAGAGTCGTAGTTAGCTTTTAATTATTTTCTAATAAAACTCCTTTTAGTGCAAGAATAAATTGGTTCCGATTGACTACTTTTCTTATATGGCAGTCCCAAGTTAGTTAAGGGCAAAAGTTATTGATCTTGACTTATTTTTAACCTTTCGGAGATGCATACTTTGTGCTAAGATTTCTACTTTCGAAAACTTTCATGGGTCAGGTGGGACGGTAGACAGTAGTAGGACTAGTCACACAATTTATGGATAGGAATTAGTGGGTTTACATCTGTTTTAATTGAATTAAAAATGAAATATTGATTACTCTGTCAATAATAACTATAGTAACTGATAACAAGTAATTAAAGTATTCATTAGTCTGATTATTGCCTGTAAGATCCGTATTTACAAAAATTCTAAGAAATAAAAGTCAATAATTTTGATTTTCAAGATTTTCGCAAAAGTCGTACAACAAAAACCGGCGCAGAAGCAACTTGAAATTCTGCGAATCTCTAAAGACACTTGTAACCCAAACCACTTCTGCATATGAATATAGTAAAACAACTGTGTATGTGTGAACAATTAAACACACACATACCAAAACCACACGGTAATTTATGGCTGCGAAAATTTCGACTTTGTTGTTGTATGTATGGTCGCTATTGCACTTGGCAACCCTGAAGAATACATAAACATGTTTAACTGACTAGGCAGCAATGAAACCCCCGAAAACAGTATTTCAAGCGCTAAAATTTAAATGCATTGGACAAAAACAAAAAACCAAAGTATTGTCCGATCAAGTTGGTGGCTTGTTAGGCATAAGACGTGTGGGAATGCGCTGGTGTAGCTGCGGAAAAAGCGAGAAGAAGCCGTTCGGCAGGTTCACGCATCGACGGACGGGGCGTGGCGCGGTCCGTTGTCGACATTGCAATGACTTATGAACTTTACAACTTGTGGAGATGACCACAATTTGGCCGGCAGTAACCTAAAAAGTAGACAAGTCGCAACAAAAACAAATCAAAAAATAATATGCAAAAAAACTGAAAATCGATAAATACAAACATAAAATAAAGGCCACAAGCATAACCACAAAAAATCTGAAACAACAACAACAAGCGCATCTAGCACAAAAAGTTGAGTTAGAAACGACAGCAACAACAGCAAATAAAACAAATACAATGCATAGCTAGCCGCAACGCAGTTTCTGTTTGATGATTCTAAAATTGGTTGGTCGCTTGCATTATCACAAGCGAGCGCATCACAACGCATAACGCATCGCCGACAGCGGCCGATTGTGCATAAACTTGAGCAAATCTTCGTCGATCACGCGCTGCAACAAATGTTGGCTGATGCTATCGTCAATTGCGTTATGAGTTGTGCTGCAGCTAGAACCGGTTGCGTTTTTAGTTGTTTGCTTTTGTGTTTTTGGGCGCGTGATGAGTTTTGAAACATTTCGACAATCAGCATTAAATTATAGAAGGAAACTGCTAGCTATCTGGCCTAGACTCTTCATTTTTAATGTGTGTCTTGAGTACTGGTTGAGAAGGTATTTTGTTATCATCTAACATCATAGGTTTAATTCTCTAGAAAAGAATGAAACTCAAATTTCAGAATATTATTCTTAAGCTAGTCAATAGCGCGAGTTCTGCTGGTACATACTTTGATTTTCAATCAAAAGAGGTGTTCTTAACTAGGATTTAAGAAAAAATAAATTTTTTGGTTAAAGATAAATTTTAGCGTTATATATATATATATATGAAACATTATTCATTTGGTAAAAAAAAAAGAACAAATTTTTTGCTTTAGTATCCAAACGTTCGCGTCAGTCAGTCTCAGTACGAAAAGTTTTAAGGATTTTTTTCATTCGTGGCATGCGTGACATTCTTATCTTTTTTATACAAAAATCTCAAAATATATCGAATTTCTTCATTACTGACCCATTAGATATACATGTTTCAAAACAGATTTAAAATGATGAAGAAGGTTGATTAAACCCTTAAGTGGTTGTTTTGCTACAGCATATACTGTATTCTGCGAAGTACAGTTGATCCATAAGGGATATTAAGATGCTTTGATATCTCTTTGATGGCAAAATGACGATTTTCAAGCAACGTTTCTTCAACCAATAATAGAGGTGGATGGCCGACTGGCACAAGCCAAAGTTGTTCAAAAAAAAAAAAAAAAAATCAACTACACCAGATAGAATACAGACTGTTCCCAATGTATATGTGATAATTTAGCTTATTAATTGTTTTTCTCTTCGCCAAGCCAGATTTCTGTGTACTCGGTGATGAGTGCTCTTTAAGTGTGTAAGTTGACAACTGTCTATACAAAAATCTATCTCTGTCTCTAAACATAGCAAGAAAGTGAAATTTGGTACAGACCTGAGGTAATGACGGTGCAATGAAAGAAATGGAGGACCCTCTCACCACGATTATTCAATTTTAAAAATATTTATTGGTCAGTTGTGCTTCGAGTGGGAGTTGGTACATTTTAATGAAAAAACCTGAGTTAAATTTTGAAATCGACTGAAATCAGACGCATACTTGTAAGTACATGGAAGAATATAAAAAAAAAAATATTAATATATAAATATATATAATAATATATAAATATTTTTTTTTTTAATATTCTGGAAAAACTCAATAAAAAGAACTATCAATTGAAATTAAATGTTTACAATCAGTAAATTTACGCAATAATTTTAAAAATTAATTTAATTTAAACAATCAATAAACACAACAAAAGTGCTTATAAACCCTTTTTAAATTAATCTTTTACTGCCCCATAGATTCTCAACACTCAAATGTAAAACGTTAAACAAGTTGCGCGCTTAAGTCTTTTGTTCGCAAGTTGACTTTTGCAATGCTGGCGTGAACATACAAGCAGCCATTAGCAAAGCACCCATATACATGTGTATGTACGCTTTATGCATGTGAAGTATGCATTAGCGCACACCTAACGACATACACACATAGCTACATGTAAATGAGTGCAAGATGTGCCGCTTTTCACTTTCTGAGTATTTATGCGCATTTACCTTTTTAACAACTTTGTACACCTATTTTACATATTTATGTTTAACGTACGTAATCGAGCAGAAAATTAATTAAGTTGCAGATGTGCAACAAGTTGTTGCATTTGTTGTTGTGAACCTTAAGAGTAGTAATCATATTGGTGTTGAATATTTACACCACACCACACCATAAATAGTGTGGAAAAACTGGTCAGCCGTTTGATGAATATTGTTTTGCTGTTTTCACTCACTCTTTTTGTTTTGTTTTCGTGTTGCATATGTATGCAAACGCCCACAAGACGGCGCTGTCTGCGGAAGTACAAAGCGTCAAAGTATGTAGATAAGTATTAAGCCCATGTGATAGATAAGTTGTGGTAAAGTGCTTTGCCAGCGCTCCATAATTTATTGCTTTTGTTAAAATAAAAGCAAAAACGAATAGCGAGCAAAAAACGATGAAATCATGTGATTAATTGTGCTGAATTGAGTTGATAGTTTTATGTAAATAATTGAAAGCGCTTGTAAGATTATGAATTTATGTTTGATTATTTCATTTGCTTATATTTTTTATTTCGAATTAAGTTCTTCTCAGTACCAAGATGTAATATATATATGTCTTTTCTTCTTTGGCGAATTCAGGCATGTATTATTTTCTTGACTTTAGAGGCACACCTAGTGTGAAATTTTGATAAAGCCGATTATTTCTTATTTTCAATCAGCTCCATCACTTTATCTTTAAACACGTTCTTCGTGAAACATCATTTTTCTTGAGTAAGCATTTGGAGACAAATAATACGATTACTATTAAATTCTTTCGGCATATTCTGTATAAATATAATTCTCCATACAATGCCTTGCCGGTTGTTTGATCTGTTCAAATTTAGCAGGCCAAAAACGACCAAAATTTTACCCCGAATTCAACATTTTTTTAAAAACACCGCCATTTTGCAATTTTTAATTATTATTTTTTGATTGTAGGTTGTTGTACGCAGAATATCTATTAGTTTAATGATTTATTTTTAAAACCCAAAAATCGAAGTTTTTTTAGGTCCCTTTTAAACTCAAATATTTTTCTATGCTGTCTATAAATCTGTAACATTTCAACCTGTTACCTAAATTACTCTTTCAGGAACAGTACTCAAAGGAGGATAGCAGAAGGATATCTATCTAACAACCCAATAGAGAAATCTGAAGTATTAAGCTATATCAAAAAATAAAATTCTTAGTGCTTTGTAAGTCTCTTGAAAACTCTTCACTTGTTTATGGTCTTCAACCAAACGTATGACTAAATTAAATGGTTATTTGTCTGATTGTCATTTATACAGAACTTAAGCAGGTACAAAAACTTAAAATAAAACCAATTTATAATTACATACCTAAATTTGTGTAAAATAGTTATTATTTAAGCATGATATGAAAAACTAAGGAATTTATAGGTTTTGGCCTCTCTGGCTATGTGTCACATAGAAAAGTGGCAGTATTTATATATACATATGTTTTCCTCCATCACATCCTTAAAATATAGGAACCATAGACCGCTTGGTCCCAGAAAAATCAGTAATAGAGAAATAGAAAAGCTTGTAAATGGAAAAGGCGTGCAAGAGAAGAATGGCAGAAAAATCGTTCCCCTTCACTCAGCTTCAATTAATTTCCACCCCATTATCCAAGAAACAACGTTAAGCTGTCAATCTTGTCCGACATAGCTAAAAAGTTAATCGAGTCTTTTAAGACTTCACCTTCCGAAATTATTAGATTTCTAAAGGAACTCAATCCGAAAAAGTCGCCAGGACAGCATAGTATTACCTCAAAAATCCTAATTGAGTTATCAAATATAGCTTTAGAGGTGCTCTCTTTGCTCTTCAATTCTTAGTTTTGAATAATGTCAAATTTAATGGAAAAAGTAATATATTGACTTCAACTTTTGTGGGTGACTTTTAAATAAAAACTTAGCCTGAGAAGCTAATTTTGTGCAATAAAAACCGACAAATAATTTATGGAGTTCGATTTGGTCTTCTTTAGGAAGTCAGACTTACACTTTTTCGATGCTTCAACTTATAGAAAAATAATTTATTGGAAAGGTAAATTCTAAGTAATGTTTAGAGAAATTAAAATTAATATTTTTAAAATTTTCAATTTATAATTGTTCAACATTACATTTATTAATAACTCCTGTGACACACATTTTTTGCAGTGATTAGCAGTGTAAACTTGATAAAAAACAAGTAAGGAAGGGCTAAGTTCGGGTGTCACCGAACATTTTATAATCTCGCATGATAAATTGATAATCGAGATTTCAGGCGTGGTTGTGAACCGATTTCACCCATATTTGGTAAATGTCATCAGGGTGTTAAGAAAATATTATATACCGAATTTCATTGAAATCGGTCGAGTACTTCCTGAGATATGGTTTTTGGTCCATAAGTGGGCGACGCCACGCCCATTTTCAATTTTTGAAAAAAAGCCTGGGTGCAGCATCCTTCTGCCATTTCTTCCGTAAAATTTAGTGTTTTTGACGTTTTTBGTTAGTCGGTTAACACACTTTTAGTGATTTTCAACATAACCTTTGTATGGGAGGTGGGCGTGGTTATTGTCCGATTTCTTCCATTTTTGAACTGTACATGGAAATGCCTAAAAGAAACGACTGTATACAGTTTGGTTGACATAGCTATAGTAGTTTTCGAGATATGTACAAAAAAGTTAGCAGGGGGCGGGGCCACGCCCACTTTTCCAAAAAAATTACGTCCGCATACGCCCCTCCCTAATGCGATCCTTTGTGCCAAATTTCATTTTAATATATTTATTTATGGCTTAGTTATGCCACTTTATAGGTTTTCGGTTTCCGCCATTTTGTGGGCGGGGCAGTGGGCCGATTTTGCCCATCTTCGAACTTAACCTTCTTATGAAGCCAAGAAATACGTGTACCAAGTTTCATCATGATATCTCAATTTTTACTCAAGTTACAGCTGGCAGGGACGGACGGACAGACGGACGGACGGACAGACAGACATCCGGATTTCAACTCTACTCGTCACCCTGATCACTTTGATATATATAACCCTATATCTGACTCTTTTAGTTTTAGGACTTACAAACAACCGTTATGTGAACAAAACTATAATACTCTCTTT
>NW_017537156.1:3378620-3382862 GCF_001853355.1 Bactrocera latifrons
ATTAGTAATAATTTTGATTTCAAGTTCGTCGCTTCTGTCTCTTATACACATCTAGATGTGTATAAGAGACAGGTATAAAAACATGTCGACCAAGTAAGAAAGCACTAAGTTCGTACGCAACCTATTATATAGTACAGAAACAACCGGAAGCACACAGGCCTCATATTAGACACATAGAGGATGGGAAACCAGATACCGACTGCTAACACTTTTGGTTTAAATGAAGAAAGCACTTTATACGAAGTGTGGCCTCGATATATTTGTATTCACTAGTACCAATTATGAAAAAAGGAAGTTGTCTGGAGACTCGAAATGACGTTGTATAGAAAGTAGGCGTAATCCTGATAAAATTATGTCTATTGTTACATCGTGTCAAGCTAGCGGTATGAGAATGAAGCCAAACAATGTGCGATAAAAGAAATTTCGCCTAAGAGCGGTTGGTGAATAGATCTTGCGGCATTCTTTGATCTGGCCAATTTGTAGCCTTTATATAAAATTTACACCTTCATTTACAGGAAACAAAAGAAATACTAAATTTTTTAATATCTTGGCTATTTCAATTATACCCTTCTGTAATAAGGCGCGAGTGTAAAAAAGCTTGTGTTGAATAAAAATCAAATAAAAAATTGTTATACAAAATTATTTGAAGTACTTAATTATGAAATGAATGGCCATAATTTATTGCCGCTTGAATGCTTGAAAAATAAGAATTATTAAGAAAAATTAAGTAAATAAAAAAAAAATGGAAATACATTAATAAATTTTGTTTTCGTCTAAAAAGCCGAAAAGCAGAGAAATGCTTGCTATTTAAGCAACGAAAATATATAGTATAAAATAAAAAAACATAAAAAATAAAAGAAATCAACGTCATCAGTGCAGCAACACCAAACGATGCCAAACATTAAGAATGCAGTGCTTATAATTGCAAATACACACTTGTGCACTTATAAATATATATATTTAATTACGTATGTATATACTATAATTTCATGTAGCTAACAACAAGAACAACAATGCCGGCAATGTCAGTCGAACGAATGATAAACCGAAAACCACCAAAAACGATGCAAAGCAGCTATGGAAGCGCCAAGTCAACAGAAAACAGCAACATTAGTTGCAAACGAACAAAAAAAAAAAAACAGCAAATAGCAACAACAAAAGAAGTGTGACAACCGCAGACACGTACTCACAAACAAACAAGCAATCGATTGAGATGAAATAATAGCGATGATGATGATCGCAAGTCAATACATACAAAGCTGCACATAAAAAAAAACACACACACATGCACACTAAGCACCTTACAAGTCACCGCTGCCAACGACGCCGACACCACCTTCCTACACACAAACACGCCGACACCCATTCGTTCACACACTGCTGAAGAAGCGTCAAAGCGGCAGCCACAGCCGCGTTCGTCACCACTACACCTGCAGTGTTGCCAACACACACATGCGTGCACATAACTCTGAATTAACCATGCACTTGCTGTGAGTGTGCATGTCGACTGACGTGCGCTGCTGCCACTGCCAACTGATCGCCGATTGACTGGTTTGTGGCTTCGCCGTCCACTCGGCAGCGCGCTGTGACAGTCTAAATGGCTATAAAACACTTTGCAGCTCGCATTTGACTTTTGTTTTCGTTTGGAACTTACAGTGTCTGGTTGTGCCAGATCCGGTGGTAGCCAAGCGCATAAATACAAAAACGAACGCATACATATACACAAAAAGCAATATTGTATTCTCGTTACTGAAGAGCATCTCGAGTGCTAAGTGAAATAAAGGTAAGCGAAAAGTGAACGCGCAGACGTACGAAAAAGGATAATTCTAAGAACTGCGAGAAATCGAAATAAAAAGCGAACAATAATTAAGGAAAAGCAATATGACATAACAATAAAACAGAAAGTGTTGACAAAAGTGTTGAATAAAATACGTCTGATTACATTTGTTGGAAGTTTTTCGGTGACATTTTTATGAAATATAAAAATTAAGTAAAGTATTTATACAAATATGGGACAAACTCGCCACAAAAGAAAGTGTTTTTTAACTCGTAGTGTGCTAAGAACTCAAAGGACCTTAATAAAATGGTTGTGTATGACAAGTGTGTAAAAAAAAATATTTAACAATACTTTGATAAGCAGACTTTTCACAAAAATTTGTGCAATTCATTAAGGACCATCAGCTACAAGCTTAAAAATGAATTCAACAAGAATTGCAAGTAAAAAATTTTGGTGAAGATGACTCTCAGTTTTATATAAAATTTTTACGATTTATGCTGTGTTCATTAAGTGTGTCTCAAAAAATTTGGAAAACACAATTTTTACGTGTGGTTCTTGTGTGAAGTCCGTTTCATAAGTCTTTTGTATGTCTGGTTTGGTTTAAGGAAAACAAGTTCGTTTCTTAAGTCTTTTGTAGATGAGGTGATAATAATGGAGCTACGGACAAATTATATATTATATATTTTGTGCACAGTCATGTTTTTTATTAACATTTTCTATACCCTTGAGGCGGGTTCAAGGATAGCAAGTTCGTTTCTTAAGTCTTTTGTATATTTTCATTTAATTAGCATTATGAGACTTTTCGGACATTCTTTAAAGTTCCGATGAAAATAGTTAAGCCTGTCTTTATTTTTAAAACTTCTAACTTTTTACCGAACAATTATGAAAAATACTCCCCGCCGAAGGATAATTACTGTCATTTACAGACATTTTTTGACTGTCATGTTAGAGGCTGTTTCTTGTTGATTTTGAGTTATTAAAACTGTAACAATTCTATAACACGTTGAATTTTTTGTGTTGTAATCAAGGGCTAAAGGGGTCAACAAAGTACCTCTTAAAATGACAAAAATAGCTGCACAGGATGGAACATTTTTGAATTGAAATCCGTAATCAGAACAACTCAAATAACCAACAGACCTTTTAGCGCATCCGTCTCAAATTTTTTCTTAAGATTTTCCAATTCTTTCACCTCTTTTTATACATGTATTCACAACACCAAGTAGAACTATTTTCATATTCAGGACTTTTTAAGAAACCTTTTTAAGGTTGGTTTCGAAGACACGATCTTATGATATATAATTCACACCTATAAATTTATTATTAGTGTATGATAAAATTTGATTTCGTTATGTTCATTACCAAATAACAGAGGCTTAGACAAACTATTCATAAACTAATGACTAATTTATACCCTAAGCGCAAAAATATTGCTTGTAAAATTCCTAAATTGCCACAGTGCCACATGACTAAAGAAGAAATGTTTGTCCTTTCGTCTTTTTGACATCGACACTACCGACATGCAGAATATACACAGATTCTATAACTTTCGTGTTTTCCAAAATTGCATTTAGCTTAAACTATTCCATTAAGATTCAATGCTAAATTTATAATTTCTTTTTCTCTTCATCTTTTTTTTTTTTAAGAATTGTGGAGATCTTATTTTAGAGTAATAAGCGAGCACTTTCAACCATAATTCTGATAAAATTTCAGTCGTTTTTAATAAATAGAAAAACTGTATATGTATTTATAAAAAAAAAGTTGATGACTTACCTTACTTGGCATTTTAAATAATTGCTTTGGCAGAATCAACTTGAGGGCTGTAAAATAACAAAAAAATATATTAGTTAAATTTTTGAAAGAGTATTTTTCATTTAATATATAATATTAATAATATAAATTTTTTTTAATAAAATAAATGTTTATAATTAAAAAAAGTTATATTTTTTCAATCCTCCAATTATTTCGTATAATTTGAAACTATTTAATCAGCTTCTTCCCACCTACTTCTCAAAAATCAGTTTTGCTATAAATATAAAATGATCACCCTTCTTCAGCAGTTTTTTTGCGCGCCAATAATAATCACTTATTTAATGTGCGTATGACTTAAATTATCTCTGGACGGCATAGCAGCGCTGCTACCGCAAATTGCCAACTGTCGCAATGGTTTCATTCATAATAAGGTGATTTTATGATAGCTATTAAACAATGATATGGTTAATCGGCAATTTGTATTGCACACAAAAATACTAATGGAATTAATAAAATGCTGTTGCAAAACTCAATCACAAAAGAGCTAAAAGTGTTGGGCAAAATAATTCACTTCAATTAGCCCCGTTTCACAAATGAGAAATGCCATATGAATACGGATTTCAAATATAGCGGTACAGCAATTGAGCTGTGGGAGGTGATTTTGTTTGAGTAGAAACAATATCATTGATAGATGTAGATGAATAAAGAAAAATATA
>NW_017537156.1:3383408-3387528 GCF_001853355.1 Bactrocera latifrons
AAATTAAATAAACATATCCTCACACCCATTTTCTATTTATGTTATTAAGTTCAATATTTTTTTATACAAAAAAAAAACAGTAAAATAAATTATAATATTCAAAATGCAGCATCAAACATCACTTTTTGAAATCTTTAAAATAGTAAATTTTATTACATTCGATCAACAATAAATCAAACGACAACTGTGAAAATTGAAAAACTTCCCACACTCGATTTTAATATTTTTTTGTAATATGCATTTTTCTATGCAAATTAAAATTTTAATTTTTTTCCAACCAAAATGAATTCTTAAATTTTATTACTTATATTTCATACATATTTACAACCACGAGCGTACATACATAATGAATATGCTGTCAATATTAATGAATGCAAATAACAGTCATTACAAGCCGTCAAGTAGCCAAGCGCAATAAGCGCTGCAGTCTCACGTTGCAAAGCAAGCAGATGCACAAACATACAGACACAAATATATAGATATTTTAATAATTATAAATATTACTGATTAATTACCATATTTTATGCTACTTAGCTGGACGTTTGATGTTATGTGCCAACAAATGAAATGATGTGTGTGTGTTGTTGCTGTTGCCAAATAAGCGCAAAGCAAAAATGTTAATTAACACCTTTATATATAATATAATTACAATAATTATATTATATATACATATGCATGTTCAATATATAATATACGTACTTGGAGCATAACGCACAATTTTTGGCTGTCTCGCATTCACAAGAGGCAGTCAACAAGAGTGCGTGCGAATTTGTGAAAAAAAGTTTCGAATTGAATTAAAAATTTTTGAAAACAGTCTCTGTTAGTTGTTGTATTTGATGCGCAAATATTCGTATATTTACTATGTTTGTAAGCAAAAGGCTTGAACTTATTGACATTTCGTAGAGAATTTCTCATATTTACATAACATTAATGTAAGCGGTATTTCGGTACTTTTTTCATTGACTTGCTGCCAAGCGGTCATATGCAAATGTGTAAAATTGTAATCAAAGGGGGATTTAGTTAGCTTATATTTTTCTTTTTCATCTTTTTTTATACGATTTTTATTTCTGATTAAAATAAAAAAAACAAGTGCAAAAATCAATTTTTTCTGAAATTTTTGTGCGACTCGCTGATTTTTTATTGGTCTAAAGGCACTGAAATATAAATATTAGGCAGTATAATTCAGCATTTGAAGCACAGGCATGCCTGAGTTTTTATTTTAGCAAGCTTAAAGTACCTGAAACTTGCTTATAACCTCACACTTCACCTCTCGTCCTTACCTCTAATGGGTTCAAAGGCGTTTATAAACTAAGCTCGATTGCATATATAAATTATTGCTTTGAAATATGACATGAAGGTATATGATCAAAACTTGGTAACGAAATGTTGCTAATAAAAATTATAAATTAGTTTCTTTTTGACAAAAAAATGCACACTGTTAAAAAAAATTATTTATAAAACACAAGATATTTTTTTTAATTTTTAATGACGTTTTTTTTTTTATTAAATAATTTGGATTGTTTGCTATTTGAATAATTTTTTGTCTATCAAAGTTTGTCGCTTAAGTCTTTTGATTTGTAAAGTCAAACTCTAATTTAAATATCAATTTGGATTTGAAAATATTCGTTTTTAGCTAATTCAATTTAATTTTTCATAATTAGTAATAATTTTGATTTCAAGTTCGTCGCTTAAGTCTTTTCATTTGTAAATTTAAATTCTAATTTATGTATTCTGATTTTCAAATATTTGAATCAATTTTAGTTTTCATTCAAATTTGTGCTTAAATATTTGATTTAACAATTTGGACTAGTTTCTATTTCAATCGTTCTTTCAGTCAAGTTTGTCTTTTTGTCTTTTGATTTGAAAATTCAATATAAATTCTAATTCAATTGTTCAAGTTTGTCTGTTAAGTATTTTGTTTGTCAATTTAAATTCTAATATATTTATCTATTTCAATGAAGTTTGTCGCTTAAGTCTTTTGAATTTGTCGATAAATCGAATTCGTGCTTTGCAAAGTCTCTGCCGGTTTGGAGCGAAAACTAAATTTCGAAATAATTTTCATACAATATAATTCAAAAGCAACTATTTATTATTGTATACATATGGCCACCTAAACTCAACTATGCGCCAATTCCAAACAAAACTTTGAAAATCAAAACAGAAAAGATTAATTTAAAAAATGTTACATCAACTAACAAATAATTTTAAACGAAAAGTAAAGCCATAATGGGCTTTCATTGTGCACTGAATTATTTATTGTCACTATTTGTTAAGCAAATGAAAACGAAAATATTTCAAATTACGCACGCATACGTGCCGCTAACAAAAAGTATTTCGAACAAAAGTCACACAACGCTCATAATAACTGATGAGCGCAAAGTAGTAAACAATATACGCACATACATATATTTGGCGCTTACATAGATGCTTAGGTATGTATGTGTGTGCATGCATACGTATTTCATTGATGTGCGGCTTGAATTTTTACAGCTTAATATTTATTGCCGTTTTTATATATGCAAGTCTCGGTATTGCAACCGGTTGTATGAACATCCTTGACATAAAAACACAACTCACACACACGTTAACAAAAACAAAAGCACACGCAGGTGCGCAGGCAGAGCAACATCTTCAATGCAGCAGCAGCAGCAGCGCCGCACTTTAATAGACATAGTAATGACAGCGCCTCTCCGGCATCTACGCATGCGCATCACTGTTACTCAACAAGTGCTAATCGCCTCGCGCATAGTGTAATCAATCAACTGTTTTGCGTTATTGTTGTTATTGTTGTTGACTTGCTTGCATTACACGTTGTTACGCTTGCCGTTGACAGCAACGTCAAACGAAAACGAGCGAAACAATCGATTTATGTCAATTATAACGAACGACGATCATTAAGTTCATTAGTGCAGCAGCAGCAGCGGTAACTGTAATCATATACCCCTCTAACTCTCATTACTGTCATTCGATGAACTCACATGCACAAATATGACACCAATAACCAAATCAGCGTGTGCGAATGAGTGAATGACAAATTAAATTGATTGTCGCACACTTGTGGCAGAGTTCAACGTCGGCCAAAAAATATCGCAAACCGCATTGCTGTTGTTATAATTTTCGAGTTCATTTGAATCTGTATACATTTTTTTCTAACGCCACTCATTTACTATTAATCTGCTTTGATTTATCTGCCGCTGTCTTCCTGATTGTCTGGTGGAATTTTTGAATGTCGAAAATGGTAAATGAGGCTGCTAAAGATGGTCAGCTAAATATGTGTATGCTAATTTTATATGCAAATACGATTTGACATTGAATTCTCAGAGGGCAACAAGAAAGAAAAAAACTCTTTTTTATGCAAAAAATGCATTGGCACTAATGATTAACATCGGCAACAAGCCTTAAATGGCAGATGATTTGTCAATGCCACGCGCTGGTTATTCTCCAAATACAGTAAGACATGTTAGTATCAAATTAAAAAAAAATGTCTGTATTAAAAAAAGAATAAAATAGTAAAAAAAATAAAATTAATATTTATAAAAAGTATAAAAAGAAATATTAACGAATAAAAAATAAAGAAATATGGGGACTGAAAGTAAATTCTATCCATTAGTCGCCAAACAAATATCAGAATATCGCTCATATTAGTTTCAGCTCTTTAAGGCTAAGCACACAGTGAAGTCGATGTATGGTATATCTGCGTTTTTTTAAGTGGGAAGTAGGGTATTTATTTTTTTTTATTTTTTGTTTCCTTCTCCGACTAATTTGTCAAAATTCCAGATCGATTGAAACAAAGTTGAAATTGAAAAATAATAGTTAAAAACTCTATCCTAATTTTACTAAATTTAATGTCTTTTTCTTGTTTTCTTTCAGATGAAAATCACATTGGTGATAGCTGCTGTCTGCATAGCAGTGGCGTACGCTGATCCCGCCATCAGTCAAGCCCGCTCCTCCACAGCCACATCAACGAAACCTGGCAGATTCTTATCACTGCCAGTGCCAGCGAAATGTGCCAGACGTAAGTGTAAAATTATAGAGAAAAAAATGTTTGCAAACAAAAATTGAAAATAATAAGAAGCTTGAGAATAATTTAAAAAAATAGTAGTAATAAAATATAAAAAAA
>NW_017537156.1:3387979-3410732 GCF_001853355.1 Bactrocera latifrons
AAAATAAAAAATAAATAAAATTAATTTCACTGAAAAGTAAAACAAATAGAAAAGTTTTCGAAAACAAGAAAAAAAGTTAACATAAAAAATGTACATAAAGTACCTTCTCTTTTTGCAAAAAACTCGAGTTTAGAGTTTATTTAAAAAAATATATATTTAACACAAAAGAGAAAAAATTGCTATTCCCCAGCGCACAACCTTGGTGAGGGATGTTTCGTCTTCTCACTTTAGCTCTCTCACCAAATAAATTACAGTTATAGCTTTAAATACGACTCAAGTGGAGAGTTTCCTACAAAGGAAATGTTTCTTTTTAATTCGCCAAAAGCAGAAAAAGATGCACTTCAGCAATTTGAAGTTTAACATTACAAAAAACCAATACAAAGTATGCCAAACATAAGTTTATACTTTAGTTCACCTTATACTCCACTCTATTGATATCCATAGTGAACAAACTATGCTTTAAAAAATTGTTTACATTACAACAAAATTAAATTAACATTTGGGATATTAAAAAATTTAATTCTGAAATTCACTGATAAAATAGCTAAATTACAGCTTCAAATATTTGCATTCACAATAAATCACCCACAGATATGTATGTATATGCGCACACCTGCCTATCGGTGTAGCCACCGAAACGCGCCACTTGAGTAGTCACTCGGTTAGTAAGCTAAATAAATATTTTGCACGTATTTGTGGACCTACGCCAAGCAACACACCAATCCACTAAAGTGCATGCGCTTACATAAAGCCAAAGGAGCTAATGTGGGTCACGCATGCGCGCGGCTTCCGTGCCGCTCCGGGCGCGACAAATTCATACGTATATATGTATTTATGTATGTGACGCATCCGAACGAGTGCCGTTAAAGATTGCGTAGTAAAAGTGGTAAACGGCGTGAGTGCGTTTTTAAGTTAAAATGCAATGCGCCTATATGGAAAACAACAAAGAAGACAAAACGAAGTAAGTCAAGCATGCGGCTTGAGCGTTCGTTCACACAGGCTACACAGCACGGCAGAGGTGTTAAATATGATGCTGCAGGCGGAGTCAGTGATGTTGTGTTATGTTATATTTGCTTTTATAAATATATTGTTGTTAAATGTTGTTGTGGTTGTGGTTATAGCGGCCGCTTAACATACATACCTGAACTTTGGTTGACTGCCTGAATGCCACAGTTTATAAGTTTTTATTGGAAAAAAACACAAAAAAAAAAAAATAAAAATAATAACAACAACAATTATGTTGATACGTGCAGCTATTTTAAATCACGCAGTTACATACATAAAAACAGACATACATATGTTTGTGCATAAAAATGCTTGGACATCAGCTATCAGCGAATACGTGTCAATTTTTATTGGTTACGAGCCAAACAATCGCCACCACAGTCAACGATATATGTACATATACAAACATATTTACATATATACATATTTACATACATACATACGTAATTATGCGCCGTGCATTTTTAATAAGTGAAAAATTGTAATTGCCTCCAATTTTTGGCGAATTTTACAATTTTTCTTCACGTTTCTCCTTTTTCACCAATTGAGGCTACACTTGAGGGGCATGACAGTGGCGTCAGCGCTATTTTTAATTAGTTTCACATTGTCGTTGCGTTTAACGTTTCTTATAAAAGTAACACACAACAGACATATTTGAATGCTTGCCCTTTAATATGTTTTGAAATTGATTTCTACTATCGCTGGCACTTGAGCATGAAAAATGCCGATGCACCTTTTGCCGTTGAAGGTCATTGCATGCGGCCATAATTGCATTGACGGTTAAAAGTGGACCAAGAAAGTGGGGAAACTGCCAAAGCTGAAATGCTTCGAAGTAAATAATGAGCTGGATGGAGAAAAAATAAGAAATAATTATGAAAAAGCTAGTAAGGGCGCCTAAATCCAAGTGGAACTAAACATTAATTACGCTCTTAAATTGTAGGAGTCTAAGAAGTGTTCAAAATATTTACAGGTATGCAAAACATTGCTTTATACGAAATGGTCTTTCAAATCAATGTTTGCTTTAGACAAAATTTTGCATCAAATACGCCTACTTTTGCTATTAGCTTCATTTGCTATGACAATGCATAATAAATTAGACTGGCTGAGGATAATATAATAGACTGACTGAAATCTTGTTTCTCTATTAAAGAAAACACATGTCAATCGTTCCTTTGTTATTTTCAAAATTTTTTTTCGATATTTATCTAGTTCAATTTCATTTTAAAGTTAACCCTACTTGCTACATACCGAATTTTTGCAAGCTTAATTCTATAAACTATAATTTTCATGAAAAAGTAAGCTTGGCCACGCCCATATATTAATTTTCAAACTCATTCGTAAGCAAGTGCAGTGCATCAATGAAGAAATTTCGCAGTTCATAAGTAGTATTATCATTATCATCATTTTTAAAGTTTCAAAAAATAAAAGTGGGCCTGGCTGCTTTAGGAAAAAATATATATATACATATATATATATATATAAATATAAAAAAATGTATAAAAATATATATAAAATACATATTACAACTATTCGCAAGGATTAAAATTCAAATATTCCTTCGCTTCATATGAACTCATAATTTCTTGGCTTAAAAATCTTCAAATTCCTCCACAAATTTCCTCCAAAAATAAAATAAATACCTATGCAGACAACGTGCATGCGTGGTTACGCAACACGCGTGCCAGCTTGCAGCACACAGCGAAAGCAAACGAGATTGAAGCGCACACCTCCTACCTACTCTACTCCACACCACAAATCCTAGTTTACTTTCAAATTGCTTTTAATCCAGTTTTGGCGCATATAAGCATTTATATATTTATGTATATAAGTGGTATACATACATATGTACAAAGGTTAGAACACGCTGTGCGAGTTTTATCTATTTATTTTCAATTTTTACTGCTTCGCTATACGAACAATAGCAGGCACACGGATTTACACTTAAGAAGATTTGCATTTATAAAATTGGAAATAAAGACGGGCTTTCGAAAAAAACAACAACAGAAAACAATACAAATTAGTTCTAATCGAGAATTATCTAACCAGAAAGTCGTCGACACATCCGCTTTGTGCGCAAGCACGCCGATTTTGTAGCGTTCGCTAAGCGCAGCTACAACTGTAAATGAGCTTTTCTGTTGTTTTGGGTTTTCGATGAATATCGAAGTGTCTGCTATTAAGCTAATATGTCTGGTTTGCACAGTATTGCTTAGAATTTTTTTGTTATTTTTGTATATTTGATTAATTAAAATATTTTTTTACTAACATCGATCCTCTGCTTTTATAATTAAATTTCTTATTAGTAACAACACGCGATGCTGAGCGTAAATTGCATAAAATTATTTTGGAATAATATATAGAATGCTAATAGAAAGTCATTTCGATAATTGAAATAATTCAATCAGTTATTTAAACCGTTAGGCACGTAACACTGAGCTATTGTTATAAAAATTGGAAGCAAAAATCTGTGCACTTACTAATTTTAATTTTGCAAGTTATGAAAAGTGTGCTTTGGAAAAGTCAAGTAGAAACATTGAGAATAAAAAGTAACAGAGCTTAATTTCCCATTGTAGGCACTTTTCGTTGCCCACCTGTCCGGTATACTCAGCTGACTAGTCATATATTAATTCAACAATATCGTTACGAGTCAGATGCAAGCAAATGTATACCGGATGTGGGAATTTAATATATCATATATACAGATATGATATAACGGCACTAAAAGCTGGTAGTCGTAAATTTTTAGTAGCAACATCATTTTTGTTGTAAAATTTCAAATTTATTGTATGGAGCTATTGTACAATTTAAGAGTATTAGGCGGCAGCTAGTGTGAAATTTGATGTAACGTTTTATTCGTGTTGTTGTAAATGCAGGAGATACAAATAGAGTGAACAGTGAAGCTTTCGGGTAATCATTGACATATTTTTGTATTAAAATCAAGATGAATAACAATTCCATTTTTAATACCCCTGCTTTTGTCCAGGTTACTGATAAAGTTTAGTAATAGCTATTTAGCCAGGCCCGTCTGTATATAAACGAACTAGTCCCACAGTTTTTTAGCTACATATCGATCTGAAATTTTGCTTACGTTTTATTTTTCCCTCAAGAACCTGTTAATTTAAGCCCATCAATATTATAGCACTATAACATATAGCTGCCATACAAATTTAGCGATCGGAATCAAGTATCTGCATGGGAAACGTTTTCTTTTACGAGATATCAAGGAATTTGGCATGGATTATTTACTAAGTCATAAACAAACATACAAAAGAAATACAAGCTATTTGAAAAATTTATAAAAGAACTCAGATTTAGTTAACTAATGCTTTTATATACACTCAACTGTTGTGAATTCTCTACTACTGTCCATCTCAGGTACGTATGCGCAGCACTTAGTTTCCAAGCAATTGCAATACTGCAGTTTCCAAAAAAAAAAAAAAAAAAATTGCTCAATAGCCAATTTGCTGCTTCTTCTTTGGTTGCCCTTTGCTGCCAGACAACAACAACAACACATATTAAAAAAAACAACAGAGAGATAATGCTTTTTGGGTCAATTGGGGAAGCAACTCAGCGCAGTGGGAAATACAAATGAAAATAACAATAACGGCAAAGTTTTGTGCAGCGCTCACGTTTTCTCCGCCATTGTAACAACTGTTGCAACATCAATTTATTAAGTTGTTGGCTGTTTGTCTGAAATGCTTCCTCTTCGAGGTGTTGCAATGCTTGGCATTATCGCAGCCGCGGCTAGGTGCGCAACTTTGGCGCTGTATGCGCTGTTGTTGCCACAGTTGCACGAACAGTATCTTGCAACATGCTGCAGTTATCTATTCTGCCGCATTATTGCAATTCTATTGAGTAGATTTCGAAGTTTTTGCTCGCTACTTCGGCATTGCTTGACTGATTTATGAGTTGTGGCAAATGAAAATTGAAAATCTGAAAATTAATTGAAAATTATCGCTCGGTAATTTATTAAAAGTGGAAGTGCTTCATAAGTAGTTTAAGATTGCAGCTAATATTTGCGTCAGTTAAAGAATAAAATAAAATTTCAAAGCAAAAACACAGGTTGCAACTCAGCGCGCACGTAGTCAATTCTAATTGTACCGCCAAGTTGGTTGCGCAACTGTAGAAATATTCGCTATGAAGATTCAAATGAGCGCATAGATGCTTAAGCACACACATACAGACATATTTGCATAGATAAAAACCAGCAATTATTAGTTTTTGCACGCCAGTCAGTTTCCCTTTAACTAATTAACAATTATTCTAGCAGCCAGCAAGTTCGTTGCTTAAGTCTTTTGTTTAAGCAGTTGCATGGCATGCGCAGTGGCACAAGCTTGTTGTTCGCAATTTCTTACATACCCATATAAATGTATATGCATTTAAGAAGCAATCTGCAACTGGTTTGTACAAATTTATCAGTTTCAATCGCCTTGACCTACATCCACGAAGATTATTGTGTGCAGATAACAGCAGATAAATATTGTAAGAAGAACAGGCAATAAAAGTGGCAGCGTAAGAAGCTTAAAATTACAAAGATATTAAATGATGCGCCAATGATGATGAAGCAGATGTATCAGTTACGAATAAATCGTTTCAGCGTGGTAATTACATGGCAATTTAATGCCAACAGCGACAACAATCAGAAATACATGCAACGCAAATATACGCGGTATTCATTCTGAAGGTGAATATTTGCATATAACTGTATAATTGATTGAATGAACCGGCAACCCAAGCCAAATCCTTAAGCTTTTATTTGCTGTTAAAGACAATCAAGCTATGTTAGCTTTTATTGAGGCGGTTGTGAGGAAATCTACCAGTCAAAAGCATTGAGTTAACCATCATATGAAAGCAGCGAGTATAAGCCATAAGCAACTACTTTTTTTTGGGAGAATATTTCCGATTTATGAAATAAAAGCTTTCGAAAACATTTCCTTAATTTTTTGTACGCTCAAATTTCACACAAATCTTGATTTCTTTATTTTTCGATGAGATTGCAACAGCTTGCATATACTGAATGTGATTGGCGCTCTGAAAAATGGTAATTTTCTAATAAAAGCGCTTCTTCTTTTTTACTTGCAATGACAATGATGGGGAAATTAAATGCGGCAAGCGTGGTTTAATGCCAATAATTAAAGCAAAAACTTGCAACGACTGCATAATAGAAAGTGAACATTGCACATTTTATTTGATATTATCCTTTCACCAGCTTTAGTTGGAAATTTTAGTTTTCCTATAACGTTTCCGCAATTCATTCATTCAATAGCATCATGAGTGAGAGAAGAAACGAAATTTTATTCAAATTGCAGCTAAAAAGTTTGATTGCTGTGAACTATGCAGCTGTTGGTGATGGGTTTAATATAAAAGTTGATTCAACCGAGAGTAAATTGCAGCAAACTGAAGCACTTTTGCAGAAATTTGAGGAAAAAACGAGAGAAGCGTTTGCTTTTACAACACCAAAGCTATTGTACCTTTAACAGGTACATTTATTTTAGCAGAAGGGTAAAAAAAGATCTTTATTTTGATTTTGAAAACTCAGTTGGTGTGTCTGTATGTCAACTCTGTGCTATAGTAGTTCGATCTGCACAATATATTTGTAGATTGTAGCGTTGTCGTTAAATCTATGCTAAATGTGAAGATATCTAGTCAAATACAAAAGTTTTCCAAAGAAGTACCTGATTTTGTGCGCTCAATTTGTATTGCAGCTATATGCTATAGTGGTCCGACATCAATGATTCCGATAAATAAGCAGCTTCCTTTGGAGAAAAGGAGGTGCCCAAAACTTTAGAACGATATCTATAAAGTTGAAGTACTAGTTCCGTAAATATACCCTCTTCAGGGTATAAAAAATATATGGTAAGGGAACTTAACGTGTGTACTCTATTACTGTAGTAAGTGTATTTCTGCTAAACATAGGTTCTAGTAAGTAATTGGTACTTTATATGTTGCAAGAAGGCCTATAGTCTTTACAACATTATTATTTCTACAATATTAGGTGTTAGACACACCAACATGGCTATAATATATTAATATCACACTACTGATATTGTTGTTTGCTTAAATTACAAAATTCCTCCCATAAATGTTATTTTAAGTACGTACCTTTTTGTAAAAAATTCACTGATGATCGCATGTGGAAACTCTCATATCTTACTTCACTTTGCTTCAGATATTTGTCGAGAATGATAAAGTAAAAAAATAAAGAAAAAAGCAAAGTAAGTGAAAAATCCCAAGACAGCAAACTACATTTTTATTTGAACAAGTTTTTGCACAATGTTGCCACCGCCGCAATGCACTGCCCGCACTGTTATTTACATTTCACATAGCTGTTGTGTATGTGACGTCTCTATGCACTCATTTGAGCCGCCAGCTTTGCTGCTGTCTCAGCTGTTGGTCGGTGAAATCACCAAAGTAACGACTTAGACACCTACTAACAACCGGCGCACAGCTATTTGCAATGCATATTAGCACCGAAATAAACAATGTGAGCTGGAATTTTGCTTATTTTTTCTCGTCAATCTGCAGGTCGGCAGTGTTTAGCAGTGGCAGCAACAGCGAAGCATAGCAAAGAAGGTGCAAGTTATTACCTGTTGAAAATTTTTTTTGTAGGAACACTGATGATTTATTTCTCTTACGAGTTTTCTGTGGCAGATTGTTGTGTAATAGTGATCCACTAGCCGAGCATTGCTCATGAGCTGAGCTGTGGAGGCGCGGCATCAATGTAATAGTTGCAGCAGTGGCATGGCTGGACCGCTGGCAAAAAGGGCTTGCGTCATGGTGCTCTGTCGGTTTTACAATAAGATATGGCAAAGGCAAGCTTTTCTCTTGCATTATTAGGCTGTTGAACTCTATACTGAAAAATAAACAATTTAAAAAAAAAAAGGAAATTAAAGAAAAAAAAGATCAGAAAATTAACCAAAAAAATTAATTAAAAAAAATAAATTAAAAAAAATAAATTTAAAAAAATCGTTTAAAAACATTAATTAAAAAAATTAATAAAAAAAATAGATGTGTATAAGAGACAGTTTGAAATTAATTTTATTTTTTTTTTTTTTTTTAATATAATTGAATAATATTAAATATTTTTTTAAATTAATTATAATTTGAAAACAAAAATAATGATTAACATAATTTTCTTACTTGCTTGCAGGTCCCAAAGAATTCTCCTACCGTGGTCGCAACATGTTCTTGAGCAGCCACGTGCCAGCGCTTGCCAACAAGAAGGTCGATTGGTTGGATGGCCGCAACTTGTGCCGTGAATACTGCATGGACTTGGTCGCTTTGGAGACCCAAGAGAAGAACAATCTGATCTTCCGTGTCATTCAACAGAACGATGTGCCTTACATTTGGACCGCTGGTCGCATCTGCGATTTTGCTGGTTGTGAAAATCGTCCCGATTTGGAACCCAAGAACGTGTATGGTTGGTTCTGGTCTGCAACGCGTGAGAAGATTCAAGCCACCAACCGCATTCCACAAGGCTGGGGCTACAATCCATGGTCACAAACCGGACACAAGAAGCGTCCCCAACCCGACAATGCTGAATACGACATCAACCAGACCAAGGAACAGTGCTTGTCGGTGTTGAACAACGTTTACAATGATGGTATTGCATGGCACGATGTCGCTTGCTATCACGAGAAACCTGTCATCTGTGAGGATAACGATGAATTGCTGCGTTATGTTGCGGCCACAAATCCAGGCATTCGTCTTTAAGGTGTTGACGAGTTAGAGCACGAGTGCGGTGCTATGCAGTCGTTGCTGCGTCGTTTCTGCATTGTCTGTCTGTGTGTGTTTTTAATTAATTATATATATTTTCTTTTTGTTTTTCTTTTTTACGAATTTTTGTTTTTAATTTTATTTGTAAAGAATGGTAAAAAAAAAGCAAATAATAGACTTTAGAATTTATTACTGTGTGCATTCTTGTGGCAAAGTGGGAAAAATTTATACATATGTATATTTTATATCAAAATCACCTTGAAATTTGGAAACAGCTTAATTGTGAAATTCTGTTCATCGACGTTTCAATGAGACCAATTCAATTTTGGAAAACGTAATTTTTGTATACTCTACTGCCAGTCTATTACATAAGCTGTTATTTCTTAATTGTTTTAAAATATTTATACGATTTTAAATCCATTTTCACAAGTTTTTCTAATAATCTGCAACGAATGACGAAAATAAAATATCAAAAATTAAAAAAAAAAAACAATAAAATTTTAATAAAAAAAAAATGATGTTGTATTACTAATGATTTTAAAAGAGTTTTGAATAGATGTAAGTAAGTTGGCACGGAATGTAGATGCTTTCCATACATAAAAATCTTGTATGTATGTAAGTGATTACTATTTCGCAGCCAAAGTGGGTAAACATTGTATATACATATGTATATATATAGATAAGTATATAGTATATTATAGAACATATATGTATGCATATATATTTTTTTGTATTTATTATAAAATATTTTTAGGGTTTCTTAATAATTGTAGAATTAGAAAATGCTTAGTTTAACATGAAACTCCTAAAAGTAGGCAACAATTTTTTTACAACTCAATTTTGAAAATTTCTAGAATTTTATTTCAGTACAATATATTATATTATCATACCTTACAACTACAATGCAGCCAGGACAAAGCATCTAGTTGGAAGCCAAGTTACTGTCATTCAGTGCTTATAATTAAGTCCAAACGTTTACCAAAGCGGAAGCAACTTTTAACTTTTGCTGCATACGCTTTTGTATTTACGTGTACTGGTGTCATCAGTTATCAACTAAATAATAAATATTACGGTGCTGAGCTATCAAGCTCACGAAATTGTCGATATTGTTTTTCTCTTATTCCCTTTTTTTAAACTACTTGTTGATAAAAACAAAACTTTTAACATATTTTATTTAAAACAGAAAAAAACAAAGTTGTACCTTTTATCTCTTGTATTTTGAGCGGCTTCGGCTTTTATCTCTGTTTAATATTTTTTTATGAGCCTCTACAGTGGATCGTCTATGCTTATTGCTGTCATCGTTATAAGTTGCTCGTTGCTTACTCTGGCGTTTATCACGACGTTCATCTTCACTATTAACGCTGTCGGAACTGTCCGCACGCCTCCTTTTATGCTTCTTATGCGCTTTATCGCGTTCATGTTTATGTTTTTGTCGTTTATGCTTTTTGTTATTATCACTATGACTCTTGACACTAGTTTGCTCAACGTTCATGTGATCGATATCTTCAACTTCACTACTGCGTTTTGTGTTGCTAGTTTTGGTCTTATTAGTCTCCAACGCATCTCTCGCTGCTGAAATCTCCACTTCAGGGCTCTCAGACCAACGCCAATTGCGCGAGCTTTGCTTCACATCGCTTGCTGTCACCGCATTCCAGCTGCAAAATGTGGCAAATACTTTAGCAATGCTTTGGGTTAATTTTTTTACTAAATACCTTAGCAACGGCGTGGCCATATATGCTTTAATACTGGGTGTTCTATTAATAACCATTGGTGTATTGTACTTATTGTCTGGATTATTAAACAAATGTAAATAATGACATTTGTTGCCGTTGAGGCATTTACGCGAATGTGATAAACCTTTTGTTTAAAAAATAAAATAGAAATAGTGTTAAGGAAAAATTAGTAATATAAGCGTGTTTGAATAAACAATATTGTTATGCAGTATTTGCATAAGATGTACGGTAATTTTTCTTTACAAAAGGATACAAAAGGCTACCATCCTAACATGGCGACTTTAGCTGTTTTGCTTCACGTACCACAAATTGCACTACGCCACGTCTGTATGTTTGCAAATTCAACATTTAGTTGTTTTCCAGCATAATAACGTCCTTGTAGCTTTATAAAAGTCTTTAGAGCAGATCTTCATATAAAAAAAAAATAAACAAAACAATAAATTAAGAAATATCATGTCAATAAGACTCACCTTTCCTCCATATACTCGACAAATACATGTCCTCGCAAGTGCCGCAATGTATTTCGTATTGCCCTAAAATTCTGTATATAGCCGAACACTTCGAATTCCGGCACAACATCTTCAAAGAATTCATTGTAAGCTTCAGATAAATCCTGTTCACTTAACTCTAGGTTGCCATCAGCATTTGCATATTCCGGGTGTTCGTTTTCCTCTTCCAACAGGGGATGCATAAAGAAGTGACGCACCACAATGATATTGGAGAGTAATGGTCGACGATGATTGTTAATGCAAGACGGTCCATAACGGCAGCAATTTGTTCGTTCATATAAGGCACATAACTTCTGTCCGGGTCGTGATTCTACCACACGACGTAGTTCGGGCGGCGGCTCACCCCCATTATTGAGAAATCTTTCCATACACTTCATTATTTCTTCAAATTCAACAGTAGCGGCCGCTTCACGCTTTTCACGTTCAACATGTCGCTGTTGCTCCTCTGCTAACTTCGCTATCAACTCCTTTTCTTGCTTTACGCGTATAGCAACTTCCGCTGCGGCACGTTGCTGTTGTTGTATTCGGAACTGACGATGAGCTAATAGATCACGCCTAAGCCAAGCTTCTTCTTCTGCGTCATGCAATCTTTCAATTTCACGTAATTTCTGCGCTTCAAGCAGCTCTTGCTGTTTTAAAAACTGTTGATAGGCACAATCTTTGAGTTTCCTTGCTTCTTCTATGCATTAAAATAGTTTTAATTAAATTACGTTCCATATCAATTTATTTACAGGCATTTACATACCTTCTTCCAACAGTCGATCGCGTGTGATGGCAACATTTTGTCTTTTGCGTTTTCGTTGTTGTTTTTTTAATTCCTTTCGCCACGGTCTCCTAATTATGTATTAATTTAGTGAAAAATAATGCTTTTGTTTAATTAAATAAATAAAAAATTTTAAATGCAATTTACCTTTTACCCGGCATTTTTTTAAATAATTCTTTTAGACGAATTCTTCACAGCTGTAAAAGTCAGCTGATTCATATTTATTGCATATTTGAAAGCATAGACGGCGCTCTAAACAGTAAAATTAATAAAAACGCAGGTTTAACATAGTTGCCACAGAGAACGTCTATCATATATTATATAAGGTGATATTATTATCAACACGTAAGGAAGGTTAAGTTCGGGTGAAACCGAACCTTACGTTTTCTAGCACCTTGCAATTATCAAAGAAAGTAAAATATTTTCAAATATATCATATTTTTAAACATAACTAGAAGAATCGTTAACTTTTTAGAGTGTTCCGATTTTTGTGTTAAGAGGTCAGCTACTCCTTTTTTATATTTTATGTGGTCAATGACCCCTTTGTTTATATTTAGCCAAGTCCACCACCCTTGGTTATAATTGGCGAAGTCAACAGCCTTTGTTTACATTTGAGAGGTCAATGACGCATTTGTTTACATTTTGTAAGGTGAAGGACTTTAGTTTACATTAGCCATGTCCCCAATCTTTACTTACCATTAGCGAAGTCATCCACCTTTGCTTACATTTGGGGTCAATTATCCTTTTGTTTATATTTTATGGAGTTAATGAGACTTTTTTAATTTGTTTAATCGGACTACTAGAATAGAAAACTTTATTTATTTACGCGATATTTTTACACAATTCTTCATGGACCAAGGCAATCCAACTTTAGACTTTTCCTTCCAAACCTCGTGGCAAACTTAATATACCATAAATCTTCCGCAAAACCTTTCTCTCGAGTAGTCTGAGCATAAATTTTATACAAATAATCAATGGAATGTACGAATAAATTTTGGTCTAAGAAATTAGTAATGAGCAATCAAAACTTTGTGCTGTTAAATTTTTTGATTTACGCTTCAAATGTTTTATGAAAAGAACAGAAACACAAATACATTAAAACACTAGCAGAGAACGTGTACACGTTTTCTGACACTAGTTTTTCTTTGTCAAGAAACGTTTGTTTTGGTGCTTTTTTTTATTTCAGAAGTTGGCAACCAAACGGCTTGGAATATACGAAACATAACGGAAACGGGAATAATTAGATGCCAAATGAGGTGTCAAATAAATAAGCTTTCGCGAAATTTCAACAGTTTAAGGGTAAAAATTGAGTGTGGTTGTGAAAATTTAAATTTTACGGTATAAATTAATTATCAAGTGTTACTAAAAATAATATAAGACTGAAAATTTATCGCTGCTATTTACATATGGTTAAATGGTGCGTATTTCATTTTGTAGAGATGACTAGTACATGCAGTAAAACTATTTCAAATAAAATACGTTGCTTGAATCATTTCGGATGCATCCGTTGACATTGAAAGCAAAGGTATATTCTTTATTTTAGAATAAATTGCGTGGAAGTGTGTGTACAAATTCGCAAATATAAATATAATAAATGTTTACAATTAAATATATTTAAAATTCAATATTGTTCACACATAAGTATACCGATTTGTACGTTGTTTCATTTCTTCTTTAGGCACATTACATTATGAAGCTAAAACTGTACCGGATGACGTATTTAAACGATCCCAGTGTGCCGGATTATAGCGAAATTGTATGAGAATTATGAGGTAGCAAGTTGCAGCGCCACAAATCTGCAGGTGAGAGAATATAAGTTTTACATTAATTCGAATATTCAGTTATACTCACTGTAAATATTAACGTACGATCCAAATTAAATAGTCCGGCGGCTGTGAACACAACTCGTCTATGTGACAATTGCAACGATAAACGCAACAGACGATCATGTACGGCCGATTCCTCAGATATGTTTAGTATTTTATGTACAATAGCTGCTGTTTTATTGCTTTCCTTAATGGTTTTGCTGCTACCCTCAACAATTAACAATATTATCACCACATACCACAACATTTGCGTAATGAAAAATGCAAAGAATTCATCGGCTTCAAATTTGTCAACACGACTTGGCGTGATGACCGCTTCCAATATGTAAAAGTCATCAAATAGAATAAATAGGAATGAAATAGCTATAATAGCTAGCATTGGATAATTAAAGTAATCCTCGATTGTGCAACATATGTCACAAAGTAAATTATGCACATTGCTGACTTGTTTGAGCGCTCCTTCAGGATTGCGACGTACAAGAGAAGTGACGCTGTAACGAGTGCGTGGCGTAGCTGTGGGTTTAATAACCGATGGGGCATGCCGTGATGTAATATTATTGGTACTATGTAAATGTATTACTGAGTGCATTGGTGAGAGCTCAACTGCATCGCGCTCCTCAATACATGAGTCGAGTATATCCTGCAGCACCTATAAGTGGACAAAATATATGTTTAATGTGTGAAATATGTAGAAGTAAAGTGTATTTGTATAAACAGTTATGTACCGCATTCATCATTCTAAAACGCGTACGTGTCAGATGAGTGGTGCATAGAAATTTGAAGACCATAATGCTGATATTTAAATGTGGCAAGGCGAATGTGGTAAAAACTACAAATGATGGCCATATCTCTGCCGAACGCAATAGCATATAACTGACCAATAAGTAAACGAAGTTGAACAACAATAATCCTAGCGAAGTAACAAATGAATACATCAGTATTTTGCGATAATCAAGCTTTAGTCCCAAACGCAAAAATATCCCATCCACCACTAAACAGTTTTGTATGATTGTAAGCAGTAAATTGCGCTGTAAGTATACACCAATTTATATATATGTGCATATATATAGTACATATATTTAGCAATAAAATGTGTTATACTAAGGTTGTTCTTCTCATAATTCTCTTACCTTAAAGAAAATTGAACTAAAAATCATGACCATTGCTATTATGCCACTTAAAGAGAGTGTTGCATCGCCCAAACGCGTTACGCTTGTCTGGAAGAAGTAGCTAATGATGGAGTCTCCTTCGCGTAGCGATAGAAAAAAACATAGCACATAGAAAAAAAAGTGCAAAATGCCAGCAGCAAGAGAAAAGGCCGAAGTGGTCACTTCCTTGCTAACACTCAAACGAAATGGTGCCAAACCAATCAGTGAAATATATGCTAACGGTCGAAGTGACTGTAAAATGCTATCCGATTGCGTTAAATGTTTTAAAAACTGCCAGACCATTATGAAAGTTTTATGAAAGTGTACTGTATTATCAAGCCGTTCCTTTCCCTTTAGTATGAGCGCACAGTGATTATATGTGTAGATATGTATGCACATATACAATTTGTGTCCGTAACGCGTTCTCAAATAACCACCTTTTATAGGTCAATGTCAACCGGAAGACAATAATAAAATGCTTTGTAAACGTCCGTAAGCGTCGCGCACTTGTTGATTACTGTCGCGAAATTCCATATTGTCACTGAAATACTTCCGAGTGTCTTGGCATGTCCTTTCAGTTTAATTGTATAAATATTGTTTGAAGTTATTGTTGTATTGACGCGTCATTGATGAAGTATCGGTTGATCGGGGATGTGTAGGAGTGCCGCGCTGACTTTCAATTCCACAAATATGATTAGTGTAAGGTAGCGCGGTCAAAGGAGTTTACATGCTACAACGCGTTAAAAGGACATTGCCCGTAATCGAAGTGAATGATGGCTCGTTATAGCCGTAATAAGCTACAGTTGCTATCAATATAACAAATGACTATTGGATTGTGACACAATTTGAACCAACAAAAGTAATGAGGAATACGATCATATACATATACACACATTCATGTAAGTCAAATTGAATTATTTAAATACTATTGTTTATTATTTTCTTTAAAAATGTTTTATATATACATATAAACACAAGTTAACTGAATTTAGTCATGTCCGTCTGTCTATGTACGCGAATTAGTATCTCAGTTTTTGAGTTATCGATCTGAAAATTTGCATATGTATGTCATTTGCTCCCCAAGAGCCTGTTCATTTGTCGGAACCATCGATGTCGGACCACTATAGCATATACATATGTAGCTGCCATACAAACTAATCGATGAAAATCAAGTTCTTGTATGAAAAACTTTTTTGTTTGTAAATCGTTTTATAGTAAAAAAATCGAGTTTTGATAAAATTCAATATTTTAGCTCTTTTATTAATTATCATGACATAAAGTTTACTTGTAATCATACCTACACACATATGTATCGGTTGCTCGTTCACAATTGTACTTTATTTACTGTTTCTAAAAAACTCACTATACATACATATATGTATATGTATCTAAAACAATTCCTTTATGCTTAACAAAAATGTTAAACAATTAAAGTCTGCATTTCCATCACATCGAGATATAACAAAGAATCTAAATATATAACTCATAATATCGCTTGCACGTTCGTTTGCATTTCAATCGTTCGTAAACCCTCGAAGTTTCTGAATATATTTCAATAATTACATACATACTTATAGAAACGTGCCTCACAAATCTCTGACATTAAATACACAAGAGATACATAAATAGCATACATACATATATATATATATAGGTAAATTTTACAATATATAACTTATGAGTATTTGAAAAATACTTTAAATAGCATTAAAACGTCTGCTTTATCCACCAATTGTTAAATTCGAGACGAGACTCCTTATTGGCATTGTATCGTTCTCTTCCATCGGCACGAACGGGTGTTCGGGTGGATTAGAATTCGTGAATTGTAGAAGTATAATTAAGTAGGTGGTGAGTGCGCCACTTATCTGCAATTAAGATTAGTTATATACTCATATTTTAACGGCTTTGCAAAGGTATTAGGATAATGACAATAACAGTATTTCTTTTGACCTACCGTGAAATAAAGCGTGCGGTCGATGTTGAAGAGTCCAGCGGCGGTAAAATGGATTTTCAAATGCAACAATTGCAAAGAAAACTGCTGCAACTTCTCCTTTAATTCAGCATTTTTTGCCTTATTGAGTAGTGAGTGCACAATGCCACCGGTTTTTTCGCTCTGTAAGAGAATTAAAATGAAGATAGTAAGCACTTTTTTGCGTCTGAATGTCTATTAGTATTACTATCCACCTTTTTAATAGCCCTATTACTGCCCTCCACAATGGATATGATCGCAATGAGATACAAAATCATTTGACATGAAAAGAAAGTCACGAATTCCACAGTCTTGAATTTGCTTTCGTGCGCCGATTTGCCCAGCAATGTCTCGAGCACATAGTAGGCATCAAAAACGATGATCAAAAATGCAATCGAAATGATGGTTAGTAGTTGATAGGTGAAATATTTATTTGCCGTTGATGCGGCATCACAAATCATATGATGTATTTCCATAGATTCCTGTATAATCTCGCAAGGATTATTTGTGACTATGGTGTACATGGAGAAAGAGTCCAAACATTGTAGTGAGTGTTGCTTCGGCAAAGGTTTGACAATGCCATTGTCCCATTGATGTGCGAGATTCTTTAAAACCTGAAAAGGAAGGCAAATTATTTACAGCTGGAGAATACCCAATTTCAAAGTTGAGGTTATGTCAGTTGTACATTTAGACAACATGATTTAGAGGCACACTCTTCGATGAGTAAACAGAAACGCTTAATTACAATTAAGAAGAAATTTAAGAGTTGTGGCTAAATCAGCCTGATTAGGTCAAATTCATAAACATCTGATAACTATAACTTATATAACATTAGGTAAAGGGATTTCAAGCTACTTGTTGACTCAAATTAGAAATCGTTCAATAGCCCAATTTGATTCTAAGCTCTACTTTTTTTATTATACTGTTTTCAGCTCGTAATATACATATAGGGTTTGTCCGGAAAGTAATTGGACAGATTCGATTTAAATAAAATTATAGAACCAATCGTTTCAATTCTTTAAAATCTTTCAAAATAGGCTCCTTTCGCGTCGAATCAGCGCATTGAAGCGTTATGGAAAGCATTAGCATCAGGCAAGAAAGTCTGCGGAAGCGTTGGGGTGTCGGCCTTGTCTTGTCGGACCCGATGGAAGAGTCCACCGTTTGTGTCTCTTGAGGACTTCCACGTAAAAGTTGGCGTTGACGGTTTGTCCAGGTGGAATCAATTCATGGTGGACGATGCCTATGATGTCAAAAAAGACAATGAGCATCATTCTCACTTTGGATTTGCTCATTCTTCCGGTCTTCATCAGCGACCTCTTCACGGGCCACCAAAAAGGCCTGATGCCACCGAAACACACCACTTCTAACTACAGCAACTTCTGGGTAAGCCTGATTGATCAAACGTTTTTGTCGCAGATTTACCCAGTTTTACACAGAATTTAATCGCGTACTTCTGCCCTGCTCTCACAGAAACACGTCGCGCGAAAATGTTTGTCCTGCCTCTCCAAGTGCTCGGAGACAACAGCCAGTCGTTAGTTAGGAACGCCTTCTACCGAATCAAGTCGGTGTGCATACGCTTCGAAGTACAGTCGCGACGGAAGAAAATCAGTTCTATTACTTTCCGGACAAATCCTGTATATACATATATTTTAATGCCAGTCGCTCTTTTTATCAGAACTTCCAATATTTTACCAAACCGCGAACTAGAGTTCGGAATGTAGCATATGACCATTTCAGATTGATCTCATTATTCTATAGTTGCGTTCTTTGTATGAAGAATCCATTATCATCAGTTGAATGTTAATCCTTTCGGTCTAATCTTCGGTGAAACAGTTCGTTTTTTCGGCTTTCAATTTTTTTTTTCCTTTTTCCGTTCCACCCAACTGTTGATAGGTTGATAAGTTAGAAATAAAAGTGTGTATTGCTATCTTTGTTGGTTGAATATCACTCTAAAGCATATAGTAAAACAGATAAAAAGAAATTTTCTCCGATAGTTCATTCATTGCTGGCATAGCTCATGCAATTCTCCTCCGGTTTTCGCATAAATACTCAACTTTATTCAAGGCGCGAAAATATTGCGTCAGCTTATAAATAATGGCATAATACAATTGTACTAAGCCACAAACGAGCAAATGTGGCGCGTAGTATGAGACCGCTGCCGGAAGGCTTATATATATGTTGTTGCGCGCCAATATACCGAACATACTCAATTGAAAGTAGAAAATAGTTAAGGCAAATATAGCCAAAGTAAAGCGATTCGTATGCGTTGCTACATATTTCTGCATAAACGACACGCCCGCATTGAAAAAACGCTCTTCGATTCTATGCATGCGCCTAATGAGTGTACACAGTCTCTTGCGTTGCACGAAGCAAAAGCCCATCGCAATCACATTACCGGCGACGCCATTGTATTTCTGCATTGAGTCTGTGAAGTGCGAAATATTCGTTGTGAAGAAGTAATCGATGACCGTGTGTTTGTGCAGAATACTATACATTATATTGACATGTAGAAAGATGAAACGACACACCATGGCGAAATAACCGTAGGCCGAAGTACACAAGATGTGCCTTCGCGTCTTGGACGATATTATGATATGATATGGCGTTAGGCCAAAAAAGTATGCGAATAGGAAAACGACACGTAAACTCGCGTAAATATTTATAGGATTTCGAAAGTCATGTCTCAAATTGCGTAAACCGTTCCAAAAACGGCGAAACATTTCCGTCGTGTGTAGTAAAAGTATGTGAGCCCTTCGGCCTAGAAGTTGTGACTAAATGAAAGTGAAATTAAATTCCCTGAAAATGTGCAAGCACCCATCTAGTGCTGATAAGTACGGGGCGCACTTAAAAACAGAATAGTAAAACTAATAGCTTAAATAAATACAAATGAGGGAGGACAGTGTTCGTGCCGGTCCAATAGATCGTTGGCTGAGTGTTTCCAATTTTTGCTGGAGAAAGTAAAGAAAGCCTAGACACGAATATAATTTTTTCTTCGATTCAGTGAAATAAAGGAACAACTGTCGAAAGAAAGTAGAATTCGTTTTTAAATTTCTTATCCCAAGTCTTTGGCATTGAAGAAACAGAAAAACGAAAGAATCAGTTGTCGAAACAAAATATAATTTGTTTTTGGTTTTGTTATTTAAACTCTTTGGCATTAGAGAAACAGAGAATAGAAAGTATCAGCTGTTAAAACGAAGTATAATTGGTTTTTAGTTTTCTTAGCCAAGTCTTCGGCATTGAATAAACAGATAAACGAAAGAATCAGTTATCGAAACGAAGTATAATTCGTTTTTAGATTTCTTATCCAACCTTTTTGGCGTTATAAAACAGAGAATAGAAAGCATCAGCATTTAAAACGAAGTAGAATTGGTTTTTAGTTTCCTTAGCCAAGCCTTCAATCTTGAAAAACAGACAAACGATAGAATCAGCTGTTAAAACGAAGTAGAATTCGTTCTTAGTTTTGTTATCTAAAGTCTTCGGCATTGAATAACAGATAAACGAATGAATCAGTTGTCGAAACGAAGTATAATTCGTTTTTAGATTTCCTTTCCAAAGAGGATCTGTAGAATTCCTATGTTGTTTTGTCCAAAATCTTCCACATTGGAGACACAAAGAATCAGCTGTCGTTTTTAGTTTTCCTATCCAAAGTCTTTGGTATTGAAGATACGAAGGCATCAGCTGTAAAAGTGGCGTAGAATTCGTTTTTAGTTTTCTTATCTAAAGTCTGTGTTGAACCTACTGACCAAAACCTCGTTGAATTACTCTTAAATAAATACCTATAATATTTCTCAAAGCTCCTAGCATACTGTTCATTTTCCAGACGTGCATTGAGTCTATGTGAAAGTTTTGAAAGATCTTTTGCATTTAAAAAAATTAAATTCTCTGAGAAGGCTGAAGTATAACATGGTCGAAACTTGTATATTTTACCTGACGGTGAAACGTTCAGGTCTAAGTGCGTCATGACATTTGTCGAGGTGACACTCGGCTTACCTTTACGATTATGGTCGACTATTGAAAATATCCGTTATTTGAACAAAGTTATGGTACCCTTGTGGTATAAATGGTATACAATAAGTTCATCAAATGGTTATGGTTAATGGTGTGCAATTTAATCTTTGTTTTTATATTAGTGTCATACTTCGCTATCATCGATATTCACATTTATAATCAATACAAATATAGAGCAAATTTATTAACTAATTAAATTGCTCATTTCGAGCATAGAACGACAAATACCAGTCCATATACATATGTATACGGATATGCTTACAAAGTGCTCAAAATTCGAATGCCCGTTCGCTCACCTTGTTGATTAAACCGAAATGTTGCTGCAAACGAAACAGAAACGTGGAAAATAACACAACAACACTTAATAAGAAGACATGCGGCATGAAGAAGGTAATCATCGCTTGGAATGTCGGCCAAATATCATTGTGAAAGAGCATCCAAAAGCAACTGGACATGTACGAAACATTCAATGTGATCACCAAGAACATTTTCAAATGTGTCAATTTCATAATATATTGATAATTGAAGGCCACACCGAGATTGTGAAAACGTCGATCCACCAAACCGATAGTATTACATAACGAAACTATAACGCGACATTCACTCAAACTAATGCCGAACAGGGTTAACATGCCCAGCAGCCCGATGAATTTCTGCAAGGTGTCGCCGATTTGTGAAATCTCCGATTTGAAGAAGAAGCCCACAATGGACGCCTGCTCGGCCAGCGAATGTATGAAGCAGTACATGAAGAAAATCACTTGCAGCAGCGTATTCAAATAGCCCAGCTGGCTGATGTGTAACGTGCGCTGTTGGCCGCCATCGCCCGCCCGTAGGCGAAATGGCGTTAAGCCGAGCATGAAGTTGAACCAGATTAGTGTTTGTGCAGCACCAATGTCATCACTCGGGCTGAAGAGTTCCTTCCAAAAGTGCATGCTGTACGAGCAGTGAGCGATTTAATTTCCTTTGCGGACACTAAGCCGTTACGACGCATCGTTTGTGGTATTTATACTAGCCCTATGGCTGTACTTTGTGTGCAAATGAATGACATTTGTGTGCTTTAAAATTTATAGAGTTATGATTGATGGCTTTTAAACTATTTAATGGTTATTAATTTATAAGTATTGCAAAGTAAAGAAAATGTAAAGAGGAATTGCCTTTCTAGGAATTTTTATAGACATTGAAGTTAAGACAACTCTTTAACACATGCAGCAGTCGACGTTGTTGTAGAGTTTGAGGGGAATCTCCACTATGTTAATCGATTCTAAACTTCCAAAAATTTAGTTTTGAAAAACTTCAAAAGCGGTTCAGATAAGAACCTCTCACCACCCAGATATGACTACGTTTTTAAAGTATATCGCAAATAGTTTCGGAGATATGAGTGTACTTGTATGATTTTTTTAACTTAGTAAAATCGGCTCTCAAAACTCGTTTTCAGAGTCTGTGAGGAAAATTTCCGAAAATAATTGGACGGATCGACTTGATATTATCACACGATCTTCTTAGATACAGGGTGTGTATGGAAAGTAATAGGACTGATTTTCTTCCACCTCGACTGTACTTCGGAGCGTGCGCGCACCGTCTGGACATCGCTGCCGATTGGGAGTTGCACCATGACAACGGTCCGGCTCACACCGCCTTTCTTGTGAACAGTAAGCATGGTCGGCATCACGACGCTCCCGCAGCCCTACAGCCCAGGTGTGGCTCCCCCCGACTTTTTTTTGCCTGAAAAAACCCATGAAAGGCAAGCATTTTGAGACGATAGAGGGGATCCAGACAGCATGCACCTCGGCTCTCTAGACTATTCCGGAGAATGCCTTTCGTGACGTCTTCAATGCTTAGAAATCGAACTGGCAGCGATGCATCGACGCAGAAGAAGCCTATTTTGAAAGTTTTTCAAGAATTGTAACGATTGGTTCAATAAATTTTATAGTTTTGTTCACATAACGGTTGTTTGTAAGTCCTAAAACTAAAAGAGTCAGATATGGGGTTATATATACCAAAGTGATCAGGGTGACGAGTAGAGTTGAAATCCGGATGTCTGTCTGTCCGTCCGTCCGTGCAAGCTGTAACTTGAGTAAA
>NW_017537156.1:3411452-3414487 GCF_001853355.1 Bactrocera latifrons
CCTTACTTGTTTTTAAATCAATTCAGTTCTATTACTTTTTGGACAAACCCTGTAGTATGAGAGAGAACATTTAATATATTTTCACCGTTACTGAGTTAATGGCGCTAATTTATTCTCTTTTTTCAGCATAACTGTTCCAATATTATTGATTTGTATAATTTTAGCAGACACTTCAATATTCATAAAACTATGTTGTTTTCCCCTCTCTTTTCTATTTTTTTAATTGTCAGTTTGCCATCGGCATTTCTGCATAGCTGAAGTAGCAATAAATATAGTGTTTTACCCCTCAATGTTTTCATTACGCAAAAGGATATAACTAGTATATTTATCTATAATTCTATGAGCACTTTTGCTATTCCATCCCATTCTGCTGCATTAAGCTAATTGATTTTTTGCAGTTTTTGTAATGCGATATTTATTGCTTCAATATTTTCTCTCTCCACTTTTCCTGCATAGTAAAATATAAGTTTATTTATGACTAAAAAGTAGCTTAAACCATTTAGTTCTTGGTAAGAAGCTTTTCAAATGAAAATAGTGTTATATATGTATTAGACTTTGTCACAGAGAAAAAAATTTTAATTTCTGCTCAGAAAATTGCCAATGAGTGTTTGTAAAAAAGTAAATAACTAATATTCTATTCTATAACTCTCTCAATATTTTCTGAGCTTTTGAATACCCAAAAGTTTAATACTAACTGCTCTAAAATAGTTAATATGTTTCTTTCAAGTCATAGAATAGTATAATATGAAAGTTGGAAAACTATTAATTAGTGGTGTTAAGTGTAAATCCGTTCCTCATATTTGGAAGCGTTTTTTCGTTTGAGGATGTCAAGATGTCTTCGAGGATAATACCTGAATTAGAATTGACAGCTTCAGCAAGAAAAGTGCAGAAAGTAAACTTTATGAACTATTAATTATCTACTCTAGACTACAGGATTTGTCGGAGTTATATATAATTAGCTGAATACAAATGATKAATGTTGTTGTTGTAGCGGCAGAAAACTTTTCTGTAGTAATTTCGAGGAATACTGCCGGTTTGTCAGACCTTAACCGAACAAAAATTTCGGGTCCGTTTCGATTATGTAGATTCGACGGTCCTGGAAGTGGTTCAATCTTAGTATCTGTTTTTGAAATGGTGTGTGTCTAAGATAGATGGTGTGTTACATTTCTTGATTCGTCTAATTGTAGGCAACATTTTGCGTGATTTCTTCTAGCAGTGGAGATTTAATGTTATTTCTTAAGACTTCAACTTGTCACCAAGTGAAATTGATTTTTTTATATATCCTACTCTTTGTATTGGTTTTTTCCAACCAGCTCAAATCTGCTCTTTTTCTACCATCAACCTGATTTCTTGAATAAAGCATGTTAACGGGGTTGCTGTCTCTTGAGTTTGTAATTTTATTTTCCCAAACAAGTGCTTTTCAGTTATTTAAAGTGTTTTCAGTAATTTGTTTAAGCTTTTGCCAAAACCATATCTCTCTAAAAATTAAAAATTCAACCAAATAAATATTGCGTGACTTAGAAATTATAATCAATACATATGTATACACCTGTTACACTCCGAATTGAAGGACATTTTAAAACGAGAGTGCGTGTTTTGCGACATTCCAACTCGTTATGCAGTTTTAATTATGCCAGTTAACTATAAGTTTGCCACGAAGTTGGTAATACCCTGAAGGAAACGTCGGAGACCATAAAGAGTCGATATAACCATGGTCGTCATTCCGGCTGTTTGAAATTTTGCACATGTCGTTTTCTCTTCAAGAAGCTGCTCATTGGTCCGAACCACTATATATATAGCACATAGTTAGCATGCAAACTATTTGATCAAAATCATGTGTTTGTAATGAAAACTTTTTTGTTTAATAAGATATTTTAACGAAATTCGGCATGAATTATTGTCCAAGAAACATTACTCAGATCGAATCACTATAACCTATAGCTGCCATGCAATTTGATCGATCAAAATCAAGTTATTAGATACTTTTCTTTTTCGTGAAGGAAACATTATTATTTATGTATAGTATACACACTTAATTGCTTCAGAATCACTGCCTAATATAGTTCAAAGGGAGGAGTTGATTACCAACTGACTGGCCAAACGCTTCACTAATTATCGAGCGTTAAGTAAAGAGTTTACAAGTGATGGGTTTTTGTGGAAGATCTATATGATATATGATATTTAGTATGCCATAAAAATCGCTAAAATTACTTATTAGACAATTATTCTCGACCTTTTATGACTGCTGTTAACATTTTATGGTGTATATTTTAGCAATGATTTCAAAAAAGTAAACATAGTTCCGCCTATAACTTGTTAGTGATTAGATCATCATACTTTTGAGAATTAATAACAACTATGTTGAACACCGTTGTCACAGGAAATGTCAAGCTATAGGTGTACTGTTGCTAAATATCTCTCACAAGTTTGAGGATTGTTCGTACTTAAGTTTGACATTCAGCTTTCAAACATGATTAATTTTGTATTATCAAATTGTTTTTGACAACTAAGCTTTGCTAAGCTAGATTGCAACATTTTCTCAATGATCTCAAAGAAGAATTAAACGCACCTTCCACAAGCGCAATAATTTTTGCACTGTCATCCATATTATTTATCACGATAAATACAACTTAGTTTAGAACTCTTTAAACAGCATATGGTTTCATATACTATAAGGTCAACAGTTCTTCCTTTGAGGGGTTACATGGGTTTCCTTTATACAAAATGAAGTATTTTAATGAATTTTTTTTTATTTAAAAGACTCATATTTAATAAACATTTCGTAAAATTTTCAAAAAAAAAATATCAAAATGGTAGTCATTACGACGCCATTTCCGACAGTCCCTCGAAAAAACAGTGCATCAGCAAAAGTTCTTTCAGGATCATCTCAAATAAAAATAAAAAATACGTGTTTTAGTAAAGACAATAAACTAGGTACTGGAGGAAGGAAAACAAAAAAAAATAAAATTGGATTTTTGGCAGACGTTTTTATAGAAAAAAATGGAAATTTCGATGAAAAATTTCTCGAAATTTTC
>NW_017537156.1:3414514-3440854 GCF_001853355.1 Bactrocera latifrons
AAACTAGGTACTGGAGGAAGGAAAACAAAAAAAAAAAAAAAAATTGGATTTTTGGCAGACGTTTTTAAAATAGTTGTAAATAAAGAAAAAAAATCCTTCGTTCAAGACTTTGTAAATGATATCTCGAAGACCTGTGTAAAATTTCATCAACATAGTTTTAAGAAAAACACTTTTAAAGTTTTACCTACTGCGCCCTCAGCCTATACCACCTTTTCAAGGTTGTATCTCCGAAAGTATTAGTCCGCTCAACTTGAAAATGTAGGACAATATTCTAGAGAGAATTATATTATAGAATTTAATAAGAAAAAACATTTTTTTTTTGATTTTTTGAAACTGTGAAACCCATGTAACCCCCTAAAGAACATGTATTGTTAGGCGCGCCCCTTGCTTCCATATTTCATAATTCGCTTAAGTGTAGGCATTATTTAAGTTTTTTTTTTTATATTTACACAGCACTGTTTAGTATACTCCTAAACCGAGTTCAATATAAAATTTAATTGTATTCATTTATGCTTCGTTTCTTTGATCAATTTTAATAATTTCGACTCGCTTTAAGTTTTCATCACCTAAAAAAAACGATTGCTCGATATTTAATATATTCTCGTGCCCACAGCAACCCCTCTCACCTTATTCAACATAGTTAGTCGCATTTCCAGCATTTTCACAAAACCGTGATACATCGCCGTAGCGATCGAGATAACCGTGTGTTGCAATGTAAAGACGATGTAAAGTGGCGTTGACGGTTCTAAGTTAGCCGACTTCAAGAGCATAAAATTACCGCACGAATACACTGTGTCCACGGCAAACACCAGCAATATACTAAAATAAGAGTAATGCAACAATTTGGTGTATATTATTTTTACACCAACTTTATGCAACATGAGATCAATATTCTGTACTGTGCGTAAACTGTACTCTAGGCGGTGCTTCGGTAGCATCGCTGTAATATATATGATCGTAACACCGATCAAACCGCTCAAAACTTGCAATGTATCACCGAAACGTGAGACGCCGGTATTAAAGAAGTAGCCCGCAACCGTTTCGAAATCATTCATCAGCGTCAACACATAACATGCCACATAGATGGTGATGTGCAGAAACGTATTCATATAACCGAAAATAGATTCCTTCAATTTCTTATTGCCGGCGCCGTCATTTTTGATAAAGAACGGCGTGAGACCGTGCCAAAAAGTGATCACGAATAGCGGCTGTACGCTTTCGTATAGCTGTTGCGCTTGAAAGAACCGACGTAAACCGCTAACACGCTGTGGTCGTGTGGCGCGCACTTCCTGTGCCTCAATGCCGTTCGTATCTCCGTCCATTCGCGTTGGCAGCACCGCGTTAACTGGCCAAAAGTTGGCCTGTTGTTGTGACTTTTTAACCCAAGGCGGCACTCAACACGCCTAGGAGCGAGCGTACGCTGTGTTGACGCATGTATGTAATGTGATGTTTGTGTTTAACCATCAGTATTGGTCGCAGTTTTCACCATTTCTAATGAATTGTATATCCTTTCACTACTTTTTTAATAAAGTATCCGTTTTCATATGCAAATTAGTGGCGGGAGTTTGCGCCGCGACACCTCACACGATATTAAAATATTTATCTGCACTCGTATTTAGGTGCCGACATTCATGTCGATTCTTGCCACTAACCCACCTGTTATTGTCACTTTTTTTGACGACGAGCACACCCATCAGCGTTTAATCATCCACTGAAGTGGACGCTAGTTATGCGTGCATTGAAGAGATTGTCAACTAGGTTTGCTTGGTATATAATAGGTTACCTGTTAAGATCTTTTAACCGCATTTGTAATGCTTAACTAAATGAGTATGCCTCGTTTGGCAAATTCATAAGTCTAATTTCTGCCGTGTTAACAGTTCTTGCCTGGATAAAAAATCCGGATTCGTTCCGGTTATGTAGATTCGATTGTAGTGGGAACGGACTGCTTGACCATTACTCGAAATGGTTGTATTGTTTTTGGTTTCCAAAGTTAAGCGCATATTCGTTACGGCAACTAATTTTCTAGAGAAAAGCATTCGCCTACATGCTTGCGGTATCTTTTTCCATTCAATTGCAGGGGAATAAGTTTCGATCATTGACGAAGAATAATTACCATTACAGTACATTCAGAGAATAGTTCTCTAAAGAAATAATTTTTTTCACGATTACCAACGTTTCGAATTTGTGATCAAGTGTCAAATTGATCTTTCGGAAAAAATTAGGTTAGAAGTCCTTATTTTATAGCTAGCCAAGTTCACGTAGCATCTCGCAAGGAAATTTTTGATCTACAACGGTAAAAGCCGGGTAGTTTTTTTTTTTTAATTAAGAAAAATTTCAGAAGTCCCAAATGAATATCCCTGTAAGCCAGCTACATACATAAACGTCGTCAGGGGTCTAAAGAATTAACTATTGACTTGTTGCTCTTTTAATTGCTCATTGTGGTAACACATTTGCGTATAGTACATACATACATAGAAGCGCATGCGGGTAATTTGCATTTGCGTTTTATGAGGTTTTTTTGTATTTAATTTAATTTCTCAACACAATTCAATTAAGTACTTTCCTTCGGTATAGTTTTTTATTGTCGTACATATGTATCTAAAGGCATATGTACATATACATATATTTATGTAAACATAAGCCACTGGCAGCCACAAACAGAACAAACATTAAATAATACGTACATATATTACCAATTGCCGCCCTTTGTTAATTGATAAACCGTTCTCCTTTCCCACCACAAAATACTTTCTCTTTCCCATTTAGGCTACTAGGGGATATAATCTACCTTCTAGTTGAAGATACTCATTTAGCTATACATATATGTATGTACATAAGCACAATATTTTATAAGATAAGTTAGATGAATAACATGTTTGTTTGTCTGGTCGTGCCTGTCGGTTTGTCTGTCCGTCTAGTTGATTGGTAAATATTTAATGAAAATTCTGCTCAGACAAGCTTTTGTTTTTAGTATACTAATCATTTGTTGTATGCTATTGTAATTTACGTATACATATATAGGGTGGGCCAAACAAAACAATTTTACTTTTTTTTTAAATAAATAAATAATACAAATTTTTAATATTGGGTAGTCGAAAAAGTCTTGTATTTCTAATCAAACTTCATCTTATTTTTTATATTTATAACGAACTTTAATGAACCAAATATATACCATTTTGGTCGAAGACTTTTTGCCATTTTTCCGCTGGAGACATTATTCCATCAGTATAAAAATTTTCTAGTTTCTCGGCGAAAAATTGCGACAAGTAATTTTCAAATTCTTCTCTTGGAAACTTTACTCCATTAAGGGAGTTCTGCATTGACCGAAACAAATAATAGTCCGATAGTGCAAGGTCAGGGCGATATAGTGGATGCATCAAACCTGCACAGCCAAGCTCTCCCAGTTTTTACCGAGTCATCAAAGATGTTTGTGATCTAGAGTTGTCTTGATAGAAGACGAAATCCTTTTTGTTGATCTGTTTTGGGCGTTTTTTTCGATTGTTTGCTTCAATGTTCATAGTGAATGATTCCTTTTCAATCCCACCAGATACTCAGCATAACCTTTCGAGGCGTCAATGCCGACTTCGCGATCTTTGTTGAGCTTCACCACGCTTAGGCCAAGATCTTTTGCGCACATTATTGTGGCATTATATCTACATGTCGTCTCCTGTTACCATTCGCTTCAGAAATGTTTCGATTTAATTTCGTTTCAGCAAAGAATCGTAGATGTTAATTCGGTCCATTAAATTTTTCGCAGACATTTCATGTGGTACTCAAGCATCGAGCTTCTTTTTGTAGTCAGCCTTTTTAAATGGTTCAAAACCATTTGATGATGAATGTTAAGTTTCTTAGCTATGTCATGGCTGCTTATGTGACGGTCCTGGTCAATCTTTTCCATAATTTCATTGAGTTTTTTTTAACGATAGGTTGACCAGAGCGAGGTGCATCTTTCACACTGAAATTTCCAGAAGGGAAAGAGCGAACCATTATTGTTCTACACGAACCTGATACAGTATTGTTTCCGTAAACTTCACAAATTTCATTGTTGGCTTGCGAGGCATTGTTCTTTTTTTATACAAAAATTTCAAAATATATTGAATTTGTTCATTATTTTTACTCATTTTTGAACAACAGTAACTTTTTTCAACTTCTCCGAATTTAATTTTTCTTGGTTAAATGAAGTTTAAAATCTCACCTTTCCAACGCGATTTGATTGGTAGCACTGGCGAGTGGAACTGCAATGACACCTATTGAAGAAAAACGAAAAAACTTTTTCGACTACACAATATTGTTTACCAATATTCATAATTTCAATGATCTAAGGCAAAAAAAAAAAAAAAAAAACTTCGGTCCACCCTAATGTGCATACATAGATATTCCTCTATAAATATCACAACAAACTATCTCATGGCTCATGTAAAATCGACTGGCGCGGTCATTTCTCCTAATTAAAAATGAATTAATGTAATTTTCATATAGCGAAATGAAAATAATTCTTTTGTAATGCAATAATTTAAGCACAGTAATCATATTTCAACAATTCTATTGTTAATTGTTGTTATAATTCGCTCACTGGTCTTAATTTAGTTGATATTTCGCTGCAATAATGGTAACTACTATTGAAGACAAGACCTGGAAAGTCAATAACAGAGTTTGGGAGATGAGGTTACTTCAAAAGTCCGTATCAAGGCCCCGAAATTATGTAGAAATATTATTTTATATTTTTATAAATTATCGAAAGCTCTTTTCAAGACTTCAAAATTATTTAGAAATATTAATTTTAGGTGTAATGCTACAAAATTTCTCCTGTTGTTGTTGTGATTTAACGGCAGAATTCTGCCGAGTTGACAGTCCTTGGCCGGATAAAAATCCGGGTCCGTTCCGGTTTTCGTAGACCCAACTGTCGTGGGAACGGACAAAAATTTCTCCTCGTTAGGTATCATTGAAGAAACAACCAAATTTAAAGAGAAGAATAACCAAACATGTACTAGAGTTATGTCCAAACCACGAGGACCGATACAAGTTTGATTTCCGTTTGAAAATAATAAAGAATTATTGAGAAGACCGGGTAGTAATTGAACTGACTTTTTTCCGCCGCTACTATACTTCGGAGCGTGCGCGCACCGACTGCATTCGGTTGAAGGCATTCCTAACTAACGAACGAGCTGCTGGTCAGTTATCTCCGATCACCGGAAGAGTCAGGACAAACAGGTGGAAGTCGAAAATGCAGCGCTCGTTGGAGCAGAGGTACGTGAATAATTTCTATGTGAAACTCTGAATCTGGGACAGGGACGTAAGCTTACCCACCTTTAGCAAGAACTGGTGTGTTTCGGTGGCTCCAGTCTTTTTTAGAGGGCCGAGAAGAGGCCCCTGATGGAGACCGGAAGAATAATCCAAAGTAAAAACGATGCTCATTGCCTTTTTTGATATCAAAGGCATCGTCCACTATGAATTTGTTCCTCCTGGGCAAACCGTAAACGCCAAGTTTTATGTGGACGTCCTAAAGAGACACAGACGAAGGGTCAATCGGGTCCGACAAGACATCGTAGCCGATTATAAATTGCACCACGACACACCGCCTTTGTTGTGAACAGCTACGTAACCAAGGTCGGCATCCCATCGCTTCCGCAGCCGCCCTACAGCCCAGATGTGCCCTTATTCTTGCCTGAAAAGGCCGACAAAAGGGGATCCAAGAAGCATGCTCGGCTCTCAAGGCTATTCCGGAGAATGACTTCCTTGACGATTTGACGCTTGAAAATCGTGCTTACAGCGCCAAATCCACGCAGAAGGCGCCTATTTTTTAAAGTTTTTAAAGAATTTTAACGACTGGTTTAATGCATTTTTTTAAATTGACTTAGTTTTATTACTTTCCGGATAAACCCTGTAGCAGAAGGTCAGTTGCCACGAAAAGTTTACCAGTAAAGGTACAAGCTTACTGTTACACTTATGGATGACTTTGAGGATAATGTTGGCCTACAGTTTTTCGTTCACATCATATTAAAATAGTAAAGCTTTTGTCTCTCCCACTTTCTTCCAAACATTTAATTTTTTATACTCGTATAATTAAAATACCCCCACACATACACCTTTTGCATCCTACCTTATTGAGTATGACCAGACGGCGCTCAAAGCCTCGCGCTATAAAACAAAAGAGGCAAATTGCCAAGAACAACACCGAATGTTGCAAAACGAATGCGATGTACACACACAACGACGGCGTCACTTGCGCCGAACGCAAAAGCAAATAAACACCCCCACAATAGATCGCAATTATCAGCGTTTTCGCAACGATCAGCACCAGTGCATAACGGTAAATACGCGAATACTTTACACGCACTCCAATATTCGCAAAATTCAAATCCAACTCGTTGAACACCTCAATTATGCGGCGCATCTTACAACGCTGGGTCAATGCCGTCGTATAGATGACAATACCGGTGACAATACCGTTACATATCTGCAGTGTATCACCCACAATAGAGATGTTCGTGCGTAAAAAGTAGCCCACGACAGATTCGGCATTCAACAGTGAATTAAGAAAGCAAACGCCGTAAAGCATCACATAGGCGGCCGTGTTGCAAAAGCCGAAGCAGGACGCGCGTATCTCGCTGGTACCGTTACGACGCTTTACAATGCGAAACGGTGTCAGACCGTAGATGTAGGTGAACAGGAAGAGCGGCTGGAGTGTGGCGAAAACTTCTTGCGAAATGAAGTACTGACGTATGCGTTGAAGGCGGGTTGCCGCCGCTGGCTGCTGGAAGGTGTTGGCGAGTTCGATCGTTGTTTCGTAACTTTGATTGACAATTTTTTTCATATTTTTTTTTTAATATTAGTTTTTTTCTGCGCAAAAGTTGCTATCCAGCACGCGTCTCGCACACGACTGTTTGTTTGAGCTATCGACTGCCTGTTGAATGTCGGCTAGGATATGCCAATAAATAAACTTTGGCTCTATTTGTTACAGGTAATTCATTACCGGCAGCCATGTGACATGTTTGTTAAGTAATCAAAGCGCGCACATTAAAACTATGTCCCAAGGGCATTGTGATTGCGATTATAGTTGTATGTACAAGGTTTGTTCAAAGGGTATTGGGGCTATGTTTACCTTAAACAAGTATTTATTTATTCATGAATATATTTTTTATCATCTTTAAAGTAATCACCCCAGATATATTGCACTTTTAAAAGGAATTTTTGTTTCTTCCACAAATCCAAAAATGTATCTCAAAATTTATCTATAAACACAAGTTATATTCCTTTTTTTGTTACTTGCAATATTGACATCACTTTTTTAAGATAGGACTCGTAGTTTTGACGGAAATTGAGATAAACGATTCCTAACCCTTAAAATTCAGCCACACCCCAACCTTTGCTTTCCCAACCTCAGTTTAAAATGTTTTTGTTTTTGAAATTTTTTTTTTAACATTTTAAAGGTTCTTTGATCCTAATCGAAGATGACCCTAAACGCGTTCAAGAAAAACAGCTGAAAAAAAGTAATTCAGCATAATTAAGAGATACGGTTAACAATGTCATGCAACAAAACAATCCAAAATGGAATACACATACCCCGGGAAAATTCAAAATTCGCGATACTTTTTGTACTAACCTCGTATGTATGTATATATATTGTTACTACGTGGGTGGCTCAATTAGAACGTATTTTATAGGTTTTTGATTAAATATATCCTTTTTAGACAATACTAGCAGTGTTCTAATCCCTTTATAAGTCCTTCCTTTTACAAGGTGACAAAACAGTTGACTTCTGCGTTTAGCGAAGCGGAGAAAAGAAAGTATGTAGAAGCTTTATTCAAAATAAGAATTTAAAGGTTTCTACCGAACTAAGCTACTGGAAATCAATTTTAATGTTTATTTAGATAGGCGGCTTATTAGATGGGTGATTTTCAGAGTTTCTCAGTTTTTTTTTTTTAACTAATTATAAAACATCAATTTGTTGTAACTACTGAAGATTTAGTCTTTCTAAATTTCTAAAAGTCTCAGATAGATATTAGAGTTCCCAAGCCTTTAAAAAGTTTTGTTGAGTTAAAAATTTTAATTTCAGTTTCCAGACTTTGAAGCGAAACGGGTTCTGGGCCGTGTCAACAGGTTTTTGTTGCTAGTCTACGACAAGAGTTCATAGTATTAATTAAAATTAGTAACCGCTATGTCCACTTTTGAAATGATAACGAAGCAGTAGCAAGGGGCACTTGGGGGACAAAATTCACGTGGTCTCGCCCTCTAATATAATAATCTTTGTAACTAGCAAATTCGCTCAGAACAAATTTTTAAGTCCCACCCACTGACAGTATCTATGCCCACTCCCTTTATAACGGTTTAGTAAAAAACTACTAAAAGCACGATAAATAAATAACTAAATGCTTCATAGACATAAAATTTTACACTAAGGATGGTACGTCTAGCTAGATAAAAGCCCGTGTAAAAATTGAATGGTGGGCGTTGCACTGTCCACATTTAGAGGCCCCCTACTCCAAAAATTTCAAAAAAATTCGACACATAATATTACCCTGGCATTCCAATATTACGGTACGAAAAAGAGTTAGTTGAACTACAACCACGCCTACTTCTCTTATAACACAATTTCAAACTCCATCTGATTATTTCATCTTCGAGTATGCAAATCAGATAACAATGAATGTAGCAGGATAAAACTTTGCACAAATAACGCGCTTAAAGTGTAGTTACTCACGAGGCTTGTCCGGAAATTAATAGGACTAATTTTCTTCCGCCGCGACAGTACTTCGAAGCGTTCGCGCACCGACTGGATTAAGTGGAAGACGTTCTTAGCTAACGACCGAGCGGCTGGTCAGTTGTTTCTAAGTACCTGGAGAGTCAGGATAACAATTTTCGTGCGACATGTTTCTGTGAGTGGTGCAAGCCGAAAATGCAGACGTTTGATATGATCAAGCAGGCTTACCCAGATGTTGCTTTAGGAATAAGTGGTGTGTTTCGGTGGCACTAGGCCTTTTTGGAGGGCCGAAAAGAGGTCGCTGATGAAGACCGGAAGAATGAGCAAAACCGATGCTCTTTGTCTTTTTTGACATCAAAGGCATCGTTCACCATGAACTTCTTCCTCCTTCCTTCCTTTCTTCCTGTTGGACAAACCGTCAACGCCAAGTTTTACGTGGAAATCCTCAAGAGACTGAAACGAAGGGTTAATCGGGTCCGACAAGACATCGCAGCTGATTGAAAGTTGCACCATGACAACGCCCGTCTTTCTTGTGAATAGCTACCTAACCAAGGCCGGCATCCCWAYGCTTCCGCAGCCGCCCTACAGCCCAGATGTGGTCCCCGGACTTTTTCCTTGCTTGAAAAGGCCGATGAAAGTCAATCATTTTTGAGACGACAGAGGGTTTCCAAGCAGCATGTACCTCGGCTCTCTAGACTATTCCGGAGAATGCCTTAAATGACGTCCTCAATGCTTGGAAATTGCGCTGGCAGCGCTGCATCGACACTGAAGGAGCCTATTTTGAAATAAACTTGTTTAAATCGACTCAGTTCTATTATTTTCTGGACAAACCCTGTACGAAGTTTTGCCCATCCCTGAAAATAATTTCCCGTCTTTGATCTTTGCAAGAGTACGAAATATTCAGTTCGCCTGAACTTAGCTCTTTCTTACTTGTTTCTTACTTGCTGGTCAAACCTCGTAAAACTTTTGTTTTTAATATTTTAAGTATTTCCATAAGTATGTGAAATAAAAACAAAAGTTCTATTATAAGTGGTGATATATTTAAAGAATTTTGCTCAACGTGATTTAGAACTAAAGTACGTAAAATTACCTTATCCGCCCGCTACTCACCTTATTCAATGCCTTAATTCTCAACTTCGTCGACATCATTAAATGACTGAATAGACAAAGTGAAAAACATATTCCAATCTGTTGACATAAAACTATAAATATTAATTGCCACGATGGTAATGCTTGTAAACGAATCCAACAGCTTATATAAATTATGCAATTAATCGAGTAAATAAAACTCGTAAAAATTAGCCGCCAAATCACATTTTTCAACAAATTCCTATAATTCCAACGGATGCCGATTCGTTCGAAACTCTTATCAATTTTCGGAAAATTCTCTAAAACCCACAGTAAACGTCGTCTGCGTATAGCATTAGTTATTAAAACGATCACCGCCTCCAATCCGCTTGCCAAAACTATAGCCATTTCGCCAACATTTGTGATATCCGTATTGACAAAGTGCCCGATATATGTAACCTTGCAATAGACTATGTACACACAGCAGTATGCGAAAAGAGATAAGGTCAAAAATATAACAACATATGAATATCGTGAGTTTGTTAAAGATTTGAAGCCCCGCTCATTGCTAACAACGACGTACGATGTGATTCCAAGTGTGTGTGTAAAGAACAATAACGGCTCTATGGATTTATAGTATTCGTGGGCACCGAATAGATTTGCAAAAGTCCGTCGCACCACAAGCATTTTCACTCTTGCCGATATAATCACAAACTGATACTTTATTCTACCGACGGACACAGCAAGAGCCCGATTAATTTTTATTAAATCATTATACATCACTTGCACTCATACATACTTGGAGTCCAGTCAATTTTAAGCAAATGAAAAGCATTAATGCATGCGTTAGCAAAATATTTAACCCCGCCGGGAATTTAAGTGCTTTCAAGTTTACTAAATATTTAGTTAGATGACACGGGATTTTTAATTAAACTTCTTAATTGACTAAATAAATCACTCGGTGAAATGGGCTTCTAACACTTTGGCAAAATACCCGTATTCAGTAAAAAAGTGTACCAATTTGAAAAGTGTGTCTTAACGGGAATGTGCTGACAAACTTCACCTCATGACATGTTTTCACTATGAATGCTTTATGGCGGAAATTAATAAATGAAGTAGATCATATACATCCATATATGGTATATGTGTATGACAGCACGCCACTGCTTTGTCATTTTCCATTTTGGCAGAGTGAGTTTAACATATGAATTTTGAGTAGAAACGTCCACAATACCTTAAAACTTCTTAGTTAAACTGCATAAATCATTATTGTAATCTAAAAATCATGGCATGTCAAAAGTCACTTGTTTACCATTAGAATGCACAATTGTGTTTAATAATGTTTAATTATGACATCTGACTCCTGACAATGCAGGATATTATCTAAACAATGATTTTTTTGTTACATTTATTTTTCAAAACATACTAAAGGGTTTGTCCGGAAAGTAATAGGACAGAGTCGATTAAAAAAAAATTATTGAACCAAACGTTACAATTGTTTAAAAACTTTCAAAATAGCCTCTTTCTGCGTCGATACAGCCCTGCCAGCGCGATCTCCAAGCATTAAAGCATTAAAGGCGTCACGGAAGGCATTCTTCGGACCATCGAGGTGAATGTTGCTTAGATCGCGTCTGTCGTTTCCTAATGCTTGCCTTTCGTCGGCCTTTTCATTCAAGCGCACACAAAAAAGTCAAAGATCCATGACTCGTCACCTGTCATTACGTTATTCAAAATTCTCTTGGCACTATTCCACACGCCGCAATTTCCGGTTGTCAGTGTGCATTTTTGGGACCATCTTGAACGCATGTGCAAGTCACAATATCATGAACCGTAGATTTTGATAATTTTAAGATCTTGGCAAATAAACGAATACTTAGTCGACAGTCTGAGTTCAAAACTTTGCGGTGTTTGTCGAAGTCGCAGGTCTCCCAGCATGGTCTTCATCAGTGACCTCTCCCGGCCTGGTGATACCAACCACTTCTTGCTAAATCAATATCTGGGTAAGCCTGCTTGATCATATAAAACGTCTCTGTCGCAGATTTTCCGACACATAGAATTTAATCCCGTACCTCTGCTCTAACGAACGCTGCATTTTCGGTTCGCACCACTCACAGAAACACGTCATGTGAAAATGACGTTCGTAAACTAGGACCGCTCCCGGCGGAAGTCCTATTACTTTCCAGACAAACCTTGTATCTCTGTGCAAAACTGCAAAAGTTATGTGCGAAACTGTAGACCAGAGGTAAAAAAATTCCTATAGGCTGTCGATAGAAGAGACTGTAGGAAAATGATCGGAATACTACCTGGTCACTGTCTTGTGCCGGCATACGCCTGCAGAATGGGACTGACAGATCGAGAAGACTGCCGGAAATTTTTAGAGCAGAGCACCATTTAAACAGTGGATCATCTCTTGTGTACTTCTACCCCATTGACAAAACTATGTTGTAAGCATCTGGGATTCCCACGGTATGATACACTGGAGGAGGTATCGATAGTGTGGCCGAGGAGTCTGTTAAAAATTATGACTCTTTCTCTTGGACCTAGGGACTGAACTCCATCTAGTATCGCACATTACCTAGCAGTTTAACCTACTAATAGCAGGAACAGTGAAAAACGTAGAATCGTGGCCCGACTCAGCTGATTCGACCTATCTTGTGGCCGTTTCCTAAACAATAGCTTCAGGGTTACCATCATCAAGTTCAGTAAATAGTTTTTACTTTACATTTGGTTTACGGAATAACTATTTCGCATGAGCTTTTTCTATTTCCTCTTTTTGGCATTTTTTGCAAATAATTATAGTGACAATTACTTCCAAATGTTTGGTTACATACCATATTATATTTGCTACATTGGATGTAAACTCTGGCAGTTCTTCAAAGATATTTATATATGGTTTAAAAAACGAGATAATCAAAAAGAGCAGTGACCCCAAGCTGTTTGCGTGACCTTGAGCAATTAACATGCTTTACTATTATTTCACGTTACAACCGACGTCATTGTATATATGTATGTGTATATGTTAACAACAATTGTTGTAAAGTTGTAAGTAATTCTAATGTTAATGTATTTGTGGTTGCTAGCCGGCTACATTTTGCATAGTTCATTTCTGACACCATTAGTTTTTTATGCTTTTACACATTATTTGCATATGGTTGTGTTAAGCTCAATAATCTTTTTTATTAATTTTTGTTTTTGTAAATACATAAATGTCTATGTATTTTTTTCACGACCTCCATCGTCTGTGGTGTGCATTAAAATTTTGGTTTTTTTTTTGTAATTATTAGTGTTCAGTCTAGAATTCGCTATACATATCTGGTAGATACAGTGCGTTCAAAAAATACTTTTTACATTGCGTGAATTCACGGAAACCTATTGCTATCACTGACGCATACAATTCGCTCAGTTCTTTCGATATTCCTAATGTGTCATTTCGTCCCGAGAAATGAGCAAAATTGGTGCACAGTATAAGACGAAGCATTCCAAAGGTGTCAATTGGACTATTACAACCAGATCTGGCATTAAACGCTGCATTACTTCAAATCCTACTTTCTAAAACACACACAGAAACGAGTAAGGAAGTGTTAAATTCGGGTGTAACCGAACATTTTCTACTCTTGCAACAGCTTACATCTGTTAAAAAATGAGTGAAAATAATAAAGAACGCTATTTTTTGAAATTTTTGTATAAAAAAGGGAGAATGCCACGCAAGCCACCAATGAAATTTGTGAAGTTTACGGAGACGATGGTATATCACTTCGTGTAGCACAACAATGGTTCGCTCGATTCCTTTCTTGAAATTTCGAAGATGCACCTCGCTCCAGTCGAATTATCGTTGAAAAAGTTGATGAAATTATGGAAAGGATTGACCAGTACCGTCACATAAGCAGCCACGACATCGCTAAGGAACTTAACATTCATCATCAATTGGTTTTGAACCATTTAGAAAATGGAGAAAACCATTTAGCTAGCTACAAAAAGAAGCTCGATGTTTATATACCGCATGAATTGTCTGTCAAAAATTTAATGAAATGGAAAGGAAAAGGAAATGAACTGAACGAACTATTTCTGAAGCTATTTGTGACAGAATGCGAGAAGTGGATCTAATACGACAATAATGTGTGAGGCGTGGTGAAGCTCAACAAATGGTCGCAAAGCCAGGATTGACGCCTCGAAAAGTTATGGTGAGAGAGTGGTGTGTGGGATTGAAAAGGAGCCATCCGTTATGAGCTGCTCCAGCTTGATTGAACGATCGATTCTACATTTTACTGCCAACAACTGATGAGATTGAAGCAAGCAATCGAAAAAAAACGGCCGGAACTGATCAACAGAAAGGGCTTCGTCTTCCATGAAGAAAACGCTAGACGACATACACATTTTTGATGACTCGGCAAAAACTGGGTAGTTTTGATGTATCCTTCATGTAGCCCTGACCTTCCATTATGGGACTACTATTTGTTTCGGTCAATGCAGAAGTCCCTTAATGGAGTAAAGTTGGCTTCAAGAGAAGCATGTGAGAATTACATGTCGCAGTTTTTCCTCGGGAAACCAAAAAAGTTTTCCACTGATGGAAAAATGTCTCTAGCGGAAAAATGCTAAAAAGTGGGCGACCAAAATGGTACATATTTGGTTCGTTAAAGTTCATTATAAATAAAAAAAATAAGCTGAAGTTTGATTAGAAATAAGAAAAGACTTTTTCGACTTGCCAATATTGTCGACTGCCTGTTGAATGTCGGCTAGGATATGCCAATAAATAAATTTAATGTCAATTTTTTGTGCTCAGGTAATTCATTACCGGCAGCCATGTGACATGTTTGTTGAGTAATCATAGCTGGCGTGTTAGAATTATGGCTTAAAGGGGTGTGATTGCGATTATTGTTGTACGCTTGCATATATGTGCATATATTGTAACTACGTGGGTGGTTCAATTATTATGCATATTAATAATTTTCAGTAAAGGGGTTACATAGGTTTCAAAAAATTGAAATTTTTCTTTGTCTTATTAAATTCTATAATATAATTCTCTCTAGAATATTGTCCTAAATTTTCAAGTTGATCCGACTAATAGTTTCGGAGATACAACCTTGAAAAGGTGGACCCTCGAGGTCAGATATAGTCTGAGGGCGCAGTAGGTAAAACTTTAAACGCATTTTTCTCAAAACTATGTTTTAAAAGTCGGTTGTCAAGATTTCTCGCGAACTACTTAACCGATCTTGATGAAATTTTATGCAGGTCTTCGAGATATCATTTACAAGGTCTTGAACGAAGGATTTTTTTTTAATTACAACTATTAAAAAAAATGTCGAGGAATTTTCATCGAAATTACCCTTTTTTTTATAAAAACGTCTGTAAAAAATCCAATTTTCATTGTTTTTTTGTTTTCCTTCGTCCAATACCTAGTTTATTGTCTTTACTTAAACACGTATTTTTTATTTTTATTTGAGATGACCCTGAAAGAAGTTCTGCTGACAACGCGGATGCACCTTTTTTCCGAGGGACTGCTGGAAATGGTGTCGTAATGACTGCCATTTTGATATTTTTTTTTGAAAATTTTACAAAATGTTTATTAAATATGAGTCTTTTAAATAAAAAAAAAATTCATTAAAATATTTAATTTTTTATATGTAAAAAAAAAATGATTGAAAAAAGGCCGTTTTTTGCCCATATAACCCCTTAAACAGACCGTTTTCAGAATTTTTCACAAAATTTTTTAAACGCACTTTTTTCAAACTATAAAGATAATTTCCCGTCTTTGATCAAGATTACGAAATGTACAGTAACACCCGAACTCTTACACTCTTCCTTATTCTCACTTGCTGATCAACAAACATATTTTTCTAATACTTTTTTTGGTTACCCTTTTAGTGTCTTTATTGTTGTTTATGTGCATAAGTGTGCGGCTGAAAATATGAAAAACAAAAGCAAAATCTGTTATAAGTGATGATATATATAAAGAATTGTTCTCAGCTGGTGGTCCACAACTAAAATATGCGTCATGCACAATATTAGCTTATACACCCCTCACTCACCTTATTCAATGCCGTAAGTCTCAACTTCGTCAACATCATTAAAAAATTGAATATTAAAATCGTGAAAGATATTCCAATCAGTTGATTTAAGGTAATATAGATTAATTGCCACGATGGCAACGCTTGCAAACGTACCCAACAACCAATATAGATTATCAAAGTCATCAAGAAAATAAAACCCGTAAAAATTAGCTGCCAAATCACATTTTGCAACACTTTTGTATAATTCCAACATATGCCGATTCGTTCGAAATTCTTATCAATTTTCGGAAAATACTCGAAAACCCACAGCAAACGTCGTCTGCGTAGAGTGTTCGTTATTAAAACGATCACCGCCGCAATGCCGCTGGCCAAAACTATAGCAATTTCGCCGCCATTTGTGATATCTGTATTGAGAAAGTGCCCGATATATGTGTCCTTGCAGTAGACTATGTACGCACAGCAGTATGCGAAAAGAGATAAGCTAAAAAATGTAACAACATGTGAATATCGTGAGTTTGTTAAAGATTTGAAGCCCCGCTCATTGCTAACCACGACGTACGATGTGATGCCGAGTGCGTGTGTGAAGAAGAATAACGGTTGTATGGACTTGTAATATTCGTGGGCACGGAGCAGCTTTGCAAACATTTTCACTCTTGGCGATATAATCACAAACTGATAGCCTAGTCTAACGGCGGACGCAGCAAGAGTCTGATGAATTTTTATACAATCATTATACAACTTGCGCTGGTGCATGCATATAAAGGCGCCAATAAATCTCATGTGACGTTAATGTGTTTATTTAATGATTAACCTTTGTGCGGATACGGTAAACTTGAATACCGAATATTAATTATATAAAAAGTACTCATCGCAGGTGCATTTTTGATAGCATAAAAGGATTTAAAGAGTTGTTTATCAATCAATTTGTATGACAGCATTACATGGTGACATACATTGTGACAAAAGTACCCCGAAATTTTAAATAAAACGTAAAATATTTAATTATTCATCAATATTTACTTTGCTGCCTTCAAAGTAATCCCCAACAGATGTAATATATGTACTTTTATCAACGGTTTCTCCAGTCTTCGAAATACTTTTCCTAAACACTTTTTTGGAATGGCCTCAAGCTCTTTCAGTGAATTTTCGGATTCCACGGAAGGGAAAATTCAGTTCGGGGAACAAAAGAAAGATCACACGTAGCCAAATCTGGTGAATACGGTCTTTGCTCGGTGGTGGTAATTGCTTTTATCGCTTTAAATTCGGTCACATCGACTCGATGCGATGGTGCATTATAATCGTGTAAAACCAATGAATTGTTCTTCCATAATTTCGGCAGTTTTCAACGGAAGTTCTCAAGCAAACTGATCAATACGGCCAAAATAGAACTCCTTAATGACAAATTCATGATGCACCAAACCACGAATATCGATAAAAACAATGAGCAACACCTTGATTTTTGAGAGGATTTGCCGTGGTTTTTTTTTGCTTCAGTTGTATTTTCCCCTCCATCACGACGATTGTTGACTTATTTGCTTGTCAAACTTATAAACCCACGTCTCATCGTCTGTTATAATGCTCTCCATGAAAGTGAGATCGGAATTCGTACGATCAACCATGTTCAAAGATACCTGTTTACAATACTTAAAAAAAGATCAGCTTATCTCGACGAGTCGAGCAAGAAAACGTTTTACACCGAAAATATCACTCTTTCGACCTCTCTTGCCATCTCTCAAACACTCGCCTATTGATTTTCAAGCACCATATTCTTCACTTTTTTAAGGAAAAATAAATAGCCAAGCAGAATGGAAGCGTGGCTTGGTGAACAGGGCCTAAAATAGATTATTGTGGAGAAATTTTCGGCTCTACCTACCCTGATGCGTAAGTTTATCGCCTGAAAAGTATTGGGTGGGTTGTATAATTGGATTGTCTAAACTCGTCACATCGTATCATGTATTGCCTGCCCAATAATCCCTAGCCAATGGCAAATCGCATGAATAATTACTTCAAATTCTGTTCTCTTCCTATTTTCGGTAATAACTACAAATTTTTGTTTTCGGGTTAAACAATTCCCACACGATTCGGAATACGAGTACGTAGAAATGCCCTTTTAACCAAATATTATCTTTTTTATGCCAACTACATGCACACAATACAAAATATCCAGCTAAATTAATTACCAGGGTAATCAAAAAGTCAAAGCATGTCAACTTACTTAACCAGTGAAATAGGAGAGTCGATTAAATTAATGTGACAACTGACAAATATTATCAACACTTTTTTAGAAGATTATAAAAGACATGTGTATTTGGGATTGTCACCATCATGCAGACATAATGTTTGCTTACACTTGACCCTTGTACATATAAATAAAATGCCACGCGATAATAAATATACAAGGTGCTTTCTAAAGTAAACAGGACTTAAAAAAAAAACGAACAAATTGGTTTTTTGGCAAAATCAATTTATTTTATTCAAAATAATCTCTTTCTGCTTCAATACAGCTTTCTACACAGTCCAAAAGCATGTCGTACGAGTGTTTTAGCTCGTTGGCCGGTATGACCGCCAGTATGCCGGTTTTTAAAATGGCCTCTATGTCTGCATAATGATTTCCTTTCATGGGCAAATTCACTTTTTCGAAAAGGAAGATGTCACACGATGCCATATCACATGAACATGGGGAATGGTTAATGGTTAAAATGTGATTTTTGATCAAATAATCGATTACAAGCGTCGATCGATGAGACGGCGCATTATCGAGCAACAAATGTCAACTATCATCTTCGTGATATTCGGTCCGAACACGTCGAATACGGCGCACCAAACAAGATAAATCGATGTTTTGGAGATGTTCAATTCCATTTTCATGAATTTCAATAATGATTTCGTCTAATTTTTGATGAATTCACACTCAGTTTCAATTACATTTTCGGTGATCACGGATTTTGATTGGCCCATATGTTGATCGTCATTAATTTAAAAGTTTTACCAATTTTAAAATGAATTTTAATGTTTGCTCTTTGTTCAAAGCTCATTTTCGCACCGATAACACAAACATACTGACACTTAAAACGCAATAACTTCACTTCTAACCAATGAAATGTCATGAAATTATCACTGGGCAATCGACTAAGATAGCAGATTCTAACGCACCAGTCGACATATATATGGCACCACCAGGGGGCGCTAGATTCAAAAAGTCCTGTTTACTTTGAAACCTACCTTGTATGTACTTTCTCATGTAGTCATTTATTAATATGTTAATGTGAACTAAAACTGGTACATTGCAATTTTTTATTAGCTTGTTTTCAGTAGATTCAGTAGTTTTATGGATACAATTCGAAGCTGACTACGCATATTTGGACTATTTTCTGAGTGATGTCATACGGATATTAGTTCTAGTGAGCGAACGTGGTGAGAAACCAACGCTTAAATTTTTCGAAATTAAAGGTTTTCGATTTGAGAATTGAGTTGACATTAAAATATAGTTGTTGACAGTAAAATGTTCAATCGTTCGGCCAGGCTGGAGCAGCTCATAGTGAATTATTCCTTCCCAATACCACTAAAGACTCAGCATAACCTTTCGAGGCGTCAATCCTGGCTTTGCGACCATTTGTTGAGCTTCCTCACGCTTGGACCATGATCTTTTTCTCACATTGTTTATCCACTTTTTGTCTCCTGTTACCATTCGCTTCAGAAATGCTTCGATTTCATTTCTTTCAGCAAAGGAGGGCACATGTTAACTCGGTCCATTAAATTTTACACAGATAATTCGGGTAGTACCCAAACATCGAGTTAATTTTTGTAGCCAGCCTTTTTTAAATGGTTCTAAACCGTTTGATGATAAATATTAAGTTCCTTAGCGATGTCATGGCTGCTTATGTCATGGTCATGGTCAATTTTTTCCACAATTTCATTCTTCCCTTTTTTATACAAATATTTCAAAATATAGCGAATTTGTTCATAATTCTCACTCATTTTTGAACAGCTGTAATTTTTTTTCAACTTCCCAGAATTTAATTTTTTTTGGTTAAATGAAGCTCAAAATCTCACCTCTCCAACTCTACATATATATGCGGTCTACGAAAAGGGAGCTAACGTGCGAAAACTATTTTTATGGGCAACAGCTGTTAAAAAAAAGCATCGCATCCTCCATCCGAATCATCTAATAAGTGAAAATTGACTTTTTGACACCTAAGCCCCCTTTCCCTAGACCAGGTCACATATGATAATGTGATGATTGGTATTACTGGAGATATACAACTGCAATGACATCTTTACAGACTATGTACGCACAGCAGTTAACGAATATAGCCAAACTCAATAATACAAACATATGTGAAACTTGCCAATGTTTTCAAGCCCTGCTCATTACACGATGTCATACCGAGGTACACACGTTTCTTGTCAAAAAATTAAGGCGCAGCTCGTAGTTGGATCGGACAACTGCCAAGCCCACAAAACGCCATTAAACGAAAACGTATAAAGTGCCATACAAAAGCACTCAAATATAATTATTATCGAACTGTAATATGGGGATCGCATGAGGGAAGGGGCATATGCGGGCGAAAATTTTGATTAAGTGGGCGTGGCCCCGCCCTCTAATAGGTTTAATGTGCATATCTCCTAGACCACTTAAGCTACAATAGCCAAATTTACTCAGTGCAAATCCTTTTAGCACCTCTACCGATTCTGTAAAAATTATTGACGTTGGAAGGTAACCTCGTCTATAATGGTCCTGTTAACAACTACTAAAATACGACAGAGACAAAAATTTAAACCTGATATGGTATGAGGGGGCTTTATAGGATCCGGAGTAAAAATTGGACGGCGGGCGTAGTACCGCCCACTTTTAGGTAAATCACCTATCTCGGGACCGAACTGACCGATTTCAGCTAAACTTGATCGGTTGTATTCTTCTTCTCAGAATGTTCTTCTTGACAAAATGCAAATAGTGCGAAATCGGACTACAACCACGCCAAAACTGCTGAAGCTCTCAAATACCGGAAATGTAGACTCGAATCCAGTATCTATAGTTGACTTTTGACCGAAAATATCATGTATGGGATATACAATTAAAATTCAGAGAAAATCTTCTCCTATCTCTGTGGATTAAAAATGGGTTGAATCGGGTCAATACTTCCCTGAGCCCCAAATACCTAATATTATATAAAACTTATGGGTGACTTTATGCCGCATTTATCGCATATGTGAGTTATCTCAATGTATCTTTGTACCTAAAATAGGTAAATTGAAAACTTGACCTAGCTATATAACTAATACCAGAGTTATCGAACTGTCTTTACTCTATATGAGCGGTTATGGACTGTATGTCAGGAATTTTATGAAGCCCAGGGAATATTTTTTAGCATGTAGTATGTAAATAGTATGTGTTGCTGACACACTGAGAAAAAATCGGGTCAATAATATCCCCAACTCCCATATTTTTCTGAAGGTATTTTTCGGCCTTTGATTTTTTCAAGTTAAAAGATTACAAAATGTTCGGTTACCCCAATATATTTCGTCCTTACTTGTTTTAAGTCATTGAACCATATGTATTTAACTCCAGCAGGAACAGTACAGTCGAGTTTACTGAATACATAGAATATTAAAAACGGGCATCCGGTTTCTTAATCGCGTAAACTCGACTCGACTCTTTAGTAAAATACCTGTATCAAGTGAAAAATTGTAACAATTTGAAAAATGTGCCGGGAGCTTAACGTCCTGTCACGAATTCGCCATGGATGCTACATATGTGTACGAAATTGATAAATGAATCAAAAATAGTTGAAATATACATGTGATAGCACGCCATTGCTTTGAGATTGTGCACTCCTGTAGCGTGAGTTTATCATAAAAAATATTCTTCCGTAGAAATGCCATAATACCTTAAACTTTTCTGTTAAACTACGTACACACAACATTTTATATGGTCCACACGTTTAATACAACAATTAATCAGTATTATAATCTAAAGTCGTAGTATGTCAAAATTCACCTGTTTACAATTGGAATGCATAATTAAAAGGGTGTTAGGAAATACACAAAAATCGGTCAATCCTAAAGGTAATATACTAGTTTAGCAAATGGCCGGAAAAAAGTCGCCGAATTCATTGAAGACAGTTTTGGTTCGATTTACGCAATTTTGAGACATAAGCTGGCACACGTCAAATGCACTATTCGCACAAAGTCCGATTTTGCCCATTTGCACACTGTAACATAGGCTATTCTTCCGGTTAGCTAAAAAATATAGGATCCTGAATATTTATAAAAAAATATCAAAAACGACAAGTATTTCTTAACTTGTCTTTGTGTAAATTTTGAAGTTAAAGCACATGTGTTTTTAACTTTTTTGCTTATATTAAACCAAACTCACCTCATTCAATGCATGCATTCTCACTCCCGTCGACATCATTAAAAAATCGCATAAAAAAATTGTAAATTTTAAAACAATCATGACACTTAAGACGACATAAGATAACTGCAACGTTGGAAAAGCATTTAAACGATAAGTACATATTATATTAACGATCGAAATAATCGAGAGTTGCAATAAGACATATATGAGACGCCGAATTTCGCTGTAAAATACTTTTCTATAATTCCATTGTATGCCAATCCGGCTAGATTTCCTATCAATTTTTAAAAAATACTTGATAAGGCAATGTAGTTGGCGTCCGCCGGCAACGTTCCTTATTAAAATATTCACATTCGCAGTGCAGATTAACGAGATTCCAACTTTTTCGATCAAAGCTGTAAAATCCGAGTCTACAAAATTTCCAATTACTGTGGACTTGGCACGTACCGTGTAAACGCTACAGTAGATAATGATAGCCAAATTGAGTATTAAAACAATATATGAAAATCGTGATTTTGCCAGTGACTTTACGCCTCCACGCGTAACCACGATATAAGGTGAAACGCCGAAGAGATGTGTGATGCCGAATAAAGGTTGAATGGCTTTATAATATTCGTTTGAGTTTAGATGTGTTAATGTCCGTCGTAACGCGAACATTTTCACTGTTTACTCTATAATCACAAACTGATAGCGAAGTCTACCAAAAGACGAGGAGAAAGCTCGAAATAATTTTTTATAATTATTATATTATGCCACGTGTAGCTGTACGTACAAAAACTCCAATAAATCACATGCGACGTTAATTTGCTAGTGAAAAGTTGTATCCTTGTAGGAATATTGGTTCATTCAAGTTGAATTTATATTTTAAATACATAGGGACAAACAAGTACCCGGAATATATAAAAACCAAATAATATATTAAAAGAATTGCTAATAATTTATGCTCTTCTATGATTTCTTATGTATGACAAAAATCAGGTTTTAAATTCTTTGTTAATTAGTCAACCACAAATTGCGATAATTTGAAAAGTGGTTCCAACTGTGAATGTACAAGTTCCTTACATTTTAGTTCATAAAATTAATTAGTTAAAAAAATTTCCAAGCTTTTATGGAGGAAAGTGAAATAGAAATGAAATTGACCAAATATATGACAGCTGCTTGGTTATTGCTGTAGAAAATCCACAAAACCAACTATTATTTTCTTATTTAAACTGCATACGCGAGTAATCTAAAAATCTTGGCATGTCAAAAGCCACTTGTTTATCCTTTAGAATATGCAATTAGGAAATGTGACTACTAACAAACAGAACTGGTGCTTAGTGCATATACAAGAGACATTTGTAATTTGGATTGGAGGTTAAGAGACTGAAAGCATAAACAAAGAAAGAGGCTATGCAAAAAAATGCCATAAGATAATGATTTTATGCATTTATTCCGCTATTAATTTTGTATCTTTTGAACAGGGTAACTGTTTATTTGCGAACACTTTTGATATCGTACCACTATAACAAATAAGCGCCATACAAATTTCCAATCTAAGTTGGGTTTCTTGTATAGAAAGCTTTTTTATTTGATCTAATATTCTTACGAAATTTGGCAAAAGTAATTGTTCAAGGAAAGGCGACAATTGTCGAACACGATCTGAGATTGGTACGATTAAACCACTAAAGCATATAGCTGCCACACAAACTGACCGATTAAAACCTAGAAAATATTCTTTTACATCCTTTTATATTATCAACAAGAAAGAAAGGGCTAAGTTCTGGTGCAACTGAAAATTGCAACTTGCAAGCATACCTTGAGATGTAAAACGTCAACCAGAGCCTGTCCTCCGGCTTCTATGCAATTTTATATAAACATATAGTCTTTATAATTCATACACTAACCGATATATTCACCATAAGGTTTGTTAGAAAAACAAAAATCATTATATGTAGTATATGGGAGTTGGGGTAATATCGACCTGATTGTATCTACTAACTATTATTATGCCACATACTAAACAATATTTCCTAGGGTTTCATTAAAATACTTCTCATACACTCACCAATCATATGGAGCAAAGTCCGCCGGATGTTCGAAAATCCTGATATTAGTTATTTCGCCCCATTGTATCTCTATGAAACAATGATCTGTTCTGAGTAAAATATGTTTTCATTGCGATAACTCACGTATTGGCCGACATATCCAGCATAAAGTCACTTTGAAGTTTGAAAATCTTTATAATAGATATATAGGGGCGCATTCAATCTATTTTTGAAACATAGAATTACTGTTGACAGGAAAGGATTTTGTCTGATATATTCGGTCGAAAGTCAACTGAAGATATTGGGAGCCACATATTCCGTTTTGTTTGGATTTGGACAATTTTTGGTCATAAGGTGTCATACTTTAAAGGAATTACTAGTCCTGATGTCTACTGGAAAAAGAAAGGATCAAATTGAATTTACAATTTTGTTATATAGAAAGTAGGCGTGGTTGTAGTCCGATTTCGCCCATTTTTGCACTGTGACCAAAAAATGCCATGTACTAAATTTGGTCGCAATGATTTCACCAAAAAGTGGGCAGTGCCACGCGAATCGTTCACTCTTTACCCCGGCTTCCATTATGCCTTTTTCCATTTTCAGAGATAAATTTGACGTATTTAATTATTGAGTTACTGCGGTTTTAGTAGTTTTGTTTAGTAGTAGTAGTAGTTTAGTAGTAGCGGGGTTATCTTCCGATTTTATCCATTTTCTCACTGTCGGTAGCAGTTCTCATAGTATTTGAACTGGGTATATGTGGTTATTGCTTTTAATAGATTTGTACATTAAACTTATTAGAGGGCGAGGCAACGCCTGCTTTGTCGAAAATTTTCGTCCACAGTGCCTCTTGCTACTGCGATCCCCTGAGCCAAATTACATTTTTATATCTTAATTTAGTACTTAGTTATGGCACTTTATAAGTTTTCGGTTGATGGCGTTTTATGGGCGTGGCAGTGGTCCGATTACGTCCATCTATGTACTCGTAATTTTGTACTAAGGAATTCGCATACCAAGTTTCATCAATATATCTCAATTTTTACTTCAGTTACAGCTTGCACGGACGGACATACAGATTGTCACTCGTATTTCAACTTTTCTAGTCATCCTGATCATTAATATCTCGCTTCGTTTTAGGTGATACGTACAACCGTTAGGTGAACAAAATTATTATACTCTGTAGCAACAGGTTGCAAGAGTATAAAAATCTTGTCATTTTTTACCCGTTACATTACTTGTAATCTCCGGCAATGATAAAGCGATGTTTATAGATGGTCTAAAAATGGAGAGAAACAAAAATAGCCGTGAGCCACATGCCATTTACATGACATTGAGCAATTAACTGCTTCACTGTTACAACCAATGATATTACTCGTACAAGTGTACATATGTATATGTTGTTATTCTCGCTTTTTTTTTTTGTAAAGTTGTAAGTCCTTCCAATGTTAATGTATTTGTGGTTGCTAGCCGGCTAAATTTTGCGTAGTAACTGTTGTAAGGGAATGCGAGTGTGTACTACTGCCGAAGCCGGCGCAATGCACTGCAGACACCGTTACTTTTTTCTGCTTTTACACACTATTTATACATGGTTGTGTTTAGCGCAATATTTTTTTTATTCTTGTGAACACAAATGTGTTTGTATGTAGTTGTGCATGTTTTTCATCGACTGTTTTTGTGTTAAATCTTCGTTTGTAATTCATGAAGTCCTTATATTTATACCTTGAATAAGGTATCTTGGAGATCCTATAAATCATATACATTGTGCGACAAAATTACAGCACGAAATCTACCTTGTCAGTATTATTTAACTTTAATTATTTGCTTTATCCTCTCTAAGATAGAGAGACGACTATCTGTCCGTCTGTGCAAGTTGTAAAAATTGAGATAAGAAAATACTATTAAACGAAATCTATAAAGTACCATAATTAAGCACTAACTTAAGGACTGTAATTTGGCACAGATGTTTCCACTAGCAAGAAGCACATGTGGACTTTGAAAAATTATAAATTTCGTTCTTCCGGTTAGCTTAAAAAAATTGGATCCTGAAACTACATATCATTCCATGTCTTACTTAAATATATAATATTTATAAAACATACCAAAAACTACAAATATTTATTGACTTGTCTTGTGTTTTTAAATTTTTTGTTTATAATATTAAACCAAACTCACCTCATTCAATGC
>NW_017537156.1:3441657-3456639 GCF_001853355.1 Bactrocera latifrons
CATTCAAGTTGAATTTATATTTTAAATACATAGGGACAAACAAGTACTCGGAATATATAAAAACTACATAATATATAAAAAAGAATTGCTAATAATTTATGATATCCTATGATTTCTTGTGTCTGCTTACACACAGCACCGTTTCTTCAAATATTTGTTTTAATTTGTTTTTGATTTATTTTTCTTATTTAAACAAACTTTTGCACTGTGCCTGGAATTTCATTATGATAGCGAACGCGTTGTTTCGGTTTCCACAAGCCCAATGGGCCGAGAACTGCGGATGCTCTGCTATCCACAGCGCCACCCAACGAGGATTGACGCGGCCTGAGCAGATCATTCATCGACATCTTCTGAATAAAGCTTACATCAAACTGAGTTAGAGTTGTTCAGATTACAGTGTTAACTGTGAACGTCGAAGTGAATTTGTTGTAGTAAATATTCGTAAATCTACTCGTCTACTTAGATTATTCACACGTCTCTATAAAATCGGTTTCCACTGCGAAAGTTGAAGATGCTCACAACTGAGCATTATTTAATCCTTGGTTAACGAGTCAGTCACAAATTGTGATAATTTAAAAAGTGATTCCAACTGGGAATGTTCAAGTTTTAGTTCACAAAATTAATTAGTTAAAAAATTTTCCAAGCTTTTATGGAGGAGAGTGATATGGAAATGAAATTGATCAAATATATGACAGCTGCTTAGTTATTGATGTAGAAATATCCACAAAACCAACCATTATTTTCTTATTTAAACTGCATACGCGAATTATTTTGTATAGTACACACCTTTAAACTATCAATTAATCAGTATAGTAATCTACAAATCGTTGCATGTCAAAAGCCCCACTTGTTTATCCATTAGAATGTACAATTAGAAAATGTGACTACTAACAAACAGAATTGGTGCCTAGTGCATTTACGAGAGACATTTGTAATTTGGATTGTCACTATGCAAGCTCTTTGTTTGTTTATGCTTTCATTCTCTTAACTTATGAATAAAACAAAAAATGCCATAAGATAATGATTTTTATGTATTTATTCCGGGTTTAATTTCTTCGTATACCTTTAAAAGTTGGCCAATCTAAGTCAAGTTTTTGTATAGAAAAGCTTTTTTATTTGACATAATATTTTTATATAGTTAATGAGGAAAGGCGACAATTGCCGAACTCGATCCGGGATTGGTAAAATGATTAAATTATTGATTGATTAAACCATTAAAGCAAATAACTGCCACACAAACTAACCGATTAAAACCTAGTAGAGATCATTTTACACCCTTTTATATTATAAACAAGTGAGAATATACGATGTTTGGGTGCAACCGAACATTTTTTCTCTTGTTTCGGTTTTCGGTTAATGGCGGGTTATGGGCGTGGCAGTGGTCCGATTACGTCCATCTATGTACTCGTAATTTTGTACTAAGGAATTCGCATACCAAGTTTCATCAATATATCTCAATTTTTACTTAAGTCACAGCGTGCACGGACGAACGTACAGACAGTCACTCATGTTTCAACTTTTCTAGTCATCCTGATCATTAATATTTCGCTTCGTTTTAGGTGATACATACAACCGTTAGGTGAACAAAATTATTATACTCTGTAGCAACAGGTTGCAAGAGTATAAAAATCTTGTTGTTACACACCGTTTTTTACCCGTTACATTACTTGTAATCTCCGGCAATGATAAAGCGATATTTATAGATGGTCTAAAAATGGAGAAAAATAAAAATAGCCGTAAGCCTCATGCCATTTGCATGACCTTGAACAATTAACTGCATTCACTGATATTTCACTTTACAACTGTATGTGTATGTTGTTTTTGCATTTTGTTGTAAGGTTTGTAAGTCATTCCATTATTAATGTATTTGTGGTCATGTTGCCATGCGGTTGCATTTTGCATAGTAACTGTTGTAAGTAAATACGAGTGAGCTCTGTTGCTAAGGCGATATATTGCAGACACCGTTAGTTTTTTTCATTTTATACTCATTATTTACATATGTATGCTTATGTGTAAGTCAATATTTTTGTTTAAAACTTTTGTTACGTTAAAAACATGTGTGTCTGTATGTATGCGTGGTTGCCCTCCATCGCCTGTGGCGTGCTATAAAATCATTGAAATACCGTTTTTTTTATAAGTTTTTGGTGTTAAATTTTTGAATTTGCTAAATTTGGCCAATATGTATATACATATCATACTTTTAGTCATTATGCCGGTGGTTTGGATAAGCTTTTTTGCTTCTTTTTGTTGTTACTGTTGGTGTAATAAAAATAAGTTTGGCAGAAGCTACATATGTACGTGCAGGTGGCAACACAGTATTTTAATGTAGCACATTTGCGAATCTCAAGGACAACGTTAATTAAAATTTTGCAGTTCCTATATATAGTACACTTATGTATACATATGTACAGTCAGCATCAAAAGAAGGTGTACAACTCTTGTTATTACCTTCCTTATTTCTTTTCAGTTTCGGCTGAGTTATTTGCAATAATAGTACAATTTAAACTTTTTAAAACTTTAATTTTTAAAACTCTAATACTTCTCAAATTAATGGAAAAGCAAAAAAAAATTTTTACAACAACAATTTTTTACAACAACAATTTTTTTTTTTATTCATAATGAACTTTAATGAACTAAATACATATCTAGGTACCATTTTGGTCGACCACTTTTTCCCATTTTTTCCCTAGAAACATTATTCTATCAGTTTACAACTTTTCTGGTTTCTCGGCGAAAAACTGCGACAAGTAACTTTCATAGGCTTCTCTTGAAGCCAAATTTACTTCATTAAGGAAGTTCTGCAATGACCGATACCAATGGTAGTGCAATGGTGCAAGGTCAGGGCTATATAGTTGATGCATCAAACTTCCCAGACAAGTTCTCCCAGTTTTTGCCGAGTCATGAAAGATGTGTGTGGTTTAGCGTTGTCCTAATGGAAGATAAAGCCCTGTCTGTTGATTAGTTCTGGCCGTTTTTTTCGATTGCTTGTTTCAATCTCTTTCGTTTGATTTCTGGAGGTTACAATGTATTTGCATTTCGTTGATTGCACAATTATTTTATTTGTCATTATTTAGACACACATCAACCGCTCCTTTAAGCGTCAAAAAACATTTACTTAGTTTATGTACGGGAATAGAAAGAAGTCAGGACGATACGGTGGATAAAAAGTTCGGTCACGCCCGAACTAAGTGTGAATAAGTTCTTTTACTTACATTTATATTTTATCTGACTTACCTCATTCACTGCGTCAAATCGTACTTCCGTCCCCAGCAATAAAAAGTTAAATATGAAAAGTGCGTAGTATATACAAATCGGTACCGCAAACGTAACAATCATCATCGGGAAAGACGGAATTAAGTTATATACCCAAAACAATATGAAATTAATGAAAATAGTTAGAAGAACTAAATTCAAAAAAAATAGGAGACGAAACAAATTTGACAATACGTTTGCGTAATTCCAATGTATGCCGATCCGGCAAAAATTCTTATCGAACTTTGCAAAAGTCACACAAATGTGCAGTAATAGCCTCCTACATCGAAAATTCATTACGCAAATAACAAATGCCGCAGTGCAGCTTGCCAAAATAATGCATTTTTGGGTAGTATTTACGATATGCTCAGAAACCGAATTTTCGGTATATCCTACATCCCAAATGAAGACCGCATAAAAACTGCCGTAGGCGAAAAAAGCCATAATCACTATGAGAATAATATAAGAAAATCGTGAGAAAGCCAAAGACTTGACGCCGCGTTCATTCGTAACTACGACGTACGATGTAATGCCGAGTAGATGTGTGAAGAAGAATAACGGTTGTACGATTTCATAAAAATCGCCGGCACAGAGTAGATTGTCAAATATCCGTCGTAACACGAACATTTTCACACTTGGCGATGTAATCATAAACTGTTAGCGTAGTGTACTCACAGGCGTAGAAAATGCTCGAAATAAATTTGTATAAATGCATCGACAAAGTGTAGACAAACCGTAAGGAACCTTAATATGGTGTTGGCATGTTTAACCCTTGCAAGAACGATTAAGTGGTGCAGTGTATATTTCGAATATAAAAAGGAATTTATACTAGCATGATTTTATTCGCCACGGATTTTGAATACATATACAAATGATCAGCAAGGCGAGCTGAGTCGATTTACAACCGTCCATCTGTCTGCATATATGCGAACTAGCGCCTCAGTTTTGCAGATGTCGACGAAAATTTGCACATATTTTTTTCATACCAAGAAGCTGTTGGAACGGCCGATATCGGACCACTATAGCATAATGCTTCTTTAGGAAAATATGAGAGTTGGAGTAGTATTTTATCTATTTTTGTCAGCAACACATACTCTGACCTTGCCACATACTAAAGAATATTTCATGGGCTTCATAAAATTCCTGACATACAAACACCACTCTAATGGAGTAAAGTCAGTTCTGATATTTGTTATATAGGGGATTATATAGACCAAGTTTTCGCTCAAATTTATCTATTTTAGGCACAAAGATACACTGTTATGAGTAAAATACGCTCTCTCACTTTAATTGAGATAAAGATATGTGCCGTATAAAGTCACCCGGAAGTTTAATATTAGGTATATGGGGGCTCAGGGAAATATTGACCCGATTCAACCCATTTTTAACATTTTCCCTGAATTTTAATTGTATATACCATACATTGACTGATATTTTCGGTCAGAAGAAAACTAAAGATACTGGAGTCGAGTCTACATTTCTGGTATTTGAAGGCTTAAGCAGTTTTGCTTGGATTTGGACAATTTTTGGTCATAAAGTGACATACTCTAATGGTTAGTCTCAGAAGTATGTCACGTACTAAATTTGGTCGAAATTCGCAGATCGTGTAGCGATATCGGGTAGCGAGATATCTGAAGTTTATCAAAATATGCAGAAAGTTATCTTGGAAATGTACTGTGATATGCAGGAGAAATTAGTTAAATAATCAAGGAAATATTTTAAATATATACACAATTACAGGCCATTGCTGATTTATATTTCTGCACCCACAGCTGAGTATGCTTATGGTTAAAGTCATGGCATGTCAAAAGTCACTTACTTGGTGATTGTTGAATTTATCAAATGGGACAATTCTAAAAAAACTCGTATTACCTGCAGTGCATGTACACTTATATTTGTATGTATTTAAATAACACGTGCATTATGACCATCATGTTTGTTTATATTTATCATCACTTGATCTGTGTTCGATAACGCCGGTCAATATTTGCATTTTTTTACTCTTGCAACATGTTGCTACAAAGTATAATAGTTTTGTTCACCGAACGGTTGCACGTATCACTCAAAACTAAGCGACAGATGTATATTTTTTTCACTATACTCCGGTTTTGTCAGCACTAATATCGGTTTTACGTGGTCTTGGTTTTCTTGGTATCTTTTTGTTGATACAAAATGAGTCTTTTTTATTGCATAAATATAATTATATACTATTTTTTGAGAGCAATGCATTATTTCTTCAGGAGCTTTTACTTTTCGCTCATTTGTTTATACCGCAATGTTTTCCTTTGACATTTTTGATGAAATATCCTATAATTATTGATTGAAATATTGTTTATTGTTTAGCTACTTTATGATTCAAGAAATTATAAGTAATGTTGTTATAATGCTAGGTTAGCTAGGCTAGGTACATTCAGCTTATTGACGTATTGACGTTTTGCACCTATTCCTCTGGTTTTGGTTCTGGCAAGTTGCAAGAGTTTGAAATGTTCGGTTACAACCGAACATATGCCTTCCTTAATTGTTCTTGTTGCTTTAAAACTCCGTAGCTGGGAGTGTGTCATATTAAGATTTCCCTCTGAGTGACGTCATATTTGTGACGGCAACAATCGGAAGTAACAAACGAACACACACTTCGAAAATAGTTTAATAAACTTAGCTTTAGTATGACTATCATTTTTATATCGCCTCTGCTTGTTTTGTCTTCTTTTTCTTGCCAGCAACAGCCGGCACGGAAACTGCTGTGTTTCATTATCAAATATTCGACAGTTATGTGATTCCATTCCATCTTGATTACTTTCATGTGCTGTTTACTCATATCTGCTTAGCAAAAATCGAAATTGATTTTTTTTTTTGCTTATGATTCACTACATCATATTACATATAGTAATGTTCAGCTTCCGCTATCAGATATGACCAATTTATAATCAAAAAGGAAAATATAATCGTTTTTCCAGCGTGTTAAACTTATGACAATTGATGTTACGTTATTTTACATTTTAGGTGACGATATACTAAAGATGAACGCTCCTACGAGTATAAAAATTTAAAGTTTAAGTTCATCTGCTCCCTTTACTTATGTTGCTGGGCGCGTATTAGACTTGAATATTATTTTTTACACACAATTTTAAGATTGTGCTCCATATTTAAAGGCATAATTGTTGCTCATATAAATTATGTTATATTGCAACAGATTAACCAAATTAATGGCATACGATAACCGCAATCCATCATCGCAAAGATCCTTTAAAATGCACTAAACAAAACAAAAGTTAATTAACTTAGTGTTATTGTCTGCCTTGACAATCTCAGAGTTCATATCAGCGACTACCATCGCTCGAAGAGACCCAAAAAAGAGTTCCACCGAATTCTTCTGAATTTGAAGACCAATATAATGCCCAAATATCCAAGAAAACAATTTCCTGGTTCTGGTCCACTTTTGACTAAATTTCAAAGTAAATAAGGCGTAGACTTTTCCAACTCTTATTGATCTTGGACAACAAATCAATGTCAGTATGTTGTATGGAGCGATGTAACCAAATTTAATCGCATAGATACTGATGGTCGAAGGTATGTTCGTCGACAAATATATGGATGTCCTTTTTGATGAAATTAGGACGTCATAGCAAGCAACACCAGTGGCGCGCTGTCAGAGTCTTATAATGTCAATTCGCAATCGATTAAGGGTTAAGTGACTAAAATACTACCTGGAAGTAAGCAATCTTTTTTAATAACAGAATTTTTTGCTTATAAAATATTTTCGTTTCTAATTAGCTGTCGCACTCAAATCGTTGATTCTACACATTTTTGATAAAATCTAAAAAAAAAAAATATTTTTAATTACAATTTTTGCTATCAGAGTTTAAGTTTAACGTAAGTTTTAATAAAATGAGTGAAAAGCAGTAAAAATAAGTGATATATTGGAAAATTACATCATTTACTATATAGCGTTTCTAGGTAGCTGTCAACAGATTTATTTTCGTTATTTGTAGTTAGTTGAGATTAGTAGAGCCAGCCGTATCTGCTACATAGCCTATTGAAAGCTACATATTCCAGCTTATTTAATACTCCGGACACAAAACTACGCCAGCAATACTTTGAAAATGATGGAGATCCGGGGGCGTATAAGTAACATTAGCCAGAGTATCATATTCGCAGGCAGATTAATGTAAACATAAAACTATCTATATGTCGCGACTTTCAAAAATATATAGAGTACTGTAAAAAAAATACTGGGTAAATATTAGGTGCAAAAAAATTGTAAATAAAAAATTTCTCTTAATTCTTAATTTTTTTCTTCTTCTTCTTAATTTTTTCAAATAAAATTATTTAAAAATAATAATTTATTAAAATAAATTATAAAATTAAATTATTAAAAAGAAATCGATTTCTCGGGACTATACACTCATCAATTAGTTGTTTCAAATACGAAAAATGAAAATATATGAAATCACGAAGAATCCCGAAACTGAATTGATCTGATTAGTTACTTGAAAATTTCAAATTTATAGAAAACGCATTTATTCACCAAATAAATAAGCATGAATTCGTAAAATCTCGAAGAGTTCCGAATGTAAGGGTTTGATCACATAAATTGTTTCATAATTTTCATCATTTAGATCTGGTTTTTTGACTAAATAGAGTTGCCTTCGTGAAATCCAGAATAATCCCGAAACTGGATTGATCAGATCGGTTGCTACATAATTTCAAATTTATAGAAATAGAGTTTATTGAGCAAATTTCAACTCTATTTGTGAAATGTTGATGAATCCCGAAACCACGGAATTGACCAATTAGTTGTTTCTTAATTTATTTTTTTTTTTAATCGAATTTATTGTTTAAAGAAAGTTGAATTCGTGAAATGCCGAAAAGTCCCGAAATTACGGTGTCGACATTTAGGTCTAAAAATTTTGAATATAAAGTATTTCTGTGCAAGGGCACTAAAATTTTTGGAAAATTAATGTGAAGCTTCAACAATTATATATATAGTACATACGTATGTATATTATTAATCACCTCAGGCGCCACAAATTTGACGCACACTGTTATTTAAATGGAATGCAAAACTCGAGCACTACAACATTTTCAAACCATTTCATGAAATGATAAAATTTTCGTAAAAAATTTTTTGTATTATTTTTTTGTATAACTATTTTATGCAGCTTTTGTCACGTGTCACATGCCTAAGCGAGGCCAAGTGGTGGGCGTTAATGCCACACGCAAAGAAATGTAAAGGAAAGTGAGAGTTTAAAAAGCAGTAAATTTGTGTAAGCGCACAAGCGGACACATAATATGAATAATCGGCTGAGCTTCCATACCTACATACATACATAACTACATACACGTATATGTATATCCACGCTTATGCAGCTCGAAAAGTGTTGCTACGCTAACGAGCCCGCCGCGTGCTAAAATCAATGTCAAATAACTCATTTATTTTCAGCAAACGAGATCACTTCAGGTGCTGGGCAACAAAAAATAAAATAATAAAAATTCCAAAAAAAATTGAGAAAAATTAAGTAAATAATATGGCGTAAAATTCGCAAGCCAAAATTATACAAACAAGTGAAAATAGTAAAAAGAAATCCGTTACCTTCACGGTAATTTCAGACGTCAAAACTGTGCTTCACACACTTGCCTCTAGGTTATACTTACATACATATACATATACCATAAGTATTTCTATAAATGCTCTCTGGCATATTTAAGCGCTCTCAGTGTTTATTTTGCTTTGTGCTCCAAATGTTTTTCTGTCCGTCAATGATAGAAATAACAGTAATTATAACAACAATAGCAATTGTTACTCACCTAATGGTGTCTGATAATGACCGCGCTTCTGGGTTTCCGCCAAAAGCGTTTAACTAAAAAAATACTTTTGATAAATGTGGAATTTTTTTTCACGGTCGCCATCAACAACTGTCTGACGTTGATTTTGAGAAAAACAACAATAAATATTATGCTAGTGTAATATGAAATAATCATGTATTGTGTATGAAACCAAAAAATATGTTGAAGTTAAATAAGTTGGAAGAAATATTTAAGGGATTCGATTAAACTAGGGCTGTAAAACAAACCTTTTCTTCAAAATTATAGTCAGGGAGAAATAGAGTTTTTATATTGACTTTTCTAGCAATCGAGTTTATTGACGAGATAAAGTTAAATTGGTTAAATCCCGAAAAATCCCGAAATATATATTTCATAATTTAAAACTTATAATACTCGCGTTTATTGACAAAATAAAGTTAAATTTGTGAAATCCCGAAGAATCCTTAAACGACGGGATCGACCCTAATAGTTATTTCATAATTGGAAACATATAAATTGTATCGACATTTTTCCAGCCTGAAGTCTCTCGACATATCCATAAAAGAGTTAAATTCGAAAAGCTACTCTTCCAGTAAAGCCAGCTCTTCGTCTTATATGAAATGGTGATAATCTCATTATTGTAGACTGTATGAGCTGGGATTTTTTTTAAAGTAAAAGATGTTTTACTTCTAACCTTATTATTCTCTCTTCTCACTAATTTCAAGTTTAAAAAAACGGAAAAAAAGTTTTTTTAAGTTAGGGTTTTCAGTTGTGATTTTTGGCAGAACTTGTCACTGCTGGTACTCAGAAAGTCCTCGAGAAGAAAATATTGTTTCTTTCTTTGAAAAACATTTGGAATTGCTTTTCCTTGTTCGATATTGACAATGCATATTTCGTTTATGATTAAGTGAATTATATTTAGAATTGAAATAAATAAATTTGCCCAACTATATCGAATTCTTATATTATTGTTATTGCAGCGATAGAAAATCTTATTTCAATAGTCTGGAGGTATGCTGTCCAGTTGACATTCTATGGTCGGATATAACTTGTCTTGGATAAAAATCTAAGTCCGTTCCGGTTAAGTGTACCCAACTGTCGTCTGAACGGCTTCGCCCCCACCGGACAACAAGTCTAAAGCACAAATGGCACATAAAGCGGTAAGTACATCATTGAATTCATTACATGTACTCATCTTAATCTAGGAAACATTAGCTACATTTCGTAATACAATTTTTTCAGTAGGTGAGCATCTCAAGTTAATTGTAGAGTGGAAATTACAAAAGCCAACCATTCAAATGCCACTCTCCTAAGTACACACTATACTCGTATATAGTATACATATAGTACCTTAATTTATGAATTTTTTTACATTTGTTGTTACTCTACTATATTTTGTGAGCACTTATACACATTTGTTATTTGGGTTGAGTTTGTTAATTATTTAGCTTAGCTCAAGTGTAACGTGAGGTCAAGTGTATGTTCCTCTTCACTTGGCTTTTATTAATATAATTTACCGTTTTATCAAAACATGTGCGTGAAAATGTTGCAAAAGCTGAAAAAGAAGGTGTGTGTCCATTTAGGCCGTCAGTGATTGCGGTTGGAGATGACATTGAAAATATTTAACTCAATTGATACGGTAATAACTTGCTTTTGGAACATAATGGCATGCACTTCAATCATTAGAAATATATATAATATATATATGTTTAGAGCGTATGTGTCATTAGATGCTTATTTTATGGCAGAAATTCAAAACAAAAACAAACAAGAATAATGGCTTTTATGAGCTCGATTATGTGCTCAACTTCGGATTTGGCCAAATGAAGTTCCATTGAAAATCAATTATTTGTAATTAAAACTCGCTTTGATATTTGAAGAACGCATACTTATGTATATATGTATCTGTGTAATTTTCATATACTTTTTGCAACTGTGGCTTACCTTTGCCCAAATTTCTTATCTATCTGCGATATTTTTCTTAATAACATTTCGCAAAGAAAACGAAGAATTTGAAGAGCGGAAATTTTTCTTCTTCTCTTTTAGCTCGTTTTTCTCAAACCTACATTTCTCAATTTTGCTAGGAAATATATATTTCAATCACCATCAAATTTTGATCTAAATTTAGAATTGGAATTTTTTAGCGCCGTCGAAAATCGCGTTTAACTCAAACTTTATTTATTTTAACTTAAATAGTATACCTAAAAAATTTAAAAATAATGTATTTATATTTGATATTTGATAAAAGCGGCGATTTTATGCTGTCACACTCCATTAAAACGGCGTTAGCGGACAGCCAGGTGAAAAATAGGTTCTTAGGTCCAATATTATTTAGATTGTAGTGGATTGAATAATGCTGGCATGCGTCCTTACTGCTTGGAGGCATGTTTTCTTGGCCAACCGTTGAGTCATATAACTTATCACGGCAGGCATTTCTTGATGATAGGTACTCCTTATAGAGTACCAAGAGTATGTTTCCAATTATGAAATAACTATTAGGGTCGATCCCGTCGTTTAAGGATTCTTCGGGATTTCACAAATTTAACTTTATTTTGTCAATAAACGCGAGAGAATTAAGATTCGAATAGTTTCATTGGCTTCGATGGTGATATGGAAAAGGTTATATATACATATTTTAAGACCTTTTCATTGCAATATGTATTTAAAGAAAGATATCGTAGAGCTAGCGCACAAACTTTAATATAGAGAAATTGCACTTTTGCGAATAAAATGACTCCTCTTTGGTATTTACAAGTCAATAAATTTTCAAATGCATATATCTTGTATAATATAGCATATATTTATTGACAATAGTTTTATGTAAAATTTAAATAATTAAAAAATGTAGATAGTTTTTTTTTTTAACGCAATTACATCACTTGTCGAAATATCAATCACATTAATGCTCTGTCGGTCCAATTAGCTTTGGTTTGTGCTGTTTTGCCGATAGTAATACAAATAGACGGCCGTCATATAACACGAGACAGTAAAACACGTGTATGCGAATTAAATCGTAAAATATGTACAAACGTTTTTGATATTCTGCTACAAATTTTTTTTGATATTCTGCTACAAAGCAACAGCGCCTTTTGATGTTTGTAATTTTAAATTTTTGTTTGCACCGGCGGGATTAATATTATATGTATAATTTGTTAAGCTAAAGTAAGAAATGCTGATTAAATTCGATACAAAAATATACATTAATTATATGTATATAGGTAAGAGTTTAGCTCTTTCTGGCTTAATTAGCGCTAATGTGCGACACTATTCGTCTTCTTCTTTGTAGCCGAGCTTACAGCAGCGCACCAACCGTTCTCCCTTTTCGCTATTTGTAGCCAATTGGATATTCTAAATGTTGCCAGGTTGCTCATGATCTTCCAACGAAGTAGAGGCCTTCCTCTTGCTCTACTTCCCTCTTCGGGTGCTGTGTCGAATGGTCTCATAGATGGAGTGTTTTCATTCATGCGGACGACATGATCTAGCCACCGCAGCCGCTGTACCTTAATTCGCTGAACTTTGTCAATGTCGTCGTATATCTTGTACAGATCATCGTTCCATCGAATGTGATATTCTTTAGCAAAATTTTCTCTCGAAAACTCGTGAACACCGACTCAGATTGTCGTATACATGGCTCTGCACCATATAACAGTACGGGATGATGAATGACTTGTAGTCTGAAGTAGCACCGGTTGGTAAAAGTTATTATGCGTTGGTTTACGAGCCTGACATTCTTGGAGTTGATGCTGGTTCCAAGATAGACAAAATAATCTAGGACTACTAAGTTATGACTGTCAATAGTGACGTGAGAATTAAGTTACTAGTTCGACGACTGTTTGTTTGATGACTGGAGATATTTCGCCTTGTCGTCGTTCACTACCAGACCCATTTGCTTTGTTGCCTCATCCATTCTGGAGAAAGCAGAACTAACGGCTCGGGTGTTGAGGTCAATGATATCAATATCATCGGCGTACGCCAGCAGCTGTACACTCTTATAGAAAATTTGTACCTGTTCGATTAAGTTTTGCAGCTCGAATTCTTTTCTAAAGCAATATATTGCAGAAGTCATACGATAGAGAGTCGCCTCGTCTGAAACCACATTTACTTTCGTTAGACCATATTCTACAAAGAAGCTGATGCATACTCCTTATCAGTTCTTCGCTGCCATGTTTGAATAGCTCACCGGCAATCCATCGGCTCCCGCCTCTTTGTTGTTCTTTATACGACTATTCCAACTTCTTTGTCGTCTAGCAATGGAACGTCTGCTCCATCGTCATCGATTGGGGGATCGGGTTCGCCTTCTCCTGGCGTTATGTATTCACTGCCATTCAGCAGACTGGAGACTGAAGTGTTCCCTCAATAATCTTAGTATGCTCTAAGCATCTGTCACTAGATCACCTCTGGGGGTTCTACAAGAGTATGCTACAGTTTCAACCTTCTGTTAGTCACCGCCTCTTTTGGTAGACTTTTTGAGCATTACTCCTACCGGTCTGCACCTCAAGCTCTTCGTACCCATGCATTTCGGTCTTTCTCATTCAGTTGTACCACCCATAAAAGCGAGGAAAGTATATATCCTTAAGGATCTTTGCTAACTTCCGGAACTTAAAAAAAGTATATTCTCATCTGTGTAGAAGTCGAATTTTAGACGAGTGCATTTGCAGTGCGAAATTAAGATCACCTTGTGTTTAGTTACCATACAGTTGGGTCACAACCCTACTACGATTTGCCCCAAAACGCATATGTTATTTTTCTAACATATTTATAGTAAAGTATTTGTTGCATTTTTAACAAATTGTGCATGCTTTTGGCGGACATTAAGTTTTTATTGCTTGCTGGGGTCAAGTACAATCTGGCAAAAATGCAAGCGTTCAACTTATTTTACGCTTTGTTAGGGGCGCTAAATAGCGACTATGCCTTTCGCTTGCCTCGGAGCCTCATCCGTTGGCAATTAAAAACGAGATAAGTATATAGTAATTAATATTTGTGGTTTTTTTAATACAATTTTTTCTATTTCTTTATATATATATTTTTTTTGCATTTTAGAAGTGCCAATGCCAGTAAAGTGTCTCGGACTTGAACGCTTTTGAAATCCAAATTGCAATTATTCAAGTTCAACCGCTCAAATTGTATCAGCTGACTTGCATTACACGTATACCTCCATACAAACGCACAAATAAGAAAGATGTGCGCAATTTTTTTTACACTTTTTGCCTGTGCCAGTTGCATCGATTGTGCGCATCTTCACTTCATTGTCAATGTCAATTGCTTGTACAACGCCTAACTGCATTTGCTTTAATCGATTTTGCTTACTGACCTGCAATGCAACATTTTTGTACAACATTTTTTATGGTTTATTCATTAGGCGATCTGATTTATGGTATGTTTGTATGTAGATTTTGTGCGTACACCTCAGGCGTGCCAAAGCTTGTTTTTGTTTTGAAGTTTGACTCTAAAAAGGTGATAAGTTCACATAAATTAATTTAGATTTGCTTTATCATGGAAAATTATAAAATAAATTAGCAAATCGTCAATACTGCTACCCACACTCAGTTGTTATTTTCTTGCTTGAATTACCCTTTGGGCTCCTAAAGGTATCATCAGATTAGTAGAATAGTTAAAGTAAATGTTTTCTCTTTCCAATCAGCTTCAGCTGGAAACTTTCTTTTCTTAAAACTCAAATTTTCAAAACTGTACGTACGATTTTTGATCATTATAGCAACTTATAAATTGTTTATAAAAAATTTACTACTAACTTTTTCGAAAGTTGCAGAATTTCTTAAGAGTTTCGCCATTTTAAGTTAAAACTTATTAACAAGTTATATGCCGTTTAATGCGATATTTTTTTTTTATCTTGTTTCAGTTGGTTCTTCTTTGGTTGGTTCAGTCTCATAAAGAGTAGTTTTTGATTTATAATCGAACAAAAACAAAAAA
>NW_017537156.1:3457159-3467795 GCF_001853355.1 Bactrocera latifrons
GTACGGATTAATATCTGAAGCAATAATGCAAAATCCGAAGAAATTGTTCAGATCGGTTAAATATAGCATACACCTGCCATACAAATTGAACGATAGGAATCAATTTCTTGGAAGGAATTTTTTGTATTTATGACGGGTGTTAAAGTGTTAAAGTTTCAATCACTGTGGTATTTTAGCAAATCATCATACTCAGCTGAATATCTACAGAAAAACAAAGGTGCCACAATATTGGTGCAGTTAATTGCTTGCTCAAACATCCGCTATTATAGTTTCGATGCTACCAAAGCTCTCCGCTGGTTTCTGGCAAGCTTTAATCCTTTTATCGAGCAAAATAATATTTCTTTCAGATTACATTTTAACAAATCAGACATGATTGCTTTGGAAATATATATAAAAGTATTATATAGTTATACATACATGTAATACAGAATTTATATATTTTTCTGTTCAAACAAGTAAGCTTTGTAAGATTGTTTTTATTACGCAACAAAATTACAAAGTCGACTTATCACATTATGTTTTTAATGACTTCGATTTAATATTTTATGTATTTATTTGCGTATGAACGAAAAATTCTAAACACTAGTTTTGCGAAGATGTTTTTAATTACCAACACATATGTATGTAATACTTTAATATATATGTACATTTCAAAGTCAAGTGAAAGGGCCCATAATAAATTTGAGTTGGAATTTTCAATTATTAGCAATAAAAATTGATTAAAACTCTAGTAAAAATTTTAAATATGCTGATTTTCAGCCAATTAAACTGGAATTTTATGAAAATCCGAATAATAATTAATACTTAATATCAAATTGATGGAAGTGATTATTTAACTACGAATAAGTTGTGCATACTTTTTTATTAAGGTTTGAAGCTACAGTAGTGCATTCGCTTTAAATTTTTTCTTGAAGCTGAATTTTTGCAATCACGTTCTATTAGTTGACTCATTGTGAAATCACTCTTTAATTAATCGATTTGTTGCAGTATTTTTCTACCACTCTATTTTAAAAAAATATGATAAATTTTAACAATTGAAGCAGAGTCTGGGTAGCAATATTGAGGATGCTACATATTTTTATAACAAGATTTGCTAATTTTTATAATTTTAATAATAACTTATGACCCATTTAGAGTAAAACTTCGATTCAAAATAATCATTTATTACCCAAGACCTTTATCACCTGATCTAAAACCACTATTTTGTGCGCGTTTTTGTGCGTTTTTGTGCAGTATAACAGGAAATGAGGCTTGCAACATAATAGTGGGGAAAAACACAAAAGTTTTAAAATAAAAAGAGACACTAAATTCTCAATGTTAGTAAAGACATATAAATACATGGCAAAGGTCGGTAAATGCCACAAAACTTTGGGTTCATTGCTTAACTCTTTAGCTTAAGTCAATAAAAGTGCTACAATAATGAGGTCAAATTATGATGTCTGGGCGCATTAATGTATAAAAACCACTGTTAATATAATGGCTCACATAACTGAAAATATATATACCATACATCTAGTTTGAATGATGCAACAAAAGATTAAAGCAACGAACTTGCGAATTAAGGGTAGTAAAAAGTCTTATAGTCTCTTATTTTCTTTTTATATTTATAATGAATTTTAATGAATCAAATTTGTACAATTTTGGTAGACCACTTTTTGCCATTTTTCCGCTACAGACATTATTCCATTAGTGTAAAACTTTTCTGGTTTCTCGGCGAAAAACTGCGACACGCAATTTTCGCAGGCTTCTCTTAAAGCCAACTTTACTCCAAAAGGGAGTTCTGCAGTGACTGAGTGGTGATGTTGTGGATCATCAAAGCTTTCCAGCTAAGTTCTCCCAGTTTTTGCCGAGTTATCAAAGGTGTGTGGTCTGGGGTTGTCTTGATGGAAGACGAAGCCCTTTATGTTGATCCGTTGTGGCCTTTTTTTTCGATTGCTTGCTTCAATCTCATCTGTTGTTGACATTAAAATGTAGAATCAATCGTTCGACCAGGCTGGAGCAGCGAATAGTGGATGATTCTTTTCCTTACTCTAATCCCACCAAACACTGAACTTAATCTTTTGAGGCGTCAATCTTGGCTTTGCGACCATTTGTTGAGCTTCAGCACGCTTGGACTATAATCTTTTTCGCACATTATTGTCGTATTTAATCCACTTTTCATCTCCGGTTACCATTCGCTTCAGAAATGGTTCGATTTCATTTCGATTCCGCAAAGAATCGCAAATGTTAATTTGGCTCTTTAAATTTTCACAGACAATTCATGTGGTACCCAAACTTTGACCTTTTTTTTGTAGCCAGCTTGTTTTAAAAAAGCACCAAGACTACCAGCCGAGTATCTTAAGGAAATTTATAAGAACAGTCCTATTGTGTCTAAAGCTTGTCTGCATACTGGCTAGATATGCTGGTTTCTGGTAACAAACAGCTATGCTGGGGCCTTCTGAATACATGTATACATTTTTGTTAAACCGAACAACCTGATGAATATTTGTACAACATTCATACCGTTCGGCAGTACAGCTCGTTTTTACGACTTTGTACCATAAGATCCTGGTTTTCGAAACGCCAATTAATGGCGGACAGTTTTTATAGCAAAGTGATTATATTTCCCATTACCTAGGGAGAGTTCACAATTATTCAGCATGCCGGCCGGTCAAAATTCAAATGTCTGTTTGACCATGCAACGGTGATGTAACTAATTCCCACTGACTTTACTGAATTGTCGAATTGTCTTGCTTTCCTTATTATAATTGCAATAATAAAATAATTATTTCCAAATTTTCAATGAAAAATCCAGCCATTAGCGGTTTTTGATAAACTAACAGCAATAAGTCACTGCCAACGTTAGCAGTGACCGCAGCATAACGTCGCAGTCTCAGCATTGCATCGCAACATAAGTCAGCTGTTCGGCCGAAGTGATGCGCACGGCGCTTGAAGAGTGTGTAGTTGACGACGCTGCTGCTGCGCCAACTCCAAGCCAGCTGCGGCTATTTGTCTGCTGGGCACAGCTGTGGTGGCGTTTACAGCGGCGCAATGGCAGCGACGCAGCATAAAGCGTGGTGTGTGATGATCACGTTGGCGCAGCTGATGTTCGTGCTGGCTGTGGACGATGGCGTTGTAGTGTGGTGGTAATGTGATGTTGGCGTGAGCGAAGCGCTTTTTGGGGACAGCTATAAACTGTGGTAAAATCGTTGGGGCGTTCAGTTGGTAAAAGTGTTGCGTTGCGTATGGTTTGAGCTGAAACTACCGCAGTGTTTTCAAATCAAAAACAAAAATATAACTGCATATTTTTCACTTTTGATACACAAAAGCTAAAAAGGAACTGTGCAAAATAATAATAATAAAAAAACAGACACAACAAAAAACGCATTCGAATATAAAGCAGCGGTGTACAAAAACAACAAAAAAGGTGAATATCCTTGCGATTTCAGTGTGATTGTGTGTGGGCAGAGTCGTGAAAAGGACTTCATTTGTTTAGTGGGCTTAGTGTTTGTGAATATTGATGTGTTCAATAGCAATTCAAAGCAAAAATCAACAATGATCAGAGCGATACTTGTAGTTTACTTGGGGGTTGAGTAATGTATGACGAAAGAAATAATAATACGAAATAGATTGAAATGGAAAAGTAAAATTATAAAAAAAAAATATAACAAAATAAAAAATTATTAAACAATATGAAAAATTAAAACAATAATAAAAATAAATAAAATTAGTCAAGTAAGAAGTTATAAAAAAAGCCTACCAAATTAGTTGATGAAATAGTTAGTAAAAAAAATAGCTGATAAAAATTATAAACAAAAAGCAAATCAAATTTAAAAATAGAATAAAAAAGAACAATAAAAAGATTGGAAAAAATTATAAAATTATATATGAAACAAAATTAAATAAGAAAGTACATAATATAATAAAATTTTTTGTAAAAGACAATAAAAATTAAAAACTATAAAAAATTGAATTTAAAGTATTTAAATAAACGGTAAAGTTACATTAAAATTAATAGAATTTCACAGATATCTAGACAATCATTTGAAGTTTTGTTAAAAACTAATTTAATATTTTGAAACAATTTAATATTTTTTAATAATTTAAAATATAAAAAAGGTATTGATTTAGATAAAAAATATGACTTTATAATACATATGTATGTATATAATAATAACTAATAATTGAAAAAAACTACACTTAACATAATATTAATTAACATTATAATAATTATTGTTTTTCTGATAACCAAAACATGAAATAAAAGAATATTTGGTTTAATAAAACTTAAAAAAATAATAACTTCTTGACGTAAAACTTAAATTTAAAAATTTAGAAATTAAATTATTACAAAAAATGAGCAATATTACACAAAAAAATCTAGATAATTTAAACGCAATTAAAAAATAAAAACATAGAAAAAAAGTAAAAACAAAAATCAAATAATTAATGCAAAATTGTTACTTAATTTAATGATTTAAAATAATTTGAAATAATTTTTTTTACAAAATTTAATGATTTTTGAAAATTTTAAATAATTTTTGGTAAAAAATAATAAAAAAAAGTTAATGATAATATAAAAATTTTTAATAAATAATTTTTATTTTATTTTTTATATTTTACTAAAAATACACAATTTTGTAAATTGTAAATAATTTAAAAGAAATATCTTTATTTGGAATAATCTGAAAAATTTTTTGATAAAGAAAATAATAATAAACATTTTTTTAATTTAATTTTTTAACATAAATATGGATATGACTTCATAAAATAATATTTAGCATCCAATTAACAGCATTAACAGAAAATAAAAAGTAAATAAATACAAAACTTTTGATAAAATAGGGCACTATGAAGTATATAAAAATAATAAAAATAATATAAACAAAAATAATTTATTATGCAAATTTATTCATTTTAAGTAATATGAAATCAATTTTTGTTAAAAAGCAATAGCTGAGTTCAATTAGTTTTGAAAAAAAAAATATACAAATAATTATAAAATGAATTTAGTAATTATACATATACTTAATTCATTTTAAAACTAACTTAATAATTATTTTTATAATTAGTTATAAAATTAACCTAATAAATATCTATTATATATAATTAATTTTAAAATTAACTTCAAATTGCATTTAATTTTACTAGAAATCTATAATACTTATCAACAAAATTTTACAGTTTTCACCTACAACTCAGACCGCTCTCAAGCACTTACAATACCGCTTAGGAATTACTACACACAATTTTCTAAGCCTCAAAAGTTTAAGTATGTCAGCCACTTAAGCATGCGATTCATTTGCAGTGCACGTTTTCCCCACTTTTTGCTCTACAAGATCTGCATACAGAAATGTACATGCACAGTTTGCTCTAGCTGCTATTAACTGTTAGAATCTGTGAGATGTCGAGCTGAAATATATGACGGTTGAAAAAAGAAAAACGAATTTAGTTTTGTTTGGATTTCTGAGAAAATCAAGCGCAAAAGTTCATTGCATTTAAAAAAAATATATATTTGCTTTGCAGATTTTTGTTATATACTATTTGTATTCACACTTTGCGCATGCGCATCATTTGCATTGAAATCGCATATTTTGCGCATGCGTCAAAGCGCTGGTGCATAATTTTGCCAAAATAAATAATGAAAGCAAATATCATTCTATGCACTCGTAAATATTTGCATATTTCATTTAGCAAGTCGCATATATACACGTGCACTTCCATGCCAAAGCAGAAGCTGTGCCTCCTTTTTTATTTATTTTTTTCCTCTAATTTTTTTATTCTTAAAACGTCTCCCTCAGCTGTTGACAGCTAATTTGCATTTAGCTTTTCACACATTAATACCAAAATTTGCATGCACGTTTTTGTAAACATGAAGTTTCATTATGTTTTAACAATGAAAATGGAGTTTTTCAAACTAAAATTACTTGCAAACATTCTCATTTATAATTTGTCATGATTTTGTATAAATATTTTTTATGACACATAAATTCCCTGCAAATCATACCCTTTAGCTGCTTGCAACACTCATAGTTCATACATAGTTCAGTATCATCGTCGATGTAATGAAGTATGGCAATTAAAATTGCTATTTTTATTGTTATTGCATTTGAATGGCATATAGGTAATTAAAATTGGCTTTATATAGACCTTATGTGTAATGCAATGTGAACTGCGAATGTTTTATGTAAATTGAATGCATATATGTATGTAAATTTATTGGTATCAGATTTCAAAGATTCTAAGATCGGTCTTATACCCAAATTAAAGAGAATAGTTTCGTTTTTGTCAGTAATGATTTCATACTAATGCAAATTCAAAAATTCTCTTCATAATGAAAGAAAAATTATTGAGATACTATTGAAAAACTGTTGAGATCCTGTTAGGATACTGTCAAAAAATTGTTGAGATACTGTTGACAAATGATTGAAATACTGTTTAAAATATGTAGAGATACTTTTAAATAATTCTTTAGATACTGTTGAAAATTTTTTGAAATAATATTGAAAAATTTTCTAAATGCTTTTGGACAATTTTTTTGAGGTACGGTTGAAAAATTATTGAAATACTGTCGAAAAATTCTTGAGATACTGTTGAAAATGTTTTGAAATAATGTTGAAAGCATTTTGAAATGATATTGGACAATTTTTAGTATCTGAAAAATTATTGAGATATTGTTGAAAAAATGTTAAGTTACAGTTGAGATATTTTCAAATTATTCTTGAGATACTCTTAAAAAAATTGTGGGGATACTGTTGAAAAATTATTGATACTATTGAAAAATTTTTGAGATACTGCTGAACATTTTTTCAAATAGTGTTGAAACATTTTTGAAATAGTGTTATACAAATTTTGAAATGCTGTTGCGAAAATTTTGAGATACATTTGAAAAACTGTTGAAAAGTTGCTGACATGCTGTTGAAAAATTTTTGAAACAGTGTTGAAAAATTATAGAAATGTTTGGGATACATATGAAAAACTGCGGAAAAATTATTGAGATACTATTAAAAAATTATTGTCATACTGTCGAAAAATCTTTAGAATACTTTTGAAAAATTTATTGGCACACTGTTCAAAAATATTTGAAATACTCTTTACTATTATCCACAGTGGTCTGAGAGAGTTATGAGAGCAAGGCAAATAATATTAAGCCATTAAAATTTCTTAATGCAAGAAAAATTTTTACACATTAAAAAAGTAAAAGCACCACCGGCTAACATCAACGGGAAACTAGCAATATATTGTTCAGAATTAACCGCTGTACCCCTGAGAGAACAATGTGGAATAACAAACCTACTTTAGTGCAGTCAATATCAACTGAATGCCTTCTTAGACAAATCAATTGAAATACTGCCTTGAAATCAATATACATGCTTACTTTGAAAGTAAAAAAGAACAACAACAACAGTATTCAAACATAAGTGTTTTAGTGCACGCATGTTTGCTTAAAAAGTTTCTACCGCATTTTTATTGCCGCAATTGCCAGCACTCACTAACCACTTAAACAAACTTCTACGAGAGTCGTCACCGCTCACTTGGTTAGCGTGATTTATAGTGCAAATATGTTGATTTTTACTGACGAACAACACGGATGTGCAGCAACTGCCTTTGCTGCATTGCTATTTAATTTCGTTGTTGCTATTGCTGATTGTCCACACTTGATTTATACCAACATTAAATACTTTCTTTTGTCAAGTCGATGACTTGCGTGCTTTCGCCTTTCATTTGCGGGCGAATTCTCGCCGCACGCTCAGCTGAATCATAAAGATTTTTCCGAAAATTTTAATAAATTAAAATTGTGGAAATTTTTTTTTTTAGAAAATATCTTTATTTTTTGTTTCGAAATTTGCAAAAATTTCACTAACCAAGGCTTGGCAGCGAAATGCCTGCAGCATGCACATTATTAAAGATGTTGCTCGTAATTTTTCTTTGAAGTCTTTCGCACATGCTTAGGCAGTTTGTACAAACTGCCATGTAAAAGGAATTCGTCTACGCCAAAAGGAGGTAATTTGACCACTGCTGCTGCAGCCGCTGTTGCTACTGTAGAGCTGATTTGTATGACAGTGATGATGACGATGATGTTATTGCTGATGACTATGCAGATAATGTGACGATTGAGTACAAGTAAAACCTGCTGTTACAAGCGCTGCCAAATAACACACTCACTGCAAGTGACGCTTTTTTTTCTTGATATTGTAATTATAAAAATTGTTGTTGTATTTGTTGCAATATCGAAAATGTTGCTAAAGTAAAAGTAAGTGGCAGCAATCAGCTTCATTGAACCGGCAACAAATACTTATGGTACTTCACCCCACCTCACACCGTAAACTACTTTGCTTCGAACCTTTTTCGGTTGTTGTTGCTTTTGAGAGATGCTTGCCACTTTTCAGTTGGACCAAATAGTAAATGTGAAAAAAGTATATATATGTATATATGCAAATAACACATTATAACTTGTGGAAACGTACATTAAAAACTTGCTGCTTACTGCCTGCGCTCCTAAGCTGTTATAGTTGTTACTGGTTGCAGGCTGCTGCTGGTGTTGTCATGTTCGGGACTCGGTTACTGGGACATTTTACTTTTCAGTCACTTTTACAAACTTGTTGCGAAATTTGCCAAGAAATAAATATAAAAAGCCAATTCAATACCGGATTGCGGCAATATCTCAGGCGCTGACAAGTTTGGCGCGAAAAGCGCGAAAGGCCTGTTGCTGTTAACGCAATTGGAAAATTACTGTTTTTTAATAAAGCGACTGCGTGCAAAATGCATCCGTTTCGCTGGCACCATAGCCGGTATTGCGGCTGAGTAAAGTTTATGGCAGACTTTTGATTAGTGATAGTTATTTTTGCGGACTTCTATTTGCTTTTAGATACATATATGTATATAGTATATACTAAATTAAAAATTAAAAATTATGATTGTTATATATTTTGTTTGAAAAAAGTGCAGAGTTATGTCAAAATTGAGCCAGCGTAGGTTCAAATAAATATTCTGAAGTCATACCTCTGCTAACATTTTTATATGTACATATTTTTTTCATTTGCCCCTCAATGTTAAAAGTTTTAAAATTAATGGATATGCCAAGGGTTTCTGGTATTTTGCTGTAATGAAACGAGAATTTTTAAACAAATAATTGTTTGATCTACAGTGGCTGATTTGTTTTTCTTCAGTTTCGTTTTTTATAATCTCAAGTATGTTTTAGAAATTTATATAGCTTTCGCTAGCAGCGATACGCCAAGCATTCATTACTCTCCGGCGAATATTTCTTTTCTTATTTAGAGACATTCTGATAATGTTTTAGCACGTACAGGTATAAGTCTCTTGTGTGACTTTGTTCTACAAGGTATCCATTTTAATTTGCAATTATTTTGTTTATTAGGGTGGGGCAGAAAACAGTTTTAACTTTGTTATTTTTATTGTTTTAGATTACATGAAAATATAGTTCGGAACAACTAGAAAAGGTGGCTCCTTGTGATTTTCGATTTCCCATATAGTATATATGTAAACACCTGTACGTACGAGTAAATAACACAGATATTCAAAATAAAAGATATTCATAGTATTTTGAAACTCATTGGAAGCGAAAAATAAAATAACGAAATGGATGAAAAAATTTAACGGTTGATCTGAGGTCGCGAAAAGACTACTACTTTTGTATCAACACCTTCTGAGCATAACCTAAAAATTTATGTGAAAAAATCAAATAACCAAAAAAATTTTTTTTCTTTTTATCTTGTACAATAATTTTAACCTTTTTACTAAATTTGGTCAATATTGCTCAATCAAAATTCTTACGTCCGGTTTTTTGTTGAAATCCATCCTTTCTGATGGTATAGTCTTTATAAATATATAAAAATCACATGTCACGTTGTTTGTCCGCGATGGACTACTGCTACTGATAAACTACCGAACCGATTTTAGTATAATTTAGCACATTGTGTCCAGTTTAAACCTACATAGAAGATAGGACAGTTAAAACTATTCATAAATAAAGAAAAATGTGAAAGTTCTCTTAAATGCACGCCCTATTAAGCGGACATATCCATTAGCCATACACACATTGTTAATGTTTATTAAGCACAATCTATTTAGCGGCCAACTTTATTAACTGGTTTCAAAGTCAGGTAACCAAACTTTGAGAAAGTAGCCTTAAATTCGTTATTTGTTCCAATAGAATTTATTTGTATGAACATATTCAAAATTAAACCTCAAGTACAATCCCTTGGATTCTTAAACTGACAAAAACGTTTTCGCCTTTATTCGTAATTAAAATTGTTACTGTATTGAATAGTTTATTATATGAGTAATAGTATAAAATGTATACCACAGCAACGCGTTGCCGGATCCCCTAGTACATATATTTATGCCCTCTTAATAATCCCCCATAAATTCTGTATGGTTTTTAAGGCTTGGCTTTGGGCAGGCCATTCGAAACACTTGATGTGATTCGTTGGCAGCCAGTCCTTAACGACCCTGGATCAGTGCTTTCGTTATCCATTTACATGTTTTGCTTAAATATCTCTATACATACTGTCAGTCTTTTTGCCCTCAACTTGAACAAGTGGTCCTGCCTTATATCAAGTGAAGCATACCCGTACCATGAGTGATGATCCACCATTTTTCACTTTTTTTTTTTTTTTTTTTTTTTTTTTTTTTT
>NW_017537156.1:3467878-3470390 GCF_001853355.1 Bactrocera latifrons
TCATTCCCAAAGACACTAAACGTGGATTCAGCACTACATACCAATAGATCCCAGAATTTTGAATCCTTTTGCTGATGCTCTCTCGCAAACCCTAGCCTTCATTTGATATTCTTCTTTGATATATTCGATTTCGGATTTAGGTAGTTTTCTTGTAGGCTACGGCGGACTGTCTGTGCTGATACATATACACTATGCTTATGTTCCATTTGTGCTCTAATTTCTCTTGACTTGAAAACGGGGTCATTTTCAAAGGTTTTATATTTCTTAGTCTATAGCAAGGCATTCTTAATTCTTCCTCCAAAAAAACGCAAGTATTCCATTATTTTTTAATTCTTTTGATAACACTCCCATAAGACTTTTCTTCGAACATGATTTTGCTATGCAGTGGCTTAATTATATAAGCACAAGTGTACATTACTATTGATAATATTCTCAAAAAAACACAAAGAATTATAAGAATATAAGTATTCAAAAAACAGCTTACTGACTTAAAAAAAAGCGACTATTTTGACATAAGAATTTTTGATTGAAGTTTAAAATTTTTTCGAGTTCATGGATTCATGTATTCACAATTCATTCCGTATTTAAATATTTTATAAATATTATTAGAACAATTTTTTTTCTTGTTTTTTATGAATACACATTTTTAATTCTTTTAGCCAACAGAGTTATGTAAACCCCTTTAAATGGCTTTTAATTCCTGAAGTGTTTTTGTAAATATCATAAAAGTCAACATATAATATCGCAGTGACAGGTTGCCAAATCTGCAATTTATTATTTTACTTATGCCACTCATTTTGGTGTTGTTGTTATTGACACAAACAGGCTCATCTCCACAATAATTGGCTACATTGTACGCCAACAGTAAACTGCTAGCAGTAAAAAAAATGTAAAGTTATTTAATTTATTTTACCAAAAAAAGCAGAAAATGTCGCCTCCAAAGCAAATAAAACTAAATTGTTGGCACGACAACCGACAACTGACAACAAATACTTTCGACTATTTTCGCTGCGATGTATGTATCTGAATGCTTTTTTTCGTCATCTTACATTTGTTGTTATTGTAATTGTTGTTTTTTTCACTTAGCAGCAACGCTTTGTTATTTACACCTTGTTTGTTTACGCATTTTTGGTTTTGTTGTTGCATTTCATGACTTCATCGCCGTCGCCAAGACTTTCGCGCAATTCATGCGTACACCATGATGCTGGTTAACCCGGTTGTTCTTGTTGGATTTTTTGGCGCATGCTCTTCAACACACATTCATATGTACAAAATGTACCATCTTTGTAACCGTAGAGCGTTGCGGCTGCGGCTGCGGCTGCGCAACGGCATAAGACCAAAGCCTCCACCACAATTGCGCAGTCACGAGTCACGGCCAGCGTCGTCCCATAAAATCCAATACCGCAAGACACAAGCTGGCTGTTGTTGTTATAGCTGCGCGGTACCAGTTGGAGGCGTCTGCTGCCCGTTGACCAGGTGACGTTTTCTTCGTTGGCGCAGACGCGACACATTTTTGCTTGCATGAAAACATCATTTTACTTGTGATTTCTTCGCTGGAATTTCAGCAGGTTTCGGATTTTTTCGCTTATTGATATGCGAAAGATAAAATTATGTATGGGTGCGTGTTTTTTTTTTTTATTATTTTTTATGCATTTTATCTCTTACCTGTTTCACCTTTTCACTTTCATTGCAAAGGAAAATCTTTATATTGCCGCTGCCGGCGTCCACGCTCCACCACCACCACATTCGCTCAATAATTTACGATCATTTCTATTGTTTGCATTTTTAAGCTTAATGCGAAACACCGGCAATGCCCATGCACCCTTAATGACCTCGTCACATTTTAACTACTTGCATTTTATTGCCTTTCCGGTCACAGAGGTGCGCGAATCGATTTCCGCATTTATTATTTATTATTAATAATTTGACGGTACTTTTAAATGATATTTACTTTGATAAAATTTATTGAAAGTTTTAGTTAATAGGTTTTCAATTATCTTCCTCAATTCAGTGTTAGTAAGTCTAAGCCTATAGTGGATTGAAGTGTCTTGCGCTGCTGCTGGGCCGTCGCCACTGATTACCCAATTAATTAGAGCTCTTGTACTGGATCGTTTCGAAAAATAAGCAGCTTTTTGGAAAGAAAACTAACCTATCCTAAAACTACATGTGGCACTAATTTGTAATATTAAACGCGGGGTTTCAATGGACACCACAACAAATTTTTCTTTAGTCTAAATTCGGGTTGAATAGACATAAAACGAAAGCTTATACATTCATATTTAGAAATATTGGTTTGTCAAAAAAGTCTTGCGGTATTTTCGTTCGAACGTTCTGAGAACGCGCAGTTCTAGTTTTATTCGTCGCATCGCGTCATGCTATACCTTTTTAGAAAGCTCATTTCACGCGTTAACATGTGTTTGATTGATTGTCGTTTCTTTTAAGTCGTTCGTGAGTTATAGCGTCGCAAACATGGAGCAAAATAAAGAGAAAATACGGCATATTTTACAGTACT
>NW_017537156.1:3470525-3474254 GCF_001853355.1 Bactrocera latifrons
CATGAGTCATCAAAACGTTATAAAATAAAAATAAATAAAAAATACTTTTGACTTTTTGGACAACCTAATATATATCTCAATATAAGCAATGAAGTCATAAAGAAGAAAATACAAGGAAAAAATCGAGCAAAAGTTCGGCATCAGCTAAATTTCCATAAGGGTAAACGAATACTTTGTACTGTCGGTTATAAAATTATCAAAACGACTATTTACCATTTATCCTCTACCAAATGCTTAATCCAACTTCTACTGCTGTGAGTCGCGTGCGTTTCGGATTTTCTTGAACAACCCGAGTTTCCTTTAAATTCTAAAGTAGCTCGGTTGTGGATCGGTTTTATGAGAAGCCAGAAATTCAACCAGCTCATTGATTTCTCATTGAAAAAAAAAAAAAACTCTTAGAAAAAATATTTTTGACGTTGCTGGATGCAGGAATCGAACTCCGTTACTGCTATATTGCTTTAATTTTTCATATTGCCTGTAAGGCAAAGTCAATATGTAGGCTTTGTACTTAAATGCTTTTTGTCAGTAATATCTTCTGTTTGTCTGCCAATTCTCCAGATTCAACCCCATAACCTCATAAGGCGAATGTTGCGGTTTCTTTTTCAATGTCATGGCGCAAGTTATAAAAATAAACAATTAACGGTAATAACTAAATCAAGTTCGTAATATTTAAAATGGTAGAAAAATGTGGACGCGAAACGGTTAGCAGCAATTTTTTTATACATACATGCATACATGCTTACATACATATACACATATACTTACTGCTTGCATATGGACATAGCTATATAAATATAATTGGTATATAGTGCGGCTTGCAGGCATATTTTACAGTATAAATCAGGAGTGGCTCATATACCAGTATTGGAACCATAAATAACCAAGACCAACAGCCACAAACAACACCAACAACCACAATAACAAAACGAAAATAAATAAATATTGGTTTTTGAGTGAAATCTGTCCATCAACAACTACATGAAAATTAAATGTCGGCAGTGTAATTGTGCAAATAACAACAATAAAGCCAAAATGAAAAGAAATGCATTGGAGACTTCAAAGAAAGATAGAAAGAAAAGTATGACCGGCGAGCTAATATGTAGTGCAGCCAAATAAGTTAGCGAATATGTGTGAATATTCGTGAGTATATATGTATGTACCCATCCATGCACTAAGTGGTGAGTTGCCCAAGGTGATTATTGCCGTTGTGGCAAGTTAAACGCAGTCAATTGAAGTGGCAAGTGAAATGGTTTGTTTGCCTGGTCCGTCACACGGTCGTCAGCTAATTGCAGTGCAAATGTGTGGATGCGTGTGTGGTGTGTGAATGGTTGGCAATAGAAATGAAAGGTGCTTGGAAGGCGGTAGGATGTGATAGAATAGTTGACTATGTTGCAAGTAGTTAGCGGCAAAGTGAAAGACATGCGTCAACTGAAGCGTAACGGMTTGAGGTAGAGTTTCTGGTTTCAACTTGATGTGGTTGATGGCATATGTTAACTCTACAAATAGGTGTAATGCTTAAATGCAGTTGAAATTAATATGTGGCTTGTAAGTAGCTCAGTTTAATGCATGTCTGAGGAAGATAAAGTTCGAAAGTTTTGAACGGTTGTTTAATGAGCCTGTCGCACTTGTGCAACATTGACTGATTTTGAGTTCAAACTGGCAACAGTTCTTTATAAAAATACTCTCGAGCACAATTTGAAGCTTTAGAACTTTCAATTTTTGTTATGTCTGTAAGAGAAGCTTGAAAGGGTTTTTACTCTACTCTGCTCTACTTGGGTTTCTGACAGCGATTTTGCGCGTTACGCCAGCTTTTTAAAGCGAAGTCCGACACACCGCCTGCTAATCGGTGAAAAGTTTTTTCTTTCCATACTTTGTGAGTCGTAATACGTGCTCTCTAAGTTTTAAACCATTTTTCATACAATTACTTCGTAATTTTTTTTTTTATTCTCTAGTGGTAGTATTAAAATAAGTGTTCCATCTTCGAACTCTTCCACAAATGACGCATTTAGCTAGTTTTTTTGTATGGGAAATATAACTAAACTGCTCTGAAAAGAGATCTTAAATCGTCTTAGCTGTTATGATTGGCTTTTAAGACTTTAGTAAATCCTTACCGTGAAAATATTATCAAAAGTAGTTCAATGGAACACGTAAACCACTACACACGTGACTCGTACTGGTCCATTTAAACGGTTTGCGCAATCTATGCGTTGTATATTTCCACCACAAATCGTATCGAATTGTATGAAAAATTTAATAACCTATGAAGCCTTGAGTATATTTAATTAGTAATATGTAGTCCAACAAGTGACAATGAAGTGTGGATGATTGAATAAGAGTGAAGAAGAATAAAAATAAATGTTTGCTTGACACGTGACGGCAAGTCAACAATTGCAACACATATATTAAATTACGTGCAAAAAGCAGCAAGCATCGAAGACGCCAAGAATTCTTATTATTTTCATTCTTTTTTTTATTTCGTCATTATTTTTTATACCCTGTACAGGGTATATTGAGTTTGACACCATATTTGACGGAAAGGATAAGTCGGAGATTCTTTCAAATGTATATTTAAATGGTGAGCGTGATCAGCTGAGACGATTTAGCCATGTGTATCTAGTCCTTCATTTTCTAAGACTTTGATCTGAAATTTTGTACTAATACTTTTCTCCTCAAGAAGCTGCTTATTTGTTAGAACCGTTGATATCCGATAACTGTGGCATATTACTGTCATCCGAACTGAATCATAGGAATCCAGTGCTTGTATGGTAAAAACTTTTTAATTTTTCGAAAAGGTTAAAAGGTTAATCTCCGAAGAAATTATTCGGATGGGATCACTGTAGCATATAGCTGCCATGCAGACTTAACAATCGAAATCAAGTGTTTAAATGAAAAACTTTTTCATTTTAAGAGCTATCTTCAAGAAATTTTTCACGGGTATTACTTTATACATATGTATATGTTAGACTGTACATGTTTGTTTTTTCTCGATTCACTCGCTGTGTCCGGAAGATATGGAGTAGGCGGCTTAACACTGACGCAGCTACACATGCGCTACATTCATACATATATATACATGTAAGGTGTTTGTAGACTTTTATATATATAAAGCATACATAGATACATACATATGTAAGTGTGCTAAAGTGGCAGCAGGCAATGAGGCAAATAGGCAGTCAAGCTGGCACTCGTGGCTGATAGACGTTGACTGATGTGCATTTAAAGACGCGCTGATTGCATGGTCTTATTTTATTACTGTTGCTTTCTTGCCTTTGTTTTTGTTGTCCACAGTATACCCGCATGTGCAAATACTTGTGTATTTTTGTTGTGAAAATTTAAACCTACTTTATTGTCGGCAAGAGAAAAACAATACGTAGTAATTCTTGTTATTGTTGTGAGAACAACAACAATGATAGTGGGGCACACATGTGGTAGGTAACTACGTATAAATGGAAGTAAATTAGGCATGCACGTATGGCTTGGCAGACTGTTTGCGCAAACATTCACGAGCGTGAGCGTGAAGCACAAGGCAACAACAAAGATGGTAGAAACTCATGAAAAAGGCACAAAAGCACTTTTGGAGCAAGCGAAGCGCTTTATACGAATTTTGTATATTAGTCATTTTAAGCAGCTTAGTACAGCTGCAAATGCAACTGTTGCTGCTCTGGTTGTTTGGCAATTTTTTTTTTGTTTTTGTATTTTTTTTAAGCATTTTGTTTGCACCAACTCCCT
>NW_017537156.1:3474375-3479210 GCF_001853355.1 Bactrocera latifrons
ATTTAATTTTTTTTATTTTCATTTTTTACGTGTTTTTGTTTAATGTGTTTTAATCTGCGTATATTTTTTTTATATAACTTTGCTAAATCCGTTTCGTCGGCAGAAGTTAGTTGGAAAAAATTGTGCACTATTTTGGAGCAGCTATAGCAACAACCTACCGCTGCTGGCTTGGCAATAATAATTACAACACTTTACTAAATGAGTTTTGTTGCCGCAAGCTGCCGACCAACTGTGCAAATATCCGACGACACACACACATATGCATGCATATATACATAGTTCGCCAGCCATTTATAGTCACAACAGCGTGCTCTCCTAATTGCAGTGGTGCTCTACTGCGTATGAGTAACGCAACAACACAGAGTTCTTGCACATTACTTCATGCACGCGCTTGTATACACTTACATATATGTATGTTTCTATGTACATATTTGTGCGTTTGTCTTCATGCAGTTCTTTATGATTCCGTGTGCACGATCGATTATTTAGCACAAATAATTTTAAACGCTTGATTTCACTTGCGGTATTTAACTTGCCTTACTTTCTGTGGTATGTGTTTGTTTGTTCATTTATATCTGAGAATTTATTATATCCGTACTCTATTATATGTTGCGTAAAAGTGGCCAATATGTATCGCTATTGTTTGGTTTTTCAAGTTTTTCAAAAGAATTTAAAATTTATCTTTTGCATCATTTATAATTGAAAACGTCATTTTGATGAAAATTGGCGAATGAATAGAATAAAAACAAGAAAAATTGCTCACTTCGGTTACACTGCAGCTTCAAACATTTACAGTTGCATTCTAATAGCATTAGAGAGTATAAAAAGATCATTAGCTAGATTTTTTTCGGTCAGTTTTTATGGCAGCTATAAGCTATACTCACTCAATCTGCACAATATCATCGGAGAATGTAGAGTTGCCTTGGACAAAGATCTGTGCCGAATTTCGTGACGATATCTTGTTAAATGAAAGAGTTTTCTACATAAGAACTTGACTTTTCAGTTTGTGTGGCCGCTAAAAGCTGTAGTGGTCGGATTTCGGTGTTTCCGCCAAATAATCTGCTTCTTGAGGGGAATGTAAGATGTACAAAATTTCAGATCGATATCTCAAAAACTGAGGTACTATTTTGCTCAATTGTCTCCATCCAAAATCGAGTTGACTTAAACTATTTTTTCCATCTTCCATAAAAATAAAAAACTTTCGCAATAAATATCACTAAAAAGAATAAAAAATATTTGCCACACTTAATTTAGAGAAGCACGGCTAAAGCGGATTTCAATCAAATTTACGTAATTACAAAATTGCAAGCCATCTATCAAAAATGCGGTTTTCCAACCATTTATAGAGACCGGCTAAAACCGAAGAGTTTGCCACCCAAGGCAACAGCAACTAAATTAAGCAAATTTCAGTAAAAATAACCTAGTCGCTCTACGAGCAATTTAGATTCGAAATAGATGCACATTTTAAATCTTTTTTATTTAATACTATATATGCATATACATATATACATATGTACACATGCACGTATTGCTGTTCGCTGTCATTTGCAACATTATGATGCACACCACAAATTGAAGCAGCAGCAGCTTTGCCAAACACCTGTAAAATAATTATATATGCAACAAATCTTTTTTTTTTTTTTGTTATTATTATTGTAATGTGGTTTATTGCATAGTCAGATGACTGTGTTCGTATATTTTAATTGGCAAATTCTATGCATTTGCGCTTGGACACCCGTCGTTTCGACATAAACACATGTACGTATGTATGCGTCGGTATGTAGAGGATGTGTAGAAGTGTGTATGTATGGATTTATTCGCGTAAATAATTCAATAAATTGAAATTTTCGGTATGTGGTTGCTGTGGAGTGGTGATCGGAGAAATAATAATCCAAATTAGCGCCATCATATTTATTTTCGTAGAAATATACAGAATTTCGAGATGTAACAAAATATTTAACATAAATTAATTTAAATATTGGATAGAGAAATGTAAAATTTTTTAAGGTAATCTAGAGGCATGAATTTCAGGTAATTTTTGAACTGTCGCAAAAAAAGCAATCTCGAAATTTTGATAGAAAAATATTGAAATCTCAACCGTGGAAACCTCATCTCCTTGGGTGTCTCACAAAAAAATGCTGTGGAAAAGATGAAGAACGATTTCAACCCTCCTAGCAATCTGAAACAACAAAAAAAAAAAACATATTAAATTAGAATAATGTCAAAATATCTGGTACTATAAAAGAGTTCTAAAAAAAATCACGAAAATGCGTTTGACTGAAAAAAAAAAATACTTTTGCCACTTCCAATAAAACATATTTAAAGTTTCACTTCCTGCCGAATCAGTTTGGATGCCAAGTCAAAATATAATACTTATATCTCCGAAAATAAATTGAATTTTGAAAAAATTCTCTTGTTGACATATTATTGTTGAATAGTTAAACTATGAAAATATAAAAAGAAAACATATTTTTATATGTAGACTAGAATACCCCTTTCATCTCAAATCTCAGTCAATCCACCCCCGCTTATTTTTGAATATTCGGTTTGAACCTACATGTTGACCAAGCATTGTTGAGTTCTACAAAATTTACGAAATGCCAATGGAATTATGAGAACCTCTTTCTTGGTAATAGCAACACCCTCGAAGATTCTCCTTTGATACCGTTGAAAGACGCAGATAGAAATAAATATAATATACTTTGGTGATCCGATAGTGGCAGTCCTGTCAAATAAGTAGCTTCTTGAGTAAAATAGAGCGTGTGCAAAATTTCATTGAACAATAGCTCAAAAACTAAGCAACTATTTCCTATATATACAAAAATTTTGAGATAAAGCGACGCCGCTCGTCTCGCTGATCATTTATGTATATATTTATTTTATAGGATATCCAATGCTTTCTTCTGGATGTTACAAACTTCGTAGAAAATAAAAAATATATAATTAGTATAAAACTAAGACTAAGGGCAAAGTGATGCCACAAGTGGACTAATTTTTTAGCCAGAAAATTAAGCGCAATAAATATGATGCCATCGATTTCCATATGGCATATTTCCCCACACTATGTGTAGCACAAATCTCATTTTGTAGAGAAAGAAAATCGATTGGATTGATAAACACAAAATTTTATAAAATACATTTTATCTATGCAATTGCTGATTAGGTATGTGTCATGTTCATATATTTTTACTTACATTTACTAACTTTTTCCAATTAAAAATATGATCACTTCATTGAATAACTCATTTTACCAGCACACGTTTTGTCTCCACAATGAGCAAGCTAAAACCTGAATCACGCTCAGAGCTAAGTAATAAATACATGCGAACAACATAAATTCATGATTCATGTGCCTTATTTCACTACCACTAACGGTAAAAATTGCATTTGTTATATATTACATATCAATATATGTATAACAAATTCCAAAATAATTTTAGTTCCGTGTACCACTTTATTTTTGACATTTTGAAGCACATCTTTTTTATTTTATTTTATTTTTTTTTTTTTTATAAAGCTTAAAAAAATGCATGCGACGAACCCTCGACGCATTTTAAATAGTTTCACTTGACAAGTAAATATTGTATGTAATTATGCGCAACAATTGTTGCCTAAATAAGGAAGACTTTACGCACTAGGCTTCACAGACAATACGTAATAGGCAGTAGTAACGTAAAATATAATATGTAATGCATGTAATTTGGATGTGACTCCCCACAACACTATTTAAATTAGTTGGACTTATTTCCACAACATATTTACTGGCGATTGTCTGGCTTTGTCAGCATTATTTTCCCTTTCGATTGTAGAAATTTCAACGAATTACATGTCCATCCACTCATATGTATTCGTAGATATTATATTATTTGTATGTATATGATTTGTGTGTACTCATATGTATAAATAATTCATGACATTTTCTCACCTGCGCTCATACTCTGCCAACACCAACAACTGACCTAACGCAACCGAAATTTTGTTGTGCCCAATGGTACCATATGCTACAAGTCTGTAGGAAATATTGAAATATAAGCGAAAAACTTTTGGCTGAATGCATAGTGGCACACCCAAAAAGTAGTAAATTGTGGAAAGAGAGCGAAATTAAAAAAATCTTGGTGATGTTTGAAGCTTAACTCACATCTTTTATTTTCTTTGACAACTTAGTAGGGTTCGTCCTATGTGTAAAATTATATATAATTTCTCTACTAAAATTCCTAACCTCAAGCTTTCGTCAGTCGTAGTTTTCAATTTAAAAAATAAAATATTAAATAGTTCTAAAAATTAACAAAATTTTTCAGTTTCTAAGTCTAAACTATTACTTTAAAAATTCGTATTATTTTTTTTTTTCAAAATTTTTTGAGCTTTAAAATTTCTTATTATTTTTATTTTTTTAGGTTTACCTTCATAGCTGAAATCTTGAAATTTTGCAAAAAAATTACAAAATACCTATAAAAATAGTGATTAATAAAAGTATACATTATTTCATCATATTTCTTGACAATCACCTTAGAAGACAATGTTCCAATATAATTTGATGCCTTATTTCGCTTCAGTTTCCTACAGGTCAATGCCTTTTGTAACAGCTTGTAAGTTTTACATGGTTGTTTTGAATCTATTTATATACATATGTATGTACTCATATATAATATAAATATGAAGTCATTAAGCTGCGAAAAGTATACAATTAACCACCATGATATTCAAGCCGTGAGCTTCTACAGAAGTTCGTGTCTATTGTGCCACCCACTCCCGCTATGACCTAATGGCAAATAAAGTAACAGCATTACGGGGCACACCTAGTATGGCAGCCTAAAAAGTGGGATTTTTGGGTATTT
>NW_017537156.1:3479683-3484290 GCF_001853355.1 Bactrocera latifrons
TTAAACAACATTCAATTAGTATTTCATAACTTAAAAAAAATGCAATTTCTGACGGCTAAAGTGACGTTAATATTATTTCGTTGCATTACAAAATATAGGGACATAATTATGCCGATTTAAATTTCATTTCATTTCCATTTCACTTCAATTAAAAATTTAATCATGATTTAACTCTTGTTTCCATTGCAAGCAAGCAATACTTAATTTATGAATCCAACCGAGCGCAATCAGTAAGCATAACAGTCTGTAGCAGCACCATTTTAAGTTTATGTAACGAAATGCGGATGCGCGTTTGCTTCAAAAATACTAATTACATTTCCCTCTTATTTGTTACGCATTCGGTGACACGACAGGCATTGACAATGTGACAGTTGTAATTAACAAAAATTAAATAACAGTAAAAAAATTGAGAATTAAAAAAAAATATTAAAAGAGTTATGGTCGAACAATTCGCTAGATATTTAGCAGCTTAAACGCTTAAAAGACAGCCAACCAAGCAAGGTGGCTATGCAAAAAAGAAATGCTAGAAAACCCCGCTGGGTGTTTAAAGTGCTTGACGCATGCGCCAGAGTGATGGAAGTGACACAAATAAAGAAAGGAAAAAGAAATGTAAGTGTTTCGCTTTCAGCAACAAAGCGCAACAACAAGCATGTAATTGAATGTTGGTAATAAATTAGCTGTGGCTGGTGTCTGGTGTCTGGCGGCACCTGTTGCATACACTCAATGGGCATGCATATTATTTACTTGATTGCATACATATACATATACACATGTTGATTCCGACAACACCCACAAATATCGTATGCTAACTATCACTTAAATGGCATGTTGACTGACTAATTAATTTTTACTGCATTACAAGTACCAAAGTAAGTCCACGTAATATATTTTGCTCAATTATCGGCTTGAATAAATCAATTTAAAAATATGAAACATGCTTCTATAAATTTTAATTAATTAAGGAAATGCTGAATTCCGTGGTAGCACGCTTCTTTATTTATTGCTTGCCAATACCAAGTGAAATTTGTAGTATTGTAACATTTTTTTACATATTAAATTTGTTATATGATAACAATTTTTTTAAATGTTTTTTTGTATTTAAAAATATGTTAAATTTTTTTAAATTAAATTAATTGTGTTTCGTTGTGCGTTGGAGAAATTTTTGAAGCAATAAGTTCCAATATCACTACCAGAGTGTTAATTCTTTCATAAAGCTCTCATATGTAGTACAAGTCCGATTTTTATTGTTTTAATCTATGCATTTTTTTTGTGGCCAATAACGAAAATGTTAGCATACAGAGAACAACATTGGAGTTGTCAGAACAACCCGTACTTATTGCCAACAGTCATGTTTTGTAAGCAAATATTACCGAAATCGTTTACTAGGGTAACTTCCCTATTAGTCGCTAGCAACAGGGAACATTCTCTGTTACTTAGGAATTTTCCATTTCTAGCTATTACCACGGATTCTCTCTAGGGTTGAATTTCAATTGGCCCAAACTAAATCTCTTCTGCAAATCTACATACCAAAATCACCTTCTACCAGACCACTGCAGTGTTTACCAAGCAGAGATCATAGCAATTAAAGAAAACCCCCAGGTGGCTTGAAGTTAGTGAAAGAATATCTTGACTCCATAGTAGATCTTATTTCACGATAATTCTGCAACAGATTTCAGGACATAGTGATATCCTTGGGAACTATAACTAACTGAACTAACCAGAACAGGCAATTAGACTCCAGGAAATAAGGATTTTATATGACTCTGCCTACATGATGTTATTTAATCTAATATTATGAATACAGCAGAGCATCCGTGAAATCGATACCACACTTGTTAAAAAAGTAGGCTTACGTGGGATGAATGGAATATGTGTCACAATTCCAATAATAAGAGTGCTAAAGATTAATGTCTAATTGGTAGACATGCCAATACACTCTAACGTCTATTGTAGAAGCTGTCTGGAAGGAGAAGAGGAGGACATATCTTCTCTAAGAATGTAAGGAAAAGACCATGGGTCGAGGTTTTCCAGACGGCGTCTCGGAGGTTGCACAGATAYAACTTTTTTGCATACCGATGAGCTTTATCAGAAGGATGTGGTGGTTCAAAGAGGAGTCAATCGAGTGAGGACAGTTTAATCTCGATGGTATTGCACCGTTACCACCTTACCTACTTACCTAAATAGTCTATGCTTTTCCATATATATATATTTTTTTAAAGTCTGGTGTTATTAGATTTTTATAATAATCAACTAGCTTGAATATTATAAACGAACACATGACGAACTTATCCAAAGCTTTGTACTTTTCAATTGCCTTAGTAAGCAATAACCAAATTTGAGCAAACCCATAAAGAAAACCCGAACTCAATGGACCCTTATAGTGCAGAAAACAAAAAAGGGAATTCAAAACTGTTGAAAGAAGTAATAATATTATTGTTTAAATTTCTCTAATATTAATTATTATATAGTTTACAAACTCATAGTTGTGTGTTAATTCCGCGAATCTTAAACGTAAAAATTCCTTAATTTTATAATGTGTTCAAGTCAGTTGTAGTTTTTTTACACCCAATCCCGAACAGATAATTGATGGATGGCTTTAGTCACGCTTGATACTTACTCGTTCCTCGCAATATTTACATATTTATTTGTTTCATAATCATCAACATAAACCCAACCGAATTTCACAAAGTCGTTTAACCAAATAAGTCAGTGTAAAATTTCAGCATTTGATGAGTTAGTCCGATAGTTAGGCAAACGGTATGTTACCACACATCTTAATATGGTTCATCATTTAAATATGCATGCAATTCATAGACATATCAGCGAATAGTAAAAGATATTATAAGCGATTAAATTTCATTAAGAAGATTTGTATTTATGATTTATGTACACCTATGACATAAAGAATACATATTTAATACTTAATTGTAAAATAAACAAACATTTTCGTGCAAAAATTTATTTTCATAAAATTTTAAAACCTGACATTTTTGTAATTACAACCGCTTACGAATCTAGTGAATTTAAAAATAATTTTCTCATTTTTTAAGCTTCATGACCTTTGAGCTTAATTTGTTTATTTTCCATTATATTACATCTTTTTTCTGCCTTTTTTATCTCACTAATGGCAAGACGATTGAGCTGCTACCATATCTTACCGTATTTGTAAGCCAGCTTGATAACTACAGCGACCCGCACCATTGTCTTAACTGCTGTGCCACTGGTTTTAAGTGCAAATTTTGCAAGTGATTAATGACCCAAGCTCACCAAATTTTTTTTTTTTTTTTTATTCCCATAAGCAGGCAAGCAATTAAAAATAAATATTTTATAAGTAATTATGTTAACAGCGCTGTAATTTAAATTCAGCCTTGCTTAACCTCATTTAATTTCTAATGTTACGAGTACTACTTCTTCAGCATTTTTGTCCGAACGGCTACAGTAGTGGTTTTCTTCGTGATAGCGCTGATATTTTATTGTTATTAAGAACGTTGTAAAGATAACTACTTCAAAACGATATAACGGACAATCAATTGTCCTAAATTATATACATAGTTTGGGACTAGTGGGAGGACATTGAATTCTTTTCAACCATAAATCAATTTCGCCAGGGAGCTCAGTTGACTTTTGAACCGCCACTGTCTCTGAACCACATGTCGAATCTTCGCTGCTTGAACTACCTTTTCTTTCAAGCCAAGCTCATTACATAAGCAGCACTTGATGTCTGCGTCATGCCATTCGAGAAGCTGTTAGTGCGCAAACAAGCTTATTTACAAAACTGTTTTCTCTCTTGCACCTACAACATAAGCAACATGACGTCTACTAATGACCTGCAATGACGGAAGTTACTGCTTCGCCATGCCTTCTTCTTGTTATGCTTACCAAATTGGGTATTTTTTTGTACTATTATCTGGTATTTTTTCACTAATTTTGTAACTAAGCCTTTGTGCATAAAAGTAAATTTTCATGCAGAATTTGAAGCATGAATGCAACGCATGCAATAGTATAACGGCGGAAACGCCTAAATATACGTTGCCCACCTAGTATAGGTGGTATTCAGTATTTATGCAAAAGAGCTTCTCTAAAATACAATTTGGTCGCAACGGTAGCATAAAGCAACGCTTCTTGCTGCAATGCGCTGTTATCCATATTCATGAGGAAATCAATTTTCCTTAAGTGCCACGCTTTGGTAAACATTCGCTTTTTTTCAGGTACCATTCGATAGTTATGCAATTTTGCAAAGATGAACAAAAAGGCACTTGAAAATGTTACTTAAATTGGTTGGTCTGCTGGTTTTGGATGAGAGAGGAAAATATATTTGCTTGAGCGTATATTGCTTAAGCTTTTAAGCCACACTTTATTACATAAAATTTTAAATAAATTCCCAATTTAGCAATATCGTAAGACTTATTTTGAAATGTGTAAGAGTCTTTATATTTTGAAATAAAAACATACGCCTAAGGCTATGTGCGCAGTGCAGGCGGGGAAAAAGTTATTAACACAAAGACAATTTTTTAGACAAATCTGGAACAAAATCAGATAAAGTTAATATTAAATACTTTTTCATATTTTGCAAATAACTTATACCTATAACTTATTATATTATGTTT
>NW_017537156.1:3485500-3493382 GCF_001853355.1 Bactrocera latifrons
TTACTAAAAAATATATATTTTTATTTCTCAACACATAATTTAAATATATTATTACAAGTTTATTAATTTATAAAAGTCCTCAAAAACATATAATAAATAGCCATTTATTCAAATTACGATAAAAAAATAAACTAGAGAAAACTTGCTAAAACGTATCTAGGGAGCCGACTATACTATTCTATAAGTAAATAAATACCAGCAAACACTGCCATAAATAAAAACTATTAAAAAAATCATTTAAAAAATAATAATAAAAAATCTTGCAACATATTACACAACACCTAGTGTTGACCCTGCATGCAAGTTACAGCGCTTGCGCTTAACGATTTGTTGTAAATCTCAGTCCAGATGTTCCTAAGCAATTACATACGTGCTGTAATCTATTTCTCACGTTTCTGTTTTTATTATTTTTATTTTCCGCATTTAACTACTAGTTTCAATGATATTTGGAACTCGTGCGCATGGCTTAGTTTTATTGTGAGTTGCATTCGTTCATTATAAATTCAAATTTGGCGCTCATTCGTATGAAACAATGAATTGCCACATTTGAGGTTGTCGCGTCTCGTCTGCGCTAATGAACTGTTCGTGAGTTACAATTTTATAGAAGTGCTGTTTTTGTTTAATTTTATTTTCTAAAAGTACAGTTTAAATGATTTGTTTTTTTTCTTTCATTTTTTGTGGATTAAATTTTTGTTTTTATTTATCGCTATTTTCCTTTTTGTTATTCTTTGTACTTAGATTTTTTTTATTATTTTTATTTTTAGTCTTCTTTTAATTGTGTTTTTTTTTTTCATTTAAATTTTCCTTTTTTGTTAACTTACCGTGCCCAGGGGTAGGTCGGGGCCGCCGTGTGTTTGCTTGTTGGCTTTAAAGCTCCAAAACAATTAACGCCAATAAAATAAGTAGATCAATGAAAATAACGGTGAAAAGTAATGCATGTAGAATCCAAATAGATAAATGAAAATAAAGTAGCATCAACAAACAGAGCACAAATAAAACCACAGTAATAAATAGTACAAATTTATCGAGGTAACAGAATCACAGTTCAATGGAGCAGTCAGAATTACTCAAAACTGATACACATTTACATTGGAAAACTAAATAAAAAACATGTTCAAAAGCAAAAGAATGGAAAAAAGGCTGATCGGTGGCGGTTTTTTTGTGACATTACTAGCCACTTCGTCGCACAGACTTATAGGGTAATCCATTTCGACGTCCCTTACTTTTTTAAAGAAAAATAAGGTCACTTGAAATAAAGACACTTGAAGATTAATAGGATTTATTATCATTCGAAAGAATATCCTTTGGCATTTATTTTTTAAAGATTATCTCTTTCAATATTTGCCGCGGCTATCTCTTAGGTGGTCCATCCGTTGAGTCCAATTTTCGTTGACTCTTTCGAGCATTTCGACTGGTAACTGGCGAATGACACGTGTGATTTTTCGCTCCAAGACCTGAATCATAGACTTTAGACTTTACATATCTGTACAGAAAAAGTCTAACGGTGTGATATCACACTATCTTCATGGCCAATCGTCCGAGCCAAAATGTGAAACTATCAGCTCAACGAAGTGTTCTCTCAATAAATTCCCGCCTTGTTGAAACCAATTATCGCCCAGATCACGAGCTTCAATTTCATGCATTAAATAGTCGGTTATCGTTGCACTCAGCATTTTCGGTTACGTTCACATCGACATAATTTTTAAAGAAATATGGACCGATGATTCAACCGGCCCACAAACCACGCCAAACCGTTGTTTTCTCTGTATAAAATGGCAGCTCTGGGATTTCTTTATGTTGCTCTTCTCCGGAAATGCTTCAGTATTTCTTGTTTATATACTCATTGAGCCTGAAATGTGTCTCATAGCTGAACAAAAACTGGCTCGAAAATATCGCATCTTCTTGGAACTTTTCAGGAGTTCATAAAGCGAAGCGATGTCGCTTGGGAAGATCGAGCGGCTTCAGTTCTTGCACATGCTGAATTTTATACGCTGTCAATTTAAGACCTGGATGTAAAATGCGATCGATACGTCAGTTTGAGTTGCTGCGAATGGCACCGATTCGAATCTCCACGGTCTTCGTGTATATTCTCAGCTACAGCTGCACTTCGTGCTGAACGTGCTCTATTCGCGTGATTTGTCAAAAAAGGTTATAGAAAAAATTACCTCAACTTGGATCACCCGTTATATCCCATGTAAGTTTTAGGGCCATCTCGAAAACGGGTAGAACGGGTAACGGGTAGGAAAGTATTTCAGATAAAATGTAGTATATTTCACTATAAATATGTTCAGTTTTGATTTAAACTTTTCGAAGCAACAGTGTGAGAGTAATCAGGGATTACATGTGGATTAGGCAATATATATTTTTGGATTTGATTTCTAATAAAATTTTATCATTCAGAAATCTCATTTATCGTCGATTAAAATGTAAAAATGCTCTTTGGTCCAGCAAGTACCTCTCTATATTTATCTACTCTTAACTTGGCGCCGAAATGTAGGCAACAATTTTGATTTCAGCAAGAAAAATGTGTTCTTATTCTAATAACTAATAAAAAATTGTTGTTTTTCATCATTTTAAGCCCAGTGCTTCACATTAAAACCTGAAATTCATTTGAAGAATGTATTATGCTTTGAAAACAGTTAAATGTTAGGTTAAAATAATACCTACTTAATAAAAATGAAATGCGCGCACGTCTAGCTGGCTGATTCGGGTAAAATTCGCTTAACCAAAAAGTGACTTTCCTCCAACAAACCCAGTTTTATTTTCACTTGTTTTTTTTTTTTTTATCATTTGAGCTGTGTTTACAAAACCATTCGCTGGCTTTCAGCAACGCCAATGAAGCGTGTGAACTGGGTGTGTGCTAAGGGTGCACAAAAAAGAGGATAGCCCGTTATAAGCTAAGCAAATGCACCCAAATATATAAATTTTCCAATAAAGAGAGTATATAGCTATGAATAACAAATATATGCGTATGTATGTATAAGTGCATTTATTTGGCCAAATTAGTCGCTCATTTAAGCACACTTCAATTCGTAAACTACTTCATTAGACGCTTTGTTTTGCATTGTAAATATTCATTAACAGACACACACATACACATATATATGCCTATTATGTTCGTATCATACTGTTGCTCGAAATATTTTTGGCATTTTCGCTCGTCATTGATGGCACTCACTTTCATTCGAGACGTCAAGCTAATCACATGTTTTCTGTTTTTTTCTTCCACTCAACTCACGCAGCTCCACGAAGTGCACGACAGTTCAGAATTAAACCACGAAAGATGTCGCTGTTGCGTACTGTATTGTTGCTGGCTTTCGGTGCCACCGTCGCCTTGGCTCAACGTCGTCTAGCGTTGCCGGATCCACGGAGTTGCGCTAATCGTAAGTACATGAGAGATATTTTTTGTTTGAATTTTGTTGGTGGGCTATGCTGCTGAAATTGATTGGGTTTCTGAAGATGCTTTGAGAAGGGAGGAGAGAGAACTGCTCATCAAGTAATGGTTAGCTAATTTTCAAAACAGCTCCCTAAAGGCTACTGGAAACTTGTCTAGAAAAGGCAGCCTTAAAAGGTATAATTATGGACTTTGCCGGAAGAATAGCGCCAGTTTTCCATAGATGAGTTACTTATCCCTAGATAAAACTTCAAGAAATATCGTTATCGAAAGTTGAGTCTTATCTGAGAATAAGACTCACACCCGCAGTAGAGCGGGTCGATTTTTTTCGGGAAACGTTCTACGGATCATTCTGAACAACTTTGCCTAAAAGACCATGGGTCTAAATCCAGGTTTCGAGCAATTGATATTTAAGGCGAAGAGAGAGATCTTTTGAGGGTTTTCTTACCAATTCAGGTCAAGCATCACTCTATGCTAACAACAAATAGCCATTTTTGTGCTCTTACCAGCCTTAGTCTAACCTTAATGTTTTCACATTTCTCACCCACTTTACACAGGTGTTCGCCATGCCACGTACCGTGATGCGCGCGGTGTTGCCCACTCATATTTCTTCAGCTGGGAGCATGCGCCGACGCGCAGTCTCGAAGTCGACTGGTTGGATGCGCGTAATATTTGCCGTCGCCACTGCATGGATGCCGTTTCACTGGAGACACCACAAGAGAATGAATTCATCAAGCAGCGCATAGCGCGTGGCAATGTGCGTTACATTTGGACTTCGGGTCGTAAGTGCAATTTTGCTGGCTGTGATCGTCCCGACTTGCAGCCACCAAATGAGAATGGCTGGTTCTGGTCGGGTTCGGGCGCCAAAATCGGACCCACCTCGCAGCGCAACACCGGCGATTGGTCACATACCGGCGGCTACAATCAACCACAACCGGACAATCGTGAGGCTGCACAGGGCAACGATGAGTCGTGCTTGTCGATTTTGAATAATTTCTACAACGATGGACTCAAATGGCACGATGTGGCCTGCCATCATTTGAAGCCGTTCGTGTGCGAGGACTCCGATGAGCTCTTGAACTTTGTGCGTTCACGCAATGCCGGTATTCGTCTGTAAGTTCGCGCGCACTGTATGCTAATGGAAAGGGTGTGCTGGTTGTACTGTTAGTTTTGTCATAGCATGATGGAATGTGACGATTGTGGATGCATGGAACGTGACCTTTGTTGCTGTTTTTGTTTATGTTTATGGTTTATTTGTATTATTATTTGTAATGTTTTTGTTTAAGGCTTACCGATTTGTTTCGCAATTGGCAAGAAATTTTCGAAGGTTTGAACAAAAAACGCTGTTTTAGTTTTTAAGTGGAATTTGAAATTAATTTATGTTAAAATTACAAATAAAATCGAAAAACTTTGTTGAAAATATTTGTATTATTATTCTCGATTTGTTGAGATAAAAATTTAGTCGCATCTTTTTCGTTGTAATGTCTGCTCTACACTGTTAAATTGGTTGGTTAGTAACACGCACAAATGCATGTAGGAACGGCCTCAATATAAAATATAAAGTATGTATACGCGTAAATAACTTCTTTTATACTATATATAAAATATACTGGTTTATTGTTTTTGTACATTTCGGCCATTTGTTTCATTTAGCGTGGCTAATGCATTTAACTAACTAAACAATAACAAAAAAAATTAACAAAATTAAAAATAAAATACAAAAGTTGTAATAAAAAATTTAAAGAAAAATTATAAAAAAACATAAAATAATATTTTTAAGCCTTTAAAATAATTAAAATGTGTACATGTGTATTTAAATATGTGTAGAAAATTGAAAATAAATCATTGCATTAGTATAAAACGTGTTTCTATGGCTGTTTTAGCGGGTTTTAAAAAGAAATGTTGCATATGCGCAGGCGTACTTCCGTTGCTGCACACTTTTTCCGCCAGGTGGGCAAAATGCAGCATGCCGCTGAAACGCTGCATATGCAAAGGCGCATCGCATACCGCTGGTACTTGCTGCTGCGTTATGGGTGCCTGGTGGAAATGCTGGTTGTTGAGAGCGCACAAATTTGTGTGGCGCTGCTGTGCTGCCGCAGCGCTGCCAGCAGAGTGACATATAAGCGCATATACGTGTAGATTGACGTAGAAAAGCAATTTAAACGCAGTTTTTTCGGTTTTTAAACATTTATTTTTTATTATTAATAATTTTTAATTTTTTTTAATATTTTTTTTATATATATTATTTTTTATAATTATTTTTATTACTCTTTTTGCATACAGTAGCATTGTCGTAATGTTTAAACTACAATTATCAAAAGAAAAATGTACATCTATTTGCTATTTATTTTTTATTTTTTTTGTTGTAAATATAGAGTTTAGTTACACATTTACTATATATCTATGGAGTATTAAGTAGTATGCAGGTATATCTGTCTCTTATACACATCTAGATGTGTATAAGAGACAGATATATAAATACATATATATACACATACATACATATATAATTTAAAAGTCAGTTGTGAAATTAATTTTTTGGCTTGAAATAATTTTTGTGCGGAAGTTATTTTTCAAGTCGATACAAAGTATTTCTAATTTTAATTTTTTGGTGTAACATATTCAAATTGTTTTAAGTTTTTCTTTTTTCGGCAGATTTTAATATTTTTTTCTTTTTTGTATAACGTAACCTCAATCTGCATTCATAGCGTTTTTAACAATACTTTAGTAATTCCATAAAATTTTGAATGCTTTTTAACAATGAAAAAATAAATATTATTTAATTATTCTTCCAAACACACTTTTTTAATAATTTCATAATAATTATTTTATATATATATATATATATGTATATATATATATATATTTCTTTAAATAAATAATATTTATGTTTTTTTCAACAACCGCACTGTTTTGCTTGGGTTTGTCTAATTTTTTACAAATTTCGACTGCTACCATAAACCGCTTGTACCTCGCGCAAGCTCCGAATATCTAACGCTGCAAGTGTATATACATATATAAAATAAAGGCGAGTTTTTGATGCGCACATAAACAATTAAAGCCCTACACATTTATACTTAATAAATAAGAAAAATATAATAAATAAAGATTATAATATAGAAAAAACAAATATATAGTATATCAATATAGTTTTTTAATATTGGAAACGTACCTCACTTATCTAAATAATTACAGTCACATAAAAAATACATAGAGATGTGTATAAGAGACAGGAAAAGCACGTTTTTGCACAGCAGCTTTTCACACGCATGATGTTAACAAGCGGCGTATATGTATTTTTTATATAATTTATAAATATTTTTTTATCCTTTCGACGCACAGTGTTTTAAATATATAATATCCATATAATTATTTTTTATAATTTCGTAAAGAGTAACATATTTATCATTACCTTAGGGAGTATATTTCGAATATTTGTTATCTTTTTTTTGTAATTTATTATTTTTTTGGGGTTTTGTTACAATTTAATTTAATTTAAAAGTTTATATTTCAAATCATATGAATTTCACGCAGTTTAACTGCATAAAAAATATAGCTATAATGCAAGGCAAAAGAGGAAATAAAATTGGTAACACAATTTGTTCGCAAGGATTTTTTGTTTGTCATTTAAATGAAAAGGAAAAATTAAAGAAAATATTTTTCAAGCAGTTAAGCGCATATATTACATATTTTAGTTTTTTATAAACGTGAAATAAATATAATTAAATTATAAAACGCATTATTCGAATATTGCTAATTGCTCATTACCACGAGTTTGCCACCGAAAAAATAATGTTTTAACATAATTAAAGTTTTTTAGATAAAAATTTAGAGTTTTTTGTGCAAATTATTTTTGATAATAATATTTTTAACTTCAACGACTGAATTCAAAAAAATTTCAACTTTTATAGAAAGCATGGATATATGCATATATGTATGTATATTAGGGTGCGTAAAAACCAATATTTTTTCGCTTGGTACTCTAAAAAATATATACTCAGGCAAAGAAATTCTATCTTTTTTTCTATCAAATTTTGTTTCTATGAATTTTTAACTCCTTGTAAACAGTTTTTTTAAATTGCAAAACTCATAGTTTTGTAGAAAATATACTCTCTTATTTTTTTATATACATTTTTTTTTCATTGATGTTTGGCGATGAATATTTCGTATTAATCAAAAAATTATTCTTTAGAGTACCAAATGAAAAAAAAAAGTAAGTTGTTGACACGGCCTAATGTACATCTATATATCTGGTATTTGAATTTTAAAAATAATTCTTTAGAATACCAATTTTTTAATGTGCATGTCAATTTTTAAATTGAAAATATTTGCTGATTTTTTTTTTTAACATACATACATAAGTAAAAGAGGAGCGCAGAAAACAGAGTTTATAGCGAATATTTTTAAAAAATTTTACATTTTATAGCTGGCTGGTGCTATTCAAATTATTAAGCATAATTTTGCCTTCCTTTTTTTACATTTTTTTTT
>NW_017537156.1:3494303-3495518 GCF_001853355.1 Bactrocera latifrons
CTTAAATGTAAAAAATATGTATGAATGTATGCATGTATAAATAATTAAAGCAAATAAATCGTAAATCAAATATGTGGCAATACTACAAACGCTTTATTTTTTTTTATTTTTTTTTTTTTTTTTTTTTTGTTTGTGTACCAAGTTTAACCTTTAATATAATTTTATATTCGTAAATATTTTATATGCCAAATAAACAAAGCGCTCCTTCAAACATTGTTTCTAACTGCATAAACACATACTTTACCGTGTTTCTGTGTGTGTATTGGTTAGCTATTTTGTTGGACTTGTTTTAAATTCTTATTCGATCCTCGCTTCGTTTTTGCTTGTCCTTTAATTTGTATTTGTGTATTGTGTTTGGCTTACATATGCAGTTTACTTATGTTCTACATATGCGTGTCAATTATGTTATTGCTGTTGTAAATTCATTAAGTCGCATTATTTTTTTACTCCTAATTGTGTTGGTGTAATTGTATGGGTGTTTGTTGCTTATTATTGCATTACTTGTGACTGTGTGGCTTTTATTATAAATTAATACACTGCAAAACCAAAAGCTAGAATTAGAAAAAATCGTAAAACACATTATTGAAAATGTAATGAATTGTAAGAAAAGAAAAAAAAAACATATAGTGTATATAAATTGTGCGTTAGTGAGTCATTAAGAACGGGGTGTTAGTGAATTATGATCATTTTGTGTTTGAAAGAGGGGTTTGGTAGAGGAAAAACTGCGGTTTAGTGAGGAAGCACGGTCTTAAATTTAGTTCAGTTATATAATTATGAAATATAGTTTTTGTGTTTTTTTTTACAAAATGTTATAAATAATATGTTAAACAAATATCAACAATTGATAGCAGCAATAGCTTAGAAACTAACATCCATTTATCAACGCTTGCAAAGTGGCGGTTTGAACAGACTACTAGCGGAATTCAAGTAAAGTTGCATTTGAAAGAGATTATAGCACTTAAAGGAAAAGTTCACATGCTCTCCTGTATTGAATTAAGGTATATTGCCTTGTTAATTCGAATATAATCGTGTCTACGCCAATAAAGAAGAAGATATAACCTTCTTGTTGATGTCATTATGACATACATATGTAATTTTTAAAAAAAGAGTAATGACGAATCATAAATTGTTAATAATTTTTCTGTTTTGGATTTAATGCTGCTACATTAAAAAAATAAATAGCAAAAAACAAAATTAAATAAAAAAAATTATTAA
>NW_017537156.1:3496633-3508129 GCF_001853355.1 Bactrocera latifrons
TTAATTTATAATAATTTTAAATATTTTAAACCATCACTCCAACATAATAGCCCATTAAAACATTTCTGCACACCTCAAATATTTGTTTGTGGTTAGTAAAGCACATACATAGAGACACATAAATCCATTAATAATTTGTATTAATTAATCACCATTAGCCGACGGTCCCAAAGCACAGAGAAAAACCATTGCATTGGCGTGATAAAGTCTAAACTTGGTTGCCATAAATCAAGCGATCAATCAGCTGTTTGTAGCATACATACATACGTTTATAACGTGCACCAAACACCTGAATGAGTGTTATAAAGCCGCAGAACTCATATAGAGAGCACACACACAGCTTTTTATTTATTACTAATGGTTATTATTATTTTTTAGTTTTTTTTTTTAATTTTTGATTAATTTTAGTTAGGTTAGTTGCTTAAAATATCGAAATTCTAGTCAAGTTAGCTTTGCTATAGATTTTTTTAACTAAAATTTACTAATACACAACATTCGTATTGTGAATATATGTGTGTATGTATGTGAAGGTGTGTGCATTTGTGTGCGTAGTTTTTGTTTTTAATTTGTATTTAGCAAATTTTAGGCAGTACTTGAGTTTTGCGAAGCGCCACTGATTGCATTAAACAAAGCCATGCTATTGTGTTGCCCGCTCGTGACGCTATCATCCAAAGGTTGAAACGGCTCACCGAGTAGCTCGCTGAGCGCCTGACACAGTTTGCGATAATTTTCGGCCAGCGCATTGTGATACTCGGCTTGATCGTTGCTGATCATGCGCGCGTTCAACTGCAGCGCCGTATTGCAGACCTTAACGAAGTCTCTGCAAGTAGTAATTAATAAAAATATTTACAAATATACCGTTATTTATTTATTTGCAATGCACTCACCTGAAAATGTCCTTCAAATCTTCGACGCGATCTATGGAGAAATTGCTCACTATTTTGGGATCCAAAAAAGCTTGTGCATAGGCGAGTGGACCGGCATTGACGGTGACGGCGACGCTGCCTTGCAGCCGCAACTGCAGCTTCTTAACATCGGCTGGCGGCAGTATGACCTCTTCGAGTTCTGAAACCTTCGTTTGCATTTCATCGATCGCCACCTCTATGGGGCTCAGCTCGATGATTTCGCGTGACTTTACCGGTATACGTTTCAGCACATAGGGGAAGGAGTAGGTAGCTGTAAAAAGCAGGAGATTTGACATGAAAAAAATTATTGCATATTTCTAAGTACGAGGACTTACTTTTGATGACTGTTTTGCGTTTCCATTGCTCTTCGACGCTGCCACGCGCTGCACCGGATTTCGTGAATGGTGTTTCGTACATAAAAGTGTCGACATCGTGATTTTGTTCGAATTCGTTTAGGCGCTGATCGAGCTCTTCTTTGCTGAAGAATGGTATGACGTGGGTGACTTGGATGTAGGCCAATTTGGCATCGAGCGCATTAGCATCCACCTGGAGATAGGTAAAGACGTAAAGATCAAAAATTCTTACATTAGGGCTAAGGAGATTACTAAATCGATTTAATTAATCTTTAGCAATGTGCCATATTATTAATAAGGAAAAATTCCCGTTTCTTTCATTAAGATATCTTATGGATTGACTGATATAAGTTAGTTAAAGGCAGCGAGGTCCGGGAGACCCGGACCCGGGTATAGAGACCCAGATTTCATTATTGGATAATATTCGACAGAAGAAACCACGTCCAGCACGCAGTGAAGAAAATATAGCAGCCGTAATTGAGAGTGTACACGAAGATCGTGGAGAGTCGATTCCGCGCCTATTGCAGCAGCTCGGACTGACGTATGGAAGGACTTGGCGCATTTTACGTCAAGATCTTAAATTGAAAGCGTACAAAATACAGTTTGTGCAAGAATTGAAGGTTCGCTCGACCTTTCCAAGCGACATCACTTCGCTCTATGGGCTTTAGAAAAGTTTTAAGAAGATCAGACGTTTTGAGCCAAAATTTGTTCAGCGATGAGAGCTATTTCTGGCTCAATGCATATGTAAACAAGCATTTGGGACTTGAAGACATTCAATAGCTGCCATTTCATCCAGAAAAAACAACGGTTTGGTTTGGTGTTATTTCTTCAAAAATTATTCCGGTGAGAACGTAACCGACGATGACGACCGTGCCTTGATACGCGATTATTTGATGCCTGAAATTGAAGCTCGTGATCTCGGCGACATTTGTTTACAAGAAGTTGGCGCCATGTGTGGCGACACATCGCATCAATCAATGAATTATTGAAGAACACTTCGATTAGCAGATAATTTGCGAACAATCACGCTTCGATTCAGCCAAAACATCACGTATGTCAAAGAATGCTCTTTCGATTGATAATAAACATTCCCATTAAATAAAAGTGTCTGTGTTTTTTCATTAAAAAAGTAGGGAACTTTGAAATGGATCTCTCTTTAGTAGACGAATGGATTAAAATCTAATTTTTCTGAGAAGCAGAAATATTGAGGACTGAATTTAGATAAAATTCTATAGGATTACGAAAATCCATGGTATTGGCAACTTACTAACTACTACTGCCAGTTGCTTACTGAACAATGCTTACTGTTGGCAGTAAATGTAAAATGACGTTTAGTCATTTGAGGTATGGGCGGTACTCATTGTAGAAGACGCTGAATTACGCAATTTTCATGTAAACCTATTTATCCACTTCAGATTAAATTTAATGCTTCTAGAGAATTTGGAAGCTTGATTCTTGACTGAGTTGCATTACTTTATACAATATTTTCTATCAAAATATCTAAATTTTTACTGAAGTTATTGCTTGTATAGATAGACGGACAGACAGACAATCACCTGGAAATCAACTCGTCCGTCTAACCATCCTTATGTTTTTTTTAATAAAATTCTATCTATTTTGATTATTTTTGATATTCTGTTTATGAGAAGGCTCTTTTTATGCTCAAATTTGTACGGAATATTGCGGCATCATCTAAGTGAATACATATTGATTTCTAATAAAGTAAAGGCCTATCACTTGCAGTAAGAGCTCTCCCTTACTTATAGATTATTATTACAGTGCTAATGCAGTTATTTCATTGTGATTCACTATTTTCGAATAGTCTAAGAAAGTTCGGCCCAATTGTATAAAGCCCTATCAAATGTATTTTCATTTTATTTTTGATTCGAAACGTAACCTTTTATAAAAGAAGAAAAGACTATATTAGGAAAAATATTACATATAAAAGGCGAAAAAATACTCTAATAAAATTAGTTTATTAAATTTGAAGAAATTAAATTCAAATATATAAAAATATTCTAAAAAATCAAATCAATAAACTTTTCGAACAGCCCTTATTTACCATATACATATTTACAAAAGTGTATGTACATTACATATATATGTAAGCAAGTAAATGAAAAATTTGAAAATCTCTACGAAATACTGATACCTTCGCACATATAAAAAAAAAAACTGTATTTTCAATTACTATGACATACAACTTTGCCACAAGCCTCATTTCACAAATCTGGTAAATATTTTCCCGAAAGGAATTAATTTTTGGGTTCGAAATTTGACAATATAATTTTTAAATTTCTACGTTTTTTACTTCAGTTTTAAATCCTATAAAATTCGTTTTAAAAACAACAAAACCAGAGAACGTATATTTTCTGCTTTTCGACGACTGATCAACACGACTGCCGAACGACCAAAAAAACGCGCAAGAAAAATTAACGACGACAGTCAACGAAAATTTTCACAAAACATATCGGGTAGTCAGTTGAGGTTTTGAAAAGCATTTAAGACACGGCAGAAAAAGCAGACTCTAAGTTAGCAGTGAATTTTGACTCGTCGCCAAAAATAAGTGGAATTTAAGATGCAAACAGCCGCCGATATGTCCATAGAAATGGCAAATAAAGAAACAGAGCAAACAACCAAGCTCCCAACGCCGATAAGCCGCACCATTATTTCCACCAATGGACTCAAAATCACATCCAGATTGAATCCGGACGCCAAGGAATTCTATCCCTCGTATTTATTGCGACAGAAAATTATGCGTGAAACTGGCGATGTCGGTGGCGGTAGTGCACTGACGCAGTCGCTACATCTCACGCACAATGCAAATGTTTTGAAGGTTATGAAAATCGACGATATAACGGGATCCAATGCAATAGGTGGAGAGGTGAATGCGCTGAAGGAAAAAATAGACGATGTCAAAGCAAAAGAAGCCGATGCAATACAAGTTGTGGAAGAAATAAAGGCACCGAACGTGACGGAGCCAGTCAAAAGCAATAATGACAATGACACAGGTCTGGACGTGGAATTGAAAGAAGAATTGAAGAAGAAGCAAGATGGAGCAGTAGTATTGGCTACCAAAGTTACAGTTTTGCAGTTGAACCTGGATACCGGAAAAACAACGAAGCAAGTGGAAGAAGACGTAAGAGGTTCAGAAGAGGACAGCACCGACTTTGAGGATGCCGAGGGAGAACCGATGATACAGCCGGTGAGCACACAAGCGAATAAATTGCAACTAAACCAATTAGAATTGAAGAATGCGGAGACAAAAGCGACTTGTAACGAAGGAGAGACGCGGACTGTACGCAACAACAACAGTGAGCTTAGCGAGAACGTAAGTGATGAAGAGAATCGCGAGCAATACTCCGATCAGAGCTCCAATGAAACACTCAACGAATTCAAGTGTAAAGAAGACACCGAATCCGTTGAAGTTAGTGAGCTGAGCGAAGAGAATGAACTAGCCGAAGAAGAGGTCTCACATGAACTACCACAAATCCTTGAGGAAATAAAAGAGTTCAACAGTTTGTGTGGTGATGGTGATGGCGATGTGGAATGCGAAGCGGATGGTATATGTGAATGTGTTGGCATAGGCGATGGTGATGGTGATGTGCCGCCAGAACATAATACACTGCAACCACACCAACAACCAACAAATGAAACGGATATTGATATAGCAACAGGTGGTAGCACCGAAACGCCACCGGAAACACCAAATGATATGTGTAAGAGCCCGACTGGTAAGTCACGCCTCGGCAAAGTAAAGCTGCTCAAAGAGAAGGAGGATAAGAAGAAGACTGAGAAGCGCACCACATTGCGCAAATTGGCGAGCATTAGTTTGAGCTTGCGCGGCAAGAATAGCACACATCACAGTGAGAAGACGTCGACACGCAGCAGTTCTTCGGTGATGACACGCACCAAGCGTCTCTCGGAGAGTCTACACAATCTCACCATGGGTCACAAGCCGAAGACGGATAGCAAGAAGACAGAAGGTAGCAGCCGCCTATTGCCACGCAGCGCCACTAACATACCACGACCACCAACAGCACGCGCACGCATGACTCTTAGCAGGGCAACCACCGAGTCCAATGGCATGAACTATAAAGCGCCGAAGACGTGTATAACCAGCAGCGTTTCAACCGCCAACCATAGCGCCCCGAAAGATACCACATCACTCAAATCAGTGAGCTCAACGGAGCAGAGTTTAGCTGCGAAGTACGTAAAAACAGATTACAGCATTTGAAGAAAAGCTAGCACATCTTTTTTCTGCTTGCAGAACCACCACACACACGGCCAAGAAGTCGCTCGTTAGCAAGTCGTCAAATGCCGCGCTCGAGAAGTCCGGCATACCCACTGTCACAGCGACCAAATCTAAGGATTCGGTGGGCAAAGTACGTCCGCGTGGCACGCACGCCTCCACTTTGCGTCAAAATGAGGCGCAAAAGGTAAGCGCATTAAGAAACAATACCTAACCTCACTTTTTATTTGAATTTGTGCTGTATTTTTCTGTAAACTTTGGTGCTTCAATGTGTTATTTTGTATTTTCATTTTATATGTCCATGCCTCGCAAATCCAAAACCCACATGTTGCGTAAAAAACTGGCTGGTCGCTGCGCCTGTTCAGCGTCGTAATCTATTTCCGAACAATGATGTCGAATCGAATATTGAATTGTCACAATTTTTGTTTAAGTAACGTATCTTTTAAAATATGAAAAAAACATATATATATATTTTTAATTAACCAATTGCTAAATGGAAAACCCAACACAAGTGAATTGTTGCGCTGTATTTTGGAGAGGTCAAGCCTTTAGCTTGTTTTGTTGCCGTTATTGTTGTTGTAAATATAAAGCAAGCGTCAGCGCCAAAGCAATAAACGACACATAAATGTAAACTATTGAAAATATATCTGTAAATTGTAATAAATACTGGTACATATTTTAACAACAACAAAAGTCGAAGATTTCTGGATGAATTTTATTGTATAAGTTTCTTTAGCAAAAGAAATTTCCTTTGTACATATAAAGAAAGTATGACGAAACATAGAAAAAAAACCCTCTAAAGAGGCAGGCAAGAAGATCTATTCTCACGACAGCCGGGTCTACGTTACCGGAATTGACCGGGTTTTATCCGGCCAAGGGCTGCTTTTGGATCGGTAAGTTTTAGATTAATTTTTTCATTACTGGAGCAACTCATTGCAATTGGCTTGCTCCGTATCCTCCTGACTGCTGGCCTGCTCAGGCCTTTAGACACATGCTACCAAAACACTACTGCGACTTTAGCCTCTACAGCTGTGAAATCTGGCCACTCGACTCGAACGAAGGACCCCTACGGCCTATAAGATCCCAAACAAGCAGCATGAGTCCCATTCTGATCACGCATCAAGACCACACTTTCACAGTGGAGCCATAAACACCTTTACCGACTCCATCTCAGTAAATAGCGTACCATTGCAGACGACGAGCTCCAGTTGTCACGACATTCGAAAGGGACCCTTACGCAGCTTTGTTCTGGATAGTGTAGCAGGTTAAACTCCTACTCATTCAGAATCGAGACCGACTTCCTTGCATGCTAGGCCCTACGCATCTGGAACCTCTCACCCTATGGTACGACTCAGTCGAAACAGCACGTTTCCTGGACTTACCGTTAGATGACCTCGATGACAACTTGTCTGAACCTTCCACCCTAACGTGGACCAGATAACCTTTACAACAACATGTATTTGCTAAAGAAACTTTCTCAGATCCTTAAAACAAAACTAGACCAAACAATACGGTAATCATACCCTGGATATGGAGTTAGGTGAGAGATACAAGCCAAACCGTTCTCTCTAAAGTCGGGCCTATGTAACCGGAACGGCCCCGGATTTTTATTGGGTCGGCAAAATTCTACAACATTAACAACAAATACAGGTCAAACTCTATATCGATTATCAGGAGTTCAAGTTTTCTCGAGTGGTTGGGATGCTTCTATCTTTAGTGATGGTATAATCATAAAAGCATGTCGTGAGCAAAATTGGTTCAATGCAAGAAAAAAATTTCCAAAAGCTGAGTTAGTCTGCGAAATGCAAGCAAATTTGAGAGAATTTTATATATTTTTATATATTTTTCTTTATTGGCATGGACACCGCTTAAGCGCTTATGGGTTGGAGGATGGAATCATGTGTAGAATTTCACTCAAGCGAAGAAAGTTATCTGAGTGCCACAGAGGACAGAACCGGTTATTTTACATATGGCTCAAGCAGCTCTCGACTTAAGGTCTTAGACCAAGTATATTCTGGGTAGCCAAAAAACATTCATTTGAAAACAAGATAAAGTGAGAAGACGAAACATACCTTCCCCAAGATTGCTTGCTTCGTTCGGGACTCGCCATTAAAAGTAGCCATGTAAAATACACTTTCAATGAAAAGAAGAAAAAGCTAACTATATTAAGGAAAGGTAAAGGAAATTCTCTCGAGGTCGATCAAAATCACTTTTGTACTGAATTCTCATTTCTTCAAACCTTTAACAATTTGACGAAATTTCACGAGTTTAGTTCGATATCCCTTCGGTATGTTCTTACAAGTGTTTAGCAGATATTTCGTAATTAGGAAAACTCTCTTCTGTTTTCATTTTAGCACATTTTCCCTCTGCATAAATTATAATATGTTTCTGCATATAATCGACTCAAATTTTAGACTTACCGGCGATGAATCCATTATCATCTTGACCACATCCTCGCCGAATTTCTCTTTGTATTGTTTCGAGAGCCGCTCTGAAATCTCGCTAAGTGAGGTTAGTTTCGGTTCCTTGTAAACAAACTCAACTGCATGATCATCTTCAAAGTACATCTGTTAAGTAAAATAAATAAATCGTCAGTATTTTCAACTATAACTAAAAGTAAATCAGTCAAACTTACCATGCCGAAAAACACGACACGATAGAAACGACCCAACATGCGTTTGCCGGAACGATTCACTTCGACGATTTTATTATAAGCTTGCATGAGATGCTCATACGATTGCGCCAACTCGATATACGAACGATTACGCTCATACATCGGTAATATGAGTTTATATAGATCACCCAAGCATTCGAAGCGTTCAGCACGATCGAGAAAATCAGCGCACTGCTTCAGCTGGTCCAACAACATCTGTTCGGTGTATTGCGAATCCTGAGCGCCTGCATCCAATTTCAAACCTTGCTCGTCTCGCGGTATATTTCGTGATATCTGCTTGAAGGATGAGGCGCCCCAGTTGATGTTGCAGCCACCGCGTAAGCGTAAATACTCTGACATGAGCGCAGCGATGTGTAGGTGACAGCAAGCCGCCTCCGATATGTTAGCATTCTGCTCGTGATTGCGCGCCATCGTTATAAGCCAGGTGTGGCGCAGTTCGGGTGTGGAAGCATAAGAGTTTGCTAGTGAATACTGTAACTCGAGCAAGCGTTCAGGATCCATGTGATGGGCTTGCATTTGTGCGGTGGCCATCAGCACGGTGCGCACGCGACGCGTTAGATCTTTAACCTCCATTGGGAAACCGGTGCCCTTCATTGCTTTATCGCTATTCGCGTAACTGTTAATCATGGAGAGACTCTCTTGGAAGCGCGCGTTATTCAAACCGATCACATTGCCTATCATCTGTGAAACGGAGATGATCACTTGCAGATGCACCCGTGTGAGTCCTTTGCGGCCGGTATATTCAAAGTTGCTGCGCATCAGCAGGTAGAGCACTGCGCATGACTCGTGGCGTATTGCGACTAGACGACTGTCGCAACCCTTTAAGAGCTCATAGACCATTTGACCGCATAACGTGGCATTGCCTTTGAAAAGCGCTATTGAGAAATTGTTAATGAAAGCGCGCAGTGCGGCAAACACATGTTTCGACAATCTTTCCGACTGCCCCAGCTGCAGGAAACGCAGATAGACGCGCGCCAGCTGTGGCAACACTAGACTGTCACACAATTTGTCACGAAAATGCACGGCATACAAGCCGAGACTATCGAGTATGATCATGCCAATTTCAGTGGCCAAGTTAGACTCGTAAAGCGCCTGTTGACTGCGCGCTGTCTCTTCAACCAGATTTTCACGATTCTGCGTATGATTAAGTGTACCGGATTCGTGAGCTGTGCCATTACCATTAGCGGCTTGCTCCGCGCTGGGAGGCTGCATGCGCGCAGGTAATGTACTAGCCTTTGCGGTGCGCGCCGCACGCGCCTCCTTACCATCATCCGTTAAATTGATATGCTTTTTGCCCACGTAGCGGAATTGCACCAGACACAAATCCAATATGCTGAGATAGGCCAGCGTTTCAGTTTCGGTACAATTCTGCCACCAGCCGATCATTTGATCTTGCGCTAAATGCTTGACCACAAACAGAAAACCAAGCAAGAGATCTTTACTCTCCGCCGTATTGAATTTATCGCAACGCGGTAAACTATTTAAACCGTGCATAAGATTAAGCGAGCGGTTGTGACCATTACGCATGGCAACGTCCGTCAAATCGGTAACATGGTGTCCATTTGTGACGGCGCCTAAGGTGGGTGTGTCTTGTGAATTTTGCGAATCGGAATTGAGCGTATTCAGCGAACTCTCCGAGTTACCATTTGCGAGCGGCGCTGTGCCTGGGTGCCCCGCATCTCTCACATACACGGAAGCCCGCAGTGGGCTCGGATGTTCAATATGCAGTGTTATGCGATTTTTTGAACGCGGCGTAGACGTTGACGAATTCAAGGCTGTGTCTTTTCCAAATACATAACTGCTGGAACATGACAAACGCTGTGTATACGAAGCCGAATCGGCGTAAACGTGACCATTTGGCGTTACTACGCCAGACATATCATCGATGCGATGTGTGTTTTCTATGACAATACCCAACCAGGGCACATAGATCAGCGCTATGCGTGAAAGTTGTCCACGATTCTGATAGCGATCGTCGAGTTCATGCTTGGCGAGCAGATTTTTGAAGATGCGCAGCGCATGCCGTCGCACCGCGCTCGCTTCGTTCAGACTTTGTTTCAACTGTTGCAACAGTAAACCGGCAAGAAAGTGTTGGCGACAGAACTCGTCAGAAAGTGTAAAGTGCAGCATCATTTCCGGTGGACGATTCTTCGGATTCAACACGAATGGCAAATTTAGCGGCACATAATGCTCGTGCTGACAAATCTCAGCCAGAAAGTCAAACTTAAACTCTTGCAGCGTACGCTGATCGCCCGGCTCAAATTGTTCCATATAATATTTGATTAATTTGAAGACGAAACCACGATCCATGTAACTGAGGCAGCGACGCACGAATTGTGACAACGAACGATTCAACTGTTGCGTCTCTACAGGCAGATCTTTGTAGCGCGAGATCAGATATGAAGTCAGCACCTTGATCAAACTCTCAACACGCGCTGGAAATTCTTTGGGAAATCGTTCATTCCGCAGCATACGTATACGCCCGGTATCCAATAGGTGTTGTGCCATACTTTTAATAATCAAATCGAAGAATATACCCGAATAATGCATGAACTTATTGACGATCAAAAAATCAGTATTGTGCGGATGCAAAATGGTCGGCAGATATTTGCACAGCTCACCGTGCACCGTACGCGACGTCTTCTGACTGTAGTAGGGCGCATGAAAGACATACTTAACATAGGCGCTGAGTAGTTCTTTGCGACCGGCCTCATCGATCAGCATGTGTATGATGTTGATCAGTAGGCGTATGATATTCAACCCGATCTCCTCTGACTGTTTGTGCACGAGTAGTGTGAAAAGTTCATTCAATACGGTCGGCAAAAAATTAATCAGCGTGCTGATATCAACCGCATGCGCCGCTTTGAGTATTTTACAGGTCTCCGATTCTGCGGGTAGCGCTGTGGTTTTGCCGCCCTCCAATAGTCTTTCGCAGTGTGCGAAAAAGTTATGCAAATGCTGATCGGCGGTCAGTACGGTTGAGTCCATGCGGAAGGCGACGCCGAAGAGTAAGCGCTGATTGTCGATCCATTGTATCTCGGGACCGCAATTCTGCTGGAAATATGGTAATGTTTTGTAGACAAAGAATGGGAGATAGAAAGTGGGAGAGAGCGCGCGGGGTGTATCAGTGAGAGGGATGCAGTGCGTATGGACACCAGGATGATCGCAAACCAAGCGTAATGTTGACGGACGAGCATAAGTGTACGAGTGTTTGTGTGTTTAGGGCACCGAGAATGCGTATGCGTGTTGATGTTATGATTTTATTTTAAGTTCCATGGAATTTTTTTTTTAATTTTTATTATTTAAAAAATT
>NW_017537156.1:3509306-3552701 GCF_001853355.1 Bactrocera latifrons
AAAATTAATTTATAAAAATAAAAAAAAAATTAATATAAAAAAAGTTGCTAGTAATAACTGTTAAGAACGTGATCACTTCAGTCACAAAAACGTATTTACACTTCCACTATGTATGTCACACACTTACCCCTTTGCCCAGGCCCAGTGGCTGTATCGACAAATAGCCTGCCGGTAGAGACGCCGCCACAGCGATAGCTTGCTCTTCCAGATTAATGCGACCCTTCTGCAACAACGGCAACCAAGCATAACCGATGGGTGTTTCGAACGCAGCATTGGCATCACGCTTCTTGCCCAAATTACACGACACATGGTAGAAGGAGAAGAGCAAGTGATGTTCGGGGAAGAGCCCCAATGGCAGACGCATTTTCACCTCCTCATACCAAGTGGGTGTGGTGTGGTGATGCAGCACGGGGCAAGCAATTTGCGAGACTAGGAAATCATGACCAGGGCGACCGTAAATGCACTGCAAGAAATGCCAGAAGGGAATACGACTTTTCAAAGTAAAATCCAATAAATGTTTTATTTTTATTTTTTTATTTTTTTCATTGTGCTACACACCTTCAATGGCTTGCTACCCTCCTCATCCGAGTCGCGCAACTCCACCACCACGGTAATGTTGCGTGCGCGCGAAAATAACTTTTGACTATCGAATTGCAAATACTGCGGATAGACAAATAAGTGATTGCAGAATGTTATGTAGGGATAGGTGTCGCGCTTGCAATTGCTTTGGAATTCAGTCAGCTCGAGCGTGGGTGGTTTGGGTGGAAATGTGAAGTTAGCTAGCGGCACTAAAGACTTAGTAAAGGAACCTGCGTGTGTGATATATATGTGTATGTTGTAGTAAGAGAGAGCTACATGGCTAATTGAAAACACATTATATGCACACACTCACTCACCTGACACCTTCTCCACCTCCTCAATGGTTAGCTTCATATAGCCTGGTATAACTGTGAGTTTGCTCAGTTTATCAGGCTTTCGATATTCCGCCAGCAATTTCAATAGCTCCTCATCTTTCAACTTGTTCGCCTCCTGTCGGTAGATGGTCGTCAATTCGAATGTATTATTCTCCGTATCCAATTCGTTGCGGTAAAGACGAAAGAGCGGTTTGGCCGCCCATGCGAATGGCTGCCGATAGTGTCCTATGTTTTGCGCGTAATTCCGCGCTGTTTTGTGTAATTTTAATGCGATTTTCGGATCGCGTCCAGTCTTCAAGTACGGCTCGGCCGCTTGCACTATGCTACCTTGCAGTATTTTCTCCACCTTCAACACCAAGTAGATATCTGGATGTGGCGCTGTCACTGAGAATACCGCCTGACGCAAGTGCACGAAGTGTTCTTTGCCGCAACGCAGCAAATCTCCGGAGAGATTCTCCAGCAACGAGTTCTGTACGCGTACGCCATTGCTGCGCGCCCGCTCATCCTTCTCATCGCCGCGTCGCTGTGGCACACAACAAGCCGACACGGAATTTGGCACTGGCGTCGTGGGCAGCATATCGCTAACACTGTCATCGTTTACATCAAAATAAAATGATTCGGTTAATTTACGTCCGTTACGTGCATCATACAATGCCAAGCTGGTGATGTATGGTTCCACCTGGCATAAGTTCTCGCCATCGAGTCCGTCTGTGCCAGCGCACTGCAGGCGAAAACGCAAGCCTTTACAGGCAATAAATATGCGTTTGCCGAATTGCTCACGAAACTGATCGACGCTGTCGGTGCTTGTTGCTTTACCCGTCGTTTGGTAGCAAGCAAAGAGACGTCGGCGCTGTTCGCGTCGCGCCTGGGCAATTGAAATGTCCGTTTCACGTCCGTACTTAATCAATTGCGGGTTCATGGACTGATCGAGGCCTTTTAATGTGCCGAAGATGACTGTGCTGGTGCTTGGTTGCGGCGTGCGCTCCAATGATGCAACGCGTTTATCCTCTTGAATCTTGTTTTGTTGCAACACCAGCGAGAGCTTGCTTAGCCAATCCTTGAATTCTTCTTCGTTTTCGGCAGCGAGAGTAAAGGACTTATGACCAGCGGTCATGCGTAATTCGAAGCAAAAGCGTCCGCGTTTGGGATTCTGCAGACAAAAGAATATGTTGGAAAATTATTGTTAAAAACAGAAGAGAGAAGAGCATTACCTGCACCACTTCCGTGCAAAAGTCCATGACTATTGTTGCTTTAGCCTCACCTTGCTTCTCATCTTTGTGTAATTCGAGTATGTAGGTGCCGTCCACTTCCTGGCGCAGATAACAATACCTGGAAACATGCGAAGTTATTATAATTTATCATTTAAACTAAAGCAAGTAATCATTTCACCTCCTCTTAAAGGATTTATTGCCGATGTTGACAAACATACGATCCGAACCCGAGTCGGGGCCCTTCAACAAGTAACCCTGCTTGGTTATCGAATCAGCTTGAGATCGTGTCATTTGCTCGTCAATACGATCCTGATCGGCATCAATCTCATACACTTCCTCTATCAAAGCCTCAGGAGGATTTATTCTGTAAATTTAATTCACATTTAAAATTAGAAACCACAACAATACTATGTGCATTGACAAATCTTTACTTTGGCAAGTCATGGCACGTGCCACCGTAAGCGCTGTACTTGTAATGTATGAGATGATTCTTGGCACGATATGTATACAATGCTTGACGTGTGAAGCGCGTACATTCGGCGCGTGTACCGCCACCACTTCCATTGCTACTCATGCCATCCGCACCATCCGAACCGTCTAAATCCTCATCTTCTTCGGGTTGTGCGAGTATATTCGATTTCAATGTTGACGATGAGGATGAATGCGAGTTGGAAGTCAGATTGCCACCAGCCGAGCATGCAGTCGAAAGCGCAGACTCATAGGATTCGTGTGAGGAAGTTGGTGATTTGATGGATAGCTGTATTTTTGTAGATGAACTCTGCGAGCTTTTTCTCGAGAGATTACCGTTTTGTACATTTGCATTGGATTGACTGCTAATTTGGCGTTGTGTTGTCTTGGGACTATTTGTATGACTACTCTGGCGTGAAATGGAAGTATTAGTTGAGCCGTTAGAGCTTCCATTTGTACCACCGTGTAATGGGCAAATGATAGCTTCGTTCGGCGGTTCGAAACGATCGATAATTGATTTGGTATTTGTGCGCTGTTTGCGAGGCATGACGATTTCCTATGGATATAAGAAATATAAGCATTTTCTAGATTTGAAAAGGAAAGCTAAATATTGTCTTTAGCTTGTCTTAAGGGGGTAGCCTGATTTAGAAGCTTCAAAAAATCGAAATAGCCAATTCCCCTAAAATTACATTGGAAAATACTTCTAAGACGATAGTTACTGGTCGGACATGAAATCTGTGCTCGATCCATAAGGAATTCAATCGGCTGAATGATGAACTAGTGACTAAAGTTGAAGGAGTACTAGACTTATGAAGATATGAAGAGCCAGAACCATAACTACAGGACTATTATTGCTTTATTAACCAACAGTGTGGATATACGAGACCCGTTGTTCTCTCGGGTCTACGTGACCGGAACGAATTTGAGTTTTTATCAGACCAAGGACTGTCAAATCGACACAATTCTGCTGCTACAACAACAAAAACGACATATACGATACCCACGACAGTCGAGTCTACGTAACCGAACGAAAGTTTTCCCGGACCAAATCTTTAAAAATGTTTGTTACAAATCTTTAAAAATATCTTGGAAAAACCCAAAAGCAAAAGTAGTGACATTTTAACATAGACTTACCGACACATCGTCATTGGGATATATCAAGAGTTCTCGTTGTGGATCATTTTGTATTAGCATTTTGTTTTTCGCCACAAAGCCCTCAAAATCGATAGGCTCCACCACGTGAGATTTGTTCTAAAAAGAAATAGAAAAAGTAAAAAAAGAAAATCATTAATCTTTTGGCTAAAATAAAGTTCAGTTTTGAGCTACAAAAAATGGATGTTGACATCATCGTTTTTGCAACTAATTTTACGAGCTGTCAAAGTAAATGTAAACAACGGAGAAGAATGCAGATAAAGGTCACGGGATACGGCTATTACACACCCAATTTATTGATTTCATATAAAAACGAAGTCAAGGTGTCTCTTTAGTGGAACCATTAAAGACGACAGCACAGTTAATTGCACGATATTATAATGACACGCAAGAAACGAAAACAACAACATGAAGAAAAGAGAAAACAAAAACCAAACGATTATTGCGTTGAATTTCGTTATGCAAGGACATCTCGGTTGAAAAGAAATTGTTAAGAATTTCACATTATCATTGAAAATAAAAGCGAAGGTGCGCTAAAGGAAATGATAAATGGAGGAGCATAGGGCGTAATAAATGAAATGAGTTCGTGCCTAATTTGATGGGTGTCATGCGGTTATGTGGCGCCGCGTTGGGACTATTACTGAATAAAAGTGACTGACACTGATGGGTTTCAAAAATTAGAGAATTTATGGTATGGTATAATTTGTTTGAAATATATAAAGAAATTTTAACAAGATTTTATTTTATGAAATTTGTAGGTAAAGGTAGTAGTGGATGGCTTAACAAATGGATGTTTTGTGTGCTCAAAAATGCATTCTTTTAGTCCATGGTGAGACCTCGTATTGTTGTGGTGAACACTAACTTTTGTTGCATTCGGCTGATTTGGAAACACTCATACAGTCGAGTGCTGTTTACTTTCGAACTCATACCCGTAAATCCATTGTCACGAGGCATAGACGTATTTAGATCATTGACGTACATTTTTTTTTAAATTTCTCTCGAACATTTTTTGAGCTATTGACAAATTGTGTGGAATCCAACCAGAGAAATTTTTTACAATCAAATCCTCATGCATTATTAAATGTGTGCTGGTCCAACTAGTGGCTATAGTTCATGACAACTCTCCCTGTCCCACAGCATCAATATTTTCGGGAACATCGTCGATTTTGAAGAATCGAGAATCAATCGAATTCATCATACCACCGATAAGCACTGGACTTTGATGGAGCTGTAACGCCAAAAAGTGATTTAAAAATAATCGCGTGAAAATGTTCGTGATTTAAATCCATTTTTGTTGTCGAGATGAATATTTTAAGTTACTGTAAACAACATATGTGTTCTGAGTGGGCATAACATGAAAAATGTCAAACTTTACGATTGCTATATGCAACACCAGGGTTGCCAAATCCCGAAATATAAATGGCAACCAACGTATTAACGGACTGGACTCCTGTGAGAATTCTCTTTCTCTATCCTTTTGCAGTCTAGTTTTGAACAGTCGAAGACAACTCAGCAAATTTTAGGTGAATCGCATGTGAACTAGACAATTTCTCATGCCCATTATAGCATATTTTTGCTCTTAAAATATAATGGTTACTGCCCTTTTGGGTTTTTACGGTAAGGCAAAACATTTTGTCGCTTCATATACTGACACAATAGTCGGGAAGATTGTGAGGAGAAATTATTTGTATGCAGTTTATGGTTTTAAGAAGAAAAGTACAATTTATCTACAATAGATCCCCTAATACTTTTAGGCCAGAAAAATTTGCTTCATTTTATTTTTTTCTTATTTCTAATTTCTTTTGAAAAACGCACAAATACTAAAGCTTTTTAAATTTTCCTCTTCTATGAACCATCATTTATCTAGCTTTCTTCCATAAAAATGTTTAATACCCACTATCAACCAAATCAACCATAATCCCACAAAGGGATTGAGATTTATTTCAAAACAAAACGCCGGCCAACAAAAATACAAACACACTATTTTAATAGGCCACTTAGTAGTGAATATGTTTTCATTAGAAGCCCAAAAGCCATTTGGTCTGAAATCTCGGCAACAGACAAAATTTATGACTACAAATTTCCTGCCTGACTACCTTAAAGTGCTGAAATATGGTTGCTACAAATAAGTACTGATACTTAAGTGTATATTTTCGAAAACGGCATGCCGCTAAGTGATTGAACAAAATTTCAAAGGCAAAATAGAAATTGAGGACTCTACGAAAACGGAATGCCGAGAACAAAATGATATCGGCATGTTAAGCAAACAAGCAACCTTTGGCTGTGTTAAAGGGCTAGTAGCTCAACTAATTGGAAAAGCACTCCGCTGTGAAGTATCCACTTAATACGGTGGCCTTTAAAATTGGGATATCCGACTTTTTCTGCTTTATATGTACTTTATGTATATTTGAATGCAGTTTTTGTATTATTATTATAATTTTTTTTTTTTTTTCAAACTTAAGCTAAACATTTGCTTAAGGGCACATTTGCTTACACAATAGATATGTCAATGCTATCTATAGGACTTAAGAACTTAGTGCCTATAACTATGTATAATGTGTACAACAGCAACAGCAACAACAAGAAGAGTGCAATAGTTCGGTGTCTGTAAATAACCTTGACCGAATTTCCCAAAAGACTCAGCGTCAGCAGTTGTATGTTGATATTATCTAAGCATTGCCGGTCGTAAGTTTATGTTTTTGTTGTGAATGTGTGATGTCTGTCGTCGTCGTCGGTATCTTGTTGTTCACTCAAATGTTGCTATAATAATTTCCCCGAGTGTTTGAAAGCATAAAAATAAAGTTGTATATTTTATCTAGTGAGCGTTGGGTTATGAGTGTGTGTTTTTGTTTTTATAATTTTTAGTTTTTTGTTTTGCTTCTGATTCCAAACTGATGAGGGGGCGTTTTGAATGCAGAATTTATGAATTTTTTTCTAAATTTATTCTGTTTTACTATTTTTCGAAACTTTTTTTGGTTTATTGCTCTATAAATTGTTTTCGATATATTACTTCATAGTTTTCAAGAATTTGCTGGCGCATTTTGAAACATGACTGCGTCAGCAAACACTTTAATTTAATGAGAAATTATGCTTCTGCCATATTTTTAAAGAAAATACCTAACATTCGTGGAGTATTTTGTACATGATACTTATTACGTATTTTGGAACAGTTTAAACCAGAACTCTGGTCTTAAAAGGTTACATGAGTTGACGGTCTTATTGAATTCTACAACACCTCTAGAATATTGTCCTAAATTGATCCGAGTATTAGTTTCGGAGATACAGCCTTGAGAACTTGTGCGATCGATGCTAGCTAGGCTAAGTACACCGCCCTTAAACGCATTTTTCTCGAAACTGTATTTTTGAAGTCGATTGGCAAGACTTTTCGTGAACTACTTATATAATTCTTAAAGACTTGGACCAGGAATTTTTTTTCGACTCCAATATTTGAAAAAAATGTCACGAAATTTTCACTGAAATTTTAATATTTTTGTAAAAATGTCTGCCAAAAATCCAATTTTCAGTTTTTTCCTTTGTCTAAGTTAAAGTTTTAACTAAAGCAAGTAATTTTTGCACTTTATATAATCCTGTAAGGAGTTATCCTGTTATCATTTTTCCGAGGGGTCATCGGAAATGGCGTCGCAATGGCTGAGTTTAAAATTTTTTTTCCAAAAATTGCAGAATTTCTTTGGTAATAGTGTATTTTAGTAATAATAAAAAATTTTAATAAAATATTTTATTTTTTATACGAGAAAAAACTGTTTTTACCTGAGGAAGCTTTTCTCTGTCATAATCTTTCGGGATAAAATTTATGAGACCATAATGCATCATTTGAAAAAAAAAACAATTTTCCGAAAATTCTAAAGTGAACTAACCCCTTAAACCGATAATTGTTCACAGTTTATGTAGATTGGTAGGATTAAAAACTTTTTGGAGCTTAAACACACATGAACTTGACTTCGGATATACCAACAACAAACAATTTGTAGTTCTACAGAGTTCAAAACCCGAATACTAAAACGAACCCTGATTGAGAGGAAATAATAGACAATATTTAGAAACTTTTTTTAAAGCAGGTTTAAACTTTTTTAACATTAAGTTCTTTTTATGTCATTTAGTTTTACCTGGCGTAAAGGGAGGTACTTCGGACTGAGTAGGCAATTGAGAAGTAAAGTCCTCCCTCGACGAACAAAAGCCAAAATCAACAAACCACTCATTATTGCTATATGGTGTATAGGCATAGAAGATTACAACATCTGATGACTTTTCAAGAGAGAGGTTCAGCAGAAGATTTATGGTTCTTTGCACATTGGCCACAGCGAATACCGCATCCGATGAAAGCTTTGAAAGTACTCGACGCAGTACCCGCTGGGGGAAGCAGAGGAAGAGGAAGACTTCCACTCCGTTGGAAAGACCAGGCGGAGAAGGACCTGGCTTCGCTTGGAATCTCCAATTGGCGCCACCATCCGGAAAGAACAAACGACTGGCGCGCTATTGTAAACTCGGTTATAACCGGGTAAGCAGTGTCTACGCCAGTAAAGAAGAAGAAGAATGGTTCAAAGAGGCACAACAGAATAACTTTCCGGATAATCGATACTTTTTCTGTACCAAAGTCTCGCACCTACATATAACAAAAAAATTTAGAGTTTGCACAAACAAATCTTTATACACTTAAGATATATGTCTAAGACTATTCAACGTAATCGAACTCTTGTCAATTACGTTGTTCGGCCAGTAAACGCTAATGTGGCGTTGTCATGGGTGCAGCGTATTTGGCACCGTTGACGTCGGTCGTTGCCATAAATCCACAATAACAATTCACCAGAGACGCCTTAATGCAGTGTCATCATTATCAACGTCAACGATAACGGTGTGGATGGCGATTATGCACAACTGAGACTATTATCAGCAGACCCACACAAATGTAAATACATATGTATGTATGTATGTGTGTACGCATAACTTTGTGTGGCAATTTCATTTACATCATTATCAAATTCATCAAACTAAATCGACGAGCCATTTGGCGTTTACAGTTACAAGTCGCTTACAAACAAAGTAATTAAATATATGTATGTATGTATCGTGTATATAAAGACGATCAATGTGGATGTGCGCACAAAGCAGACAGTAATTTAAGACATCAATGACCATCAGCAATTTGGCTCTCAATTAACATGCCGTTAGTCAGCTGGTGTACGGCGATAGGCAGCAATTTGGCATGCGCGTCTTTTATGGGTAAAATTTAAATTTTTGCAAACATCTTTGGATTTTTAATTTTTTATTAATTTTTAATTTTTTATTTTTGTTTTAATTTTTTTTAATATTATTTTTTTATTTACATTTTTTGTTGTGCACTTGCATGTTCGGGGTTTCAATTGTCTTTAGTGAAAATGTTTGTTAATTTTTATGCAAAGCGTGTGCTCAAGTACACGAATCACTTTCATACCTGTACAACAATACATATTTACAAAATGTGGGTTGATATGAAAGTGCTTCACCAAGCTTAAATGGTGGCACTTTGCAAATATACATAGTACATACATATATGTATATTGTTGATGTTTGTAGCACCACCAACCACCGCYAGCATTTTCGTTAAACATTTAATAAATAAATATACGTATGTATGTGCGGCACGCGTTGCCACGAAATATTTAGCATTGCCAAGTCATGGTCTAGTTCAGTGCTACAGTTTTCATTTAAAAAACATTTGCTTTAGTTTTCGCAAGTCTCTTTTTGGTTTATATATTTTTGTATACGTACATACATAAATATATAAATATACATTTTTTTCTGCACCCATTCATTCATTCACTACACTTCACCGCACTCCAGTTCGTTTTCATTACATTTTTTGCATGCCAAATTATTTGTTTTTGCTAAAAATTTCATGGCAAACCGTTATCGATTTATTTACATACAGACATATATGAACTGTATTGGTGGTAGTTATGTTTCATTATTGACCACAATTGGGGCTCATGTGGTTTATCAAGCCAGGCGTGACGTAGTTATTATGACTTACATATTTTAATGGACTTTTTGATGTCCCGTTTTTGTTTGTTTGAAGCTTAAAAAAAAATGTTTGAATTTTCTACTTTAAACACGCACATTTAAAAGGCTATTTTTTCGGGTTTTCAATACATAAATATGTATACACCATTAAGACAAAAAAGCAGCTGGAAACTGTAATAAAATCCTCCAAGTAAATGATTTTTCAAAAATATATATTTTGTCAAGTTGGTAGAACTGACTTCAACTACTTTGGCAAATATGAGGATCTGTCAACACAACCCTACGAGTGGTAAAAAGCCTTCAAAGACGGTCGAGCAATCGTTGAGGACATGCCTTTCAACCGTTTCGACTGACGAAAATGTTAAAAAAGTGAAGGATATGTGCTTGAAAATCTTCCGGAAAGTATTAGAGAGATGGCAAGAAAGCTCGACAGCTCTACCGATTTTGGTGGATATTTTGGATATGCAGCGCTTTCTTGCTCGACTCGAAAAAACTGAATTTTTTTCAAGAAGAGTACCGTACTTCAGATCTCAAAAACGCAAAAGCAAAAAAATGTATCAACAAAACAAGAATCTATGGTGAAAGCTGTAAAAACAACTTCAATGATCACTTTCTATCCCAAAGAAGCGATTTGAAAAAGGCAATGAATACCATCGATCAACCCCCTTATTCACCAGAATTGGCTCCATGTGATTTTTTTCTTGTAACCCAAACTGAAATTGTCGCTCCGTGGAACCCGCTACTTCGCTCAGCTACTTCGCTCTTAAATCGGCGGTCAACCTTTACTGGATCGTGACTTTTTGTTAGAGGACCCGCCCTGGTAATTTTCGGCCGACGTGCGATCACATTAAACTCGTCTAACCAGTTTATCACCGTTGCTATAGAAGGAGAAGGGTCACCGTAAATGATTTATCCACATTGTGACCCCAAAAATTGGAGATCTTAATTCAAATTTAGAAGATTTTATGAAGAAAGTAAAAACCTCGCAGAAAGCAACAGAGGTCCCGTGGCCACTGATCACCGTATTTAGCGCCTAAACACTCTTTGACTTCAAAATCGGAGATTTTAATTAAAATTCGGAAGAATAGAATTAAGAATTTTTCATAGAAAAAGCTTTTATCACAGTTTAATCTTTAGAAAAATCATGTTACAATAAGAATATCGCCTCATAAAGTTATCTGCGAGAAGCAAATAGGAACAAAATTACTGTGAGAACCTTTAGAATTTATAATACCCCTATACAGTGCTCTCTGCGATTTCAACTTTCCATTTGTTACAAGTCACTTTCGTTTCCACTTGTTTCCATAATTGTTCAAAAATAGAGAGGAACGATTTCTGATTTCGCCAACCCAACACCCTTGTAACATAATTAGATATATTCATGCTTTTCTACTCCTTATGACAGATTTCGACAATGGCAATTTTTGCGCAACCATTTTTAATTACAATTGTAGACCGTTGTATATGGCGCCCTTGGACAATGCGACATTGCGTTGACCTTACCCAGTGTGCGCAATACAGAAGAAATCGTATATCACTCGCATACTCTCTTCGTGCTACCCTGTAGAGAAATCTCGAGGGTTAAAACTTGCGAACTCGGTTTAATGAAAGCTACATACATATAATATATCGATGCTTTGACTGTCATTACATCAAAAATGAAAAATCTGTTTGAAAAGGATATAAATAGAAAAAGGAATATAAATAAAATAATTTATATTCATTAGTTTGGTCATTGTACTATAATCCTCGTATTTAGATATATTTATTTTGGATTCGCATATTTATACAATATTATTATTAAACAATATTAATAATTTATCTCTCAGACAGGTTCATTGGTCCTACAGGGTATTCACCTACAAATAGACACAGAAATACTTCTATCCAAGTGTAAGCATTTACATATATTGAATACCGGAAAGAGTGTGAAAACGCGTGGCATCATTTTAGTGTCTGATTTAACCCTCAAAAGCAGTGAATTGTTTGCAGACACGCAAAATTTCCACCTAACTTCGATTTTGCCTTTACCAGTGTCCCTCTGTTCATACACAATCTCTGCCATCATTAATTTGCATTTGGCTTTCGGAAGGGGGGTTGTTGTAAAGCGTGCTTGAGGGCGCCAGCAGACACTTTATCGCTTTGAAATCTTGCACATTTTGTGGCACTCGGCGGTCGACTCGCTTGGCCTACCTTAACTGAGATTCTTTAGGATATTTGGTGAAGTTTGTAGGTATTATTTGATGAGTTGGTAAGGTTCAGGTTCAGGTGTTTGGTTACTTACATATTTATTAGACTATTAAAGCAAAATTTTGTAGGAGTTTAGATATTTTGGTTGTTTGATTTATATGTAGACAACGACAGAATTGACTAATTAGCAAAATGGAATTTTGTTAATAGCATTTCCGATTGGAACACACACCGCTTCACCGCTTCACCCGCAGTAATCAAGGAAAGGTACTTGTCCTAGCAAATGAAGGTCCTAAGTGTTGAAATACCACTGGGTCCTCTCCCAAGGCAGAACATTACCAAAATTCATCAACGTGCTGGGGCTATGTGAGTCGCTATGACTTAGGGCAGGGCAAAGTAGGAAAATCTCATTTATTATCTAATCTACCTAACCTAGAGGGAGAAAATAAAAAAAGGAGATTTTACAGGAAAATTTCCGCAGCCGTTCTGCACTAGTTTTCTAAAGTAGATTTACGATAAATTAAGAACCCAATCGCATATCTTCCTATTTTATATTCATATACTGCTACAGCAATGAAAAATATTTCTGCTTGTCGAGATTTAAATTCTCTAATGTATACACGATTTGTATGACTGAGAAAACACACAATAATAGAGAACGCCACAATAATTGAAAAATTAAAAAAAAAAACTATTGAAAAATATACCAATACTTTTACATAAAATGCCATGCACCACTTGGGTCCAGCAACTGCATCAAGCACGTATAATAAAGTTGTTGTTGCACAAAACTTCAAACTCCAAATGAAATAATTTCTATTATTGTGTTATTGTGCGCATAGAATAGGAGAGTACAAAGTTTATTAGCAAAACAACACGAAAAACATTAAACAAGCTGCATTTAATTGAAGTCAATTAATAAAGCGGTACGCAATTGCATTCAACGAATTCGCAACAATTCTGCAACAACGCGGCCACTTTGCGGTTTTATTTTCTTGATTTTCTGATGCTGAAACATTGGCAGTTGCGTCCGCAACTTTTAGCATACATATGTATGGATTTAACGAGGGAGAACTCAAAGAAAGTTCACCGATCGAGAAAATATAACACTGACATTTGATTTACTTTACTTGACATGATTCAAAAAAAATTGTCTTATAAATAATATATACATATGTAGAAATGTTTGTAAATATATTCTCACTGATGGCAAAATCTATTAATTTCTATTTTGCCGGTATTTTGGTCATACATATGTAAATGTGGTACTTAATTTTTCACCAACCCTAGTATATTACGAATATATTTGGCAAATATCTTTCATTTCACTCAATATTTCTAAAATTAAGCAAATTTGCGGAATGCTACGGTTATTGTATAGCAATTGAGGTCTAGCTGCATTAGGAGGGTTAAAAACGAATGTTCGGTATTTTCTTCGCAACGAGTAACTTTTATATAGAGACTTTTACTCATATAAAGTTATTATAATATTCTTTTATTGTAATAACTAATAGTAAACTTTATTCACGAAACACAGTGTACAATGATGTAAAGAAATAAACCAGAAAAAAATATTTTAACTTTGGTAGCACCGAAGCTACGAAGGTTTCCTTTTATATTACGGGATTACGAAACAAAAATAAATATTAATAAGCGAAACCGCTTTATTGTTTTGCGAAATATTCTCTATTAAGGTTTATACACTTTTTCATGCGTATGAACGAATTGTCGAAGCACTCTGATTGAGGTATCTCCAAAGCATGCGTTCAGAACGCATCAACCGCCTCTTCAGGTATCGAAAAACGTTGACCTCTTAGTTTATTTGTTACTACGGGACTAAAAGGAAAAGATTTGGTGCTAAGTCAGGACGATTTGATGATGTTTTGAATGTTTAAAAATGCGGTTATTTAAGGCTATGTGTAAAAGCTCGAATTGTTGAAGAGTGATCCGTCTTTGGCGGTTAGTTTTCCTGATTTCTTGAAAGATTGATTTTGTATCACGCAAAATTTACAGTTTTGCGTTGTTCTAGTGGCATGATTGCGATATGTCCAGTGGTTCCCAAAACACAGCCAACCATTTGCTTACAAGTACTTTGTGCGCGAACAACTTTTGTTGAATTCGGCTCATCTTCAAACACCCAACCTAAATTCACGTTTTATCATCTCTAAAGATTTCATAGACGTGTTTCAAAGCACAGTTATCGCATTTTTTAACTTTTCACCCGATCTATGTACACGAGACTTGTTTTGAGTGATTAACAAATAGTGTGGGATCCAATGTAAAAAATTATAGTCAAATGTATATTAGGTCTAGAAATCTGTTTTGTAGTGATCTATGATCACGACTGAGTTCACCATACCATCGATAAGTACTGGCTTCTTCGCCAAAAATGGAATCAAGCTCATCGGCCCACTATTGCTGAGTTAATTCACATCGAGTATATGTAAAAAGTAACTTAGTTATTTAATTCCAATTTTTGGCCGAGAAGCATATTTCAAATTGCTATAAGCAACACAAATAACGATCGTATATCAAGACCTCTTGACATAAAATATGTCAAACTTTACGATAAAGTTGTGAGTTGCCAGATTACAATACTACGGTTGTCAAATCCCGAAATATTAAAGGCATTATACATATGCATATGAAGGTTATTTCACAGGTGCATTTCTTAAAATATAAGAAAGGATTTTTGATTAACAAAAAATAAGAAAATCAAAAAAAAAAAAAAATAATTAAAAATTGTCATAAAACAACATTTATAAATCCATAATACCTTTTTTTTAATTTATGCCCCATATCTGCTTCCCACTTTAAAATTCAATTAAATGCATTCCGTGCCTTTCATACACGTTTTATTGTTTCTTAAATCAAAAGTCACTTCTGACTGTGGCCACCAATGATACTACTAATGCAGCCCATGAGAATTTAACCTCGCACAGCTCCACCGCAGAAACAGTAGAGAACAGTGCAGCTACTTAGCTTTAACCAGACCACTTCAATGTCTTCTTTTCGTACACTTTTTATTTTAATTACGTTTATATGTGTGTGTGCATGCTGCATATCATTTTTATTCTGCTTTATTTTTTCTGATTTATTTTACGCTTACTTTTTGTTTTAAGCTTTAAGTGGCTGCATTTAAATACAAAAGGGCACCACCAATTCAATCAATGCAGCTACAGTGTTGCCACATCATATGTATATATGTATGAGAGCTTATAATAGATGTATGTGTGTGAAAGAAAGTGCGAGTATTCACTGATTTGCTGCATGTCTTTAAAGTTGAAAGTACTTCACTTTCCGCTTTTACTTCGCTACACATTCTTCCGTGCCTTGACGCAGCTCAACGTCAGCTACTCTTTGTTAACGCCCCCCAACCTACGAAGTCTAGTCCACACTTTGAAGCGACAATTTTACTTATTGTTCATTCGCTGCGATGGCAAATTACGATGTTTTTGTAATGTCAATCAAAGATTTGCATTCTCAGATTTGTATGTCTGTGTGAAGCCACTCTACTGATAAGCATTTGCATATATATATGTATGTATGTATGTTTTACTTAAACACTCGTAGATATGTATATACGTACAAATATCTGTATATCTGTATGTAGTGATGCAATTAAAGCATATTTGTTGGCATTCTTCTGTGGGAAGCTGGTGTGGAGTGGCCTTTAGTGGCTGCCGGACCACCAGAACTCAAGCAATTTAAAGCATGAATTATGGTATGTGCATATAACAGAGTTTGTGTGTGTATGTATTTCAAGCAATGGAATTCGTTCACAAAGCGATCCCCACTTGAGTACTCTGAAGACGCATATATCAAGCATTTTGATATGGTGCCACCATTAAGCATACCCACGGACTTTATTCGAAATAGACTTTGGCATAATATGAAATTTCAAAAAGTTTCAGCATTAAATAAATAGAATGAAACCTCTACATAGTTTTATTATATACTACATATATCTTCATCTTCGGCCCAAAATACTGCAAGCTTGGAATTTTCATTTCTTTCCATTCTTTGAACACCTTCAGTAATGTTGGAGAACCTTCGGGCGATGAAATCAAATGCAATAACAGATTTGTGTTAGGAGTTAGACTGTTCCTAACACTCCTAGTGAGAAGTTGTTACAAGCGGCTTTGTTTGGCAAGTTCGCTGTAATCTTTCTTACGTTACTACGTCCCGGTAGCGATAAATATATAATTCAGACATTTTGGAGATCGCGGAAGAAATGTCAGAATCAGGTTGCAATAATTTAAAAACATGACCAAAACCGTTTTGCCAAAATTGTGATGCTAAATTTCACTTGTTTCCAATTTCGAAATTTTGGAATTTTCTGTTTTGGAATGCTTTACTTCAGAGATCACAGACGATGAAGACAGTGGACCGCTAACGCAGACTTTTTCGGATATTAAAAACTCTTCAAAATTACTCGTAGCTGATACTCTAAAGATAGTCAAGCAACGGAACATTTTTTGCCGTTAGGTGGGTTTAATATACTTTCACACCGATATTTTGCGTCATCTTCTATCATGGATTTTTCTCTGCCCCGACACCATTTGTGAATTACTTCTGAGCAAGGTTTTCAAGATGGACCTATTTGCAGGTTAGTTTCTGCTCACCCTGCGTACATGGACGTTCGCGAATTTATAACCAGCTTTAAGCGGACATAGTGTTTGTGTGTGTTTTCAGTTTTAGTTTTGATCAAAGCAAAGTTTAAACATATCTAGAAGAAGTGGCGAATCGAAGCGTTTTAATACAAATTTGAAAAAATATGTAAATAGGATTTAGTGAATCGTTTCTTGCCACCAACTACATCAAATACTTTAAAACGTACTGTAAATCTATATAATTATTTAACCTTTTAAGACCTTATATAAAAACGATTGCGGATTTTCTTACAAAATCTCATTGAATGCATTTTCAAATAGAGAAATAATCTCTTTTAAGCCTTTAAACAAAAATATCAAAACGGATGCAAGTCTAAGCTTGCCATAAAAAGCTTTATGCTAAAGTATTTAATGCCTATGTCGCAGTAGCTATTATGGCCAAAATGTGTCACTAACAAAGTGTGAATGACATTTGAAAAAGCTGCAAATTTATATTGCAGCGTGTCAACAAAGCTTAGACGGAAATGCAAGCACAAATGCAAACAAACATAGATGTACATATGTATACATATGTACACACATATGTATGTATTTTGCCCAAAACAATAGCCAACAGCAATGGGGTTGATATGTTAATAGCAAAATAATAAAATAGTAAAAAAAAAAACTAAAATATACTGCAAGGATAGCAAGCATGGAGGCTCTACAAATACACTTGCTTTATATATAACACATACTTATGTATAACTTTATATACATATAAGTGCTATATATACAGCTGCATTTATGTGCAAACCAAGTAAATTTTTCTATATACATATATTCTCTGGAAAAGCACGTTTGTCCCAAAAAGACTGCGGAAATTTGAACAAAGGGCAGACAACATACAAAAGCAAATACATATACATATGTATATATGAGTGTGTCTCTACATTTGCGCAAGGCGGATCACAAAGGAGTTGCTGCAGCATCTCAAATAATCGTCCGTTTTAATAGACATGTACAAAATTTACTCCCAACAACGCGCTCGTGCATAGATACGAACGAGATAGATGAGTCTGGTTGGCCTGTACAACAAACAAATTGTAAGTGCACTCAACTTGACTGCAAACAAACGTGTGTATGTACATATGTATGTGGGGCACTTTAAAGTGCTAGGTTATGTCGTTTGTTCGAGATTTCAAAATATTTTTATTCATAATTTATGAATTTTTTATCGATTAACAAATTTTGTACCGAGCATTTTCGGGATCCCGACTTTCAAATATTTCGAGTTCTCGGAATATAAAAAAATACTAGTATTTTTATTAATACTAAATTTTGTATTCATCTGACAGTCCCGATATTTCGGAATTTCAAAAGTTGTAAATTCGAGATCCCGAAATTTTTCGGTACACTGGAAATAAGAAATATTCTGATCACCCGGAACACAATGCATTTGAATTCTACTCTAAGAGACCCACCAAGTTCCTGAAATTATTTTCCAACCCACTCTAATACCCAACATTGAAGCATATATGTACATACATACATATATATCTAATCCACTAGTATGCAATTTTAATGGGAAAAACTTTCAAATGATATTTGCTTGGAGATGACAAACTATCAACAACAAATAAACACAGTTATGAATTTGTACAATATTTGTATTTGTAGCGACAATGCCGTTGCAATCGACGAGCATGCGCAGCAACAAAGCAATCATAAGTGATATGTGCATCGATTATGCAATTTAAATATCTACACGCAGGTAATGTTGTGCGTTTAACCGCATACCGATGAATATGTGGAATGATAATTATGAACATATGTATGGACAATTGGGTAGCCGTAAATCACAAGCACACCTATAAATATAGACATATGTATATGGCATAAGTAGGCATGAACGCAAAGAGAATTGCAAAATATGAAAATAAACAGAGGATAAGTAAAACAAACAGCTGTTTATCAGGGGATAAGAGACAACTAAGGGTCTGGGCTAGAAATATTGTATAAAGTTAAATTAGGTTAGGTTACTCTGATAGGCTCTCGAACCGCGTATGGACCAATTTTGCTCCTTACGTAGTTCGTTTGATGTAGTCATCAATCCGTTTCCGTTCATCAACCGGTTTTGCAGCCTTAATATCGATCCTCTTCCAGTTTCTCGTACAGCGGGTCCCACAATTGCTTTAAATATTTCTTTATTAGTGCGAGATAAGTGTGTAAGAGATATTCCATTGCTTCCCTGGTGCCTTGTTCTTAAAATTCCCTTAAAAGAGACACCAATTAATGGGTTGAACCACGTAGAATCTGTTTTCGGGAAAAATTTATAACATTTTTTTATTTTGACAAAATTAAAGAAGGTAAGAAAGTCCTTACGCTCCAAACATAGTTAAAGGAAATGCCATGTAGGAAAAATTCCCCGATAGCCTTGGCAATTTCGAACCCAAAAACCTTCTTTAATCACGATCAAATTCTCAGATGAACAGCTGTATTAAAATCTAGACAAGGTTTTTCAACTGAAGCAAAGTAGCGATCCACCGAAGGCAACAGAACTCAGTCACTAATCACTAATTATGATTTCTGAGACAGATACTTGAAAGTTTAGAGATTTTCATGTGAAACGTAATGAAACGGCTTCAGATAAGTTGAAACATCATAAGTACCATCAGTTTTTTTGTTTTTTTTATTTGGAAAAATATTTTGTACTACACTTTCTGGAATCTGGACCTCTGCTTTGTGAATGATATGAATATTTGAACAACTACATGAAAAAATTGATGATTCCCTTAATGATTATTTACATCCAAAAGGGGTAAAAATTCATTTCTACTCACATACGAGAAAAAAATATATGCTCTGACACATAAAAAATGAAAACCAGTTGCTTTGCGGCTTTTTTCTTTCTTTACGCAATCCAGGCCTATTCAGTTCTCAGAGCGCACCTGATATCTTTTTCCGCTTCTTGAATTACCCACTGACACCGTGGATTTCCAACGAACTATGCGAACGAACGAGTGTTGGTCAGTGAGGCCAACAACAACAAACCGCTGGCCGGTGACTAAGGTGACTGGAGCGGCGCGCTACGAGCAAAGTAAGGTGTATTTAAGTTGGCAGCTTGTTTGCTTAAATCAACTTTGTTTATACTTGTTAACATGTTTATTTGTGGGGAGCAACGACAGCTCCACTATGTATAGCCGTAACAATGAGAAAATGATACAATGAGCACACGGGCGGTAAAATTCTACAAAAAATGTAATTGTTTAAAAACACGACAACTTTCAAGCAACTTTAAGTGTCTGCAAAAAATGTAAGTAGAACGAGACTATTGCAAAATTGAATGAGATTTTTTTTTTTTTTTTTTCAATTAACATAAATTGAAGAAGCGGCATTTTCAAGAGTGTCAGCCACACACAGTGTTCTTCTATTTGAATATTATGGCTATGTGCATAAATTGAGTATTAGGAAACAAATTTGGTTTGTAAGGAAGGTTAGATGAGATGTAGAACTTTGTCGGGGACATCGACTTTTGGGAACCTGAAGACACAGTACTCTTACTTAAACACAAAATTCCTTTTTCATAGGTGTACTGGTGTAAAAAAATATTTTTTTGCTTTATTTAATTCTACAACATCTCTAAAATATTGTCCTAAATATTCAAGTTTCTCCGAGTAATAGTTTAGGAGATACAACCTAGAGAACTTGTGCACTCGAGGCTAGCTAGGCTAAGTGCGACGTCTTTAAACACGTCTTTCTCGAAACTATTTTTTTGAAGTCCATTGGCAAGACTTGTCGAGAACTATCATATTTTACACAGATCCTTGAGATCCAATGATTTTCTTTTCTTTTGATTACAACTATTTGAAAAACAAAAATTTTGCGAAATTTTTTTTTTTTTTTTTAAATGTCTGCCACGTTCTAAGTTAAGAGTTTAAGTAAAACACGTATTTGTTTACTTTAGATGATGCTTTAAGGAGGTTTCTTTCCAACGCGGGCTCATCTTTTCGCGAGGTGTAGTGTATGTTTGTAACAATATAAAATTTTAATAAAATATTTCATTTTGTATATGAGAAAAAATTTTTGAAAAATGGATACCATAAATCAATATAACTCCTTCCCTAATTTTTACAGTTATAGAGACACCTTTTCCGAAATGATTACAGTTTAATTAATTTAACTCTTGACACAACATAAAGAGAAAATCTGTCTGAAAGACAACATCAACCGATTCACGTTAGTATTAAACCTTGCACCGGCATAATATACTGGCTTTTGATCGACCCAAAATTAGGAACTCCCGAAAACGTAGCTAACTATGTGAGAACAGTATATTATACATTATCCCAGATTCAGGGGGATGCATCCGGATGGTTGAAAGAATAAGAAAAATTTAAACAAAGAATCAAAGTCGAAAATAATATTAACCAGTGCGGGATAGGTAATAAGAATCGTACATACATAGATAACAGATGAGTAACTTTTGAACAAAAAACAAAAAGTCGAAAAATTATACAAATTTTAACAAAGAAATTAATACCACATGCAACACTGTGTCACAGATGGAGTTGTACCATCAGCATGTCAGCGATGACATGCTTGTCACAAAAAATGCGCTTGTCAAGCCAAGTCGTTTGGCAGTCAAATTGCATGACAGCTAGTTAGTTAGTTGATGGTAAGCGGTCAGCGCAACTTCGAAGACACTTTTGCAAAAAAAAAAAATAATAATAAAAATGCTTGTGTTTGTTGTTATTACAATTTCAACGCATTTGCAAAACATTTTGCTGCTCCTAAGTGGAGTTGTCAATTTATTGTCTTTCACAGCAAATTTTTTTTTTTTTTTGTTTTGAACACGCTGTTTTTTGGTGGAAACTTTTCTGTTGTGGTTTCACTAGGTTAATTGCTCATTTAGCCTGGTGCATTTGAACTCTCGCAGTGACACCCGACTAGTTTTACGAGTACGACAATTGTTTTCAATTTTTTAATTATTTAAAGTTAAGAGACATTACTCTAGTGCTCTTCATACTTATTTCTGCTTGTGTTAGGATAATAAAAAAAATTGCTTCGCATAGATAGCATAGCATGTGGACCACACTCTTAAATAGCAAATATTTTAGTACAAAGTGTGATTCCAGCTATCTGTTGCTATCGCTTTTCACACTACTGCACACGCCTCCATTGCAATTAAATTAATTTTGCTTGCGTTAAAGTAATGAAGATCACCAACGACGCAGCCAATCAATCATTAACAATAAATGAACATACATACCTTACCACAGTTGCGGGCATAAATAATCATATAAATACATACATACAGATGTTTACATGTATTTTTTCAATTCGCGTGGGAATTATCTCTTGAGGTGCGTATACAAGCAGCCGAAATAAAAATTACCAAAAGTGTACACAAGGTTAAGGTTGATTAGACGGTTTGCAGTAGGCAGCAGCAGCGGCTCAGCCTGCAATTTTTCACTGTCTTCTTTAAAGAGAATTTAATTGGACACAGTTGACATTGCATTGTGAGTCACTGGCCAAACTATGATAAGGTTTAAAGTCTTTAATTATTATTTTTGACCTTCCTCACTTCCGATTATTTCTTTAAAAATTAATGACTTGTGTGCCCTCAATTACTGATGCTTCTTGTGATTTATTGTTTTGTCTTCATTTTCAGCTATGCGCCTGAATTCGACATATCTGTATGCTCTAACGGTGCTTAAAAATGATCAGCAGAAATAAACAGAAGGACTCTACTTTGGAGAGTACCTTCGTAAGAGCACAATACGATGTTATACAGACGACTCGACAACAGCAAATGGAATTGAGGCTGATATATTGGGACGACGTACGAGACTTTCAGTGCCTATGGACAGGTTTCCAAACAGTTTTCAAGTTGAGATTTATACTATTACTAGATGCGAAGAGATCATTCTAGAGAAGAACTAGCATGGAACGAATATTCCCTCTCAGTCATAGTCAAGAGGCACTACTTCAAGCAATCATCAAAGCAGCTATGGTACTGGAGTTCATAAAAATTTTTAAAAGAATCGCCACTGATCCTACTAGCATGAATTCCATTACATAGAGGGATCAATGGAAATAAGCTATCAGTGGAAAGTGTCAGTAGAAAACGTCAATGGCAGCAAATGCCTGGGCTTCGACAGGCGAGGATGTTTCTGTGAGACTTCGATAAAAAACGGTTCAAGAAAATAGTCGCTCTCCGCAGAGTAAAATTAAGTGGGTTGTTGGTTTTTATACAGGAATTACAAGCTACAATGGCTGGACTTCGGCTTTGTCGACATAGGGCTGATAACCCACTCGGAATATGTTTTTGAAAGCGCATGCAATGGATTATTGGAAATTCATGGACAATAAAGTTAAAGCTACAAGCAAGGAAAATGAACGACATCACGATATTTTTTTTGTACTGGAAAAATAAATCACTGCCAACCGATCTGTATACAGAAATCGAATACAAGAAGATCTTTGGCTTTTTAAGCCGACATTCCGAATCAGGACGCTCTTTCTATAGACGGTTAGACAATTCTTGACATAGATCATAGTATAGCATATTAAAAAAAAAAAACACAAGAGGAAAGCAAATTCGCCAGAGGGGATCAAAGGATGCCTGCGGACTCTAGATAGGAGGGTTAGATATGCGAACTTTATATGCATAATTAGTGTCGAGTTGGGGCATAAAACTTATGGAAAACGCTGGACCAAAAATTTTAGGCTGTATACTATATCAAAATGCCTTTATAGATGTGCTGCTTACATTTGATTTAGATATTGACTAAATGAAGCTTTCAAATGAACTCTACTTTAGATAAGTTAAACGAGTTAAAATTGGACATTACTCAACAAGAAAATTCCTTATCTGCTAAATTTCATCTTAAAACCTAACATCATATATAAAACCGTTCAAATTATCTATTAGCCCAAATAAAGAATAATTTCACTTCATTTGTCCAACAATTTAACCGCCACAATCAGTGTCATTTCTATCTATTTTCACCGTCAACATTATTAAAGTTGACATAATTATTAAGTATTAAACATTAAATGGCCGGCAATCAAACAACTTTTTCCGGCTTTTCTTCGCTGGTAGAAATTTACCTTCTGCTGCACCGTTACAAATTCATCAAAAGAATACAGTGCCTTAGGTTGCACCGTTAACTTTCTAAATATGGTGACATATACACCTTTAAAACTAGTAAGAACAACAACAAGCAGTTAAATGACCAAATGTCAAGTGCCAAACCAACCAGCGACACAAATACGGTTTGTAAACCCTGAAAAGTTGGCACTAAGCCTCAACTACCAACTAAATGTCTAATAAACAATGCAACGGTATTTGAGAAGTAAATGTTTGTATGTATGTGTATTATGCAGAACGTAAAAGCCAACGATCAGCTGTTACTTGGCTGTGGTTGATTTCAACCATAACTTCATACAAAAGCAGTCGCTTAACTAACGGTAGTCGGCGTATGCACAAAAGTACTGCTGCCATTTAGCTGTGCAGTTACTTCGTCGAGTGGTACCTCGGCCTCGGCCAACTGAAAAAGGTGAAAACCAGAATGGCGTGAGTCTATGAGGACGGTTGGATAAGACAAATAGTTGATGACATTTGGTTCAGTCTTTATACGACCTTTTTATTCCCCAGCTCGATCCAATAAGCCTGTATTTAAGCATTTCCAACCATCCTCCTCATAGCTCTATCGGTATATAGAGTCCCCAATCAGCCTTTGGTCACCTCTGGTTTCTTTTCTTCGCTTGATCTCTTTCTGAGATTTTCGCTTCGTCTATGACAGCGCAATGATAAACATTTGCTTAAGATGCCAGAGCAATATCATCCGACTTTTTTTTCGATTTTGAAAAATATAGTAACTATTATGATTTTCAATACAATTTTCTTCCATCACAAAATTCAATGTCTAAATTAGCTCTCAATTTGCTATTTGCCTAATCAAGTCATAGACTTATCGTATTGTCCTCGTATCTCTCTCTTTCATTCGCTGGAAATTTTCTAATCAATGCGGTGTGATTAAATGTTAATTATAGTGTAAATATGACACGAAGATCATTCAATGCTACAGTCGAGTAAGTTAAGTAGCAGTTAAACTAGTCATTAAATAGTTAATTAGTAATCTCTTTTGTGATAATTGAAATACTATCAGGTAGTTGATGAAGACACTTTCAGAGCAGATATTATTTTTTTTTTAATTTTCCGTTAAGTAAAGTGGGATACATTACTTGAATTCCAAGACCTAGAACTAAAATTAATGTGTCGTCTGCTAGTAAATTTGATATTAATACTTTAGGAACATGTTTAGACCCTTAAAAGTGGGATATATACAACAACGATTTCATATATCATGTGGTTGAAAACACGAGAGATTTCACCAATAGATCGCCATCTCTTCAGTTAAGGTACTAAGATAAAGAAGATTCTCCCTGACTTTTAGAAACGTATTCCGATCTATGGTTCCAAAAAAACACGCATTTCGCTCAACTTATGGTCAACATAATCGACCTACTGAGATTCATCTTGACATCCAGAATTCATTATTGGATAATATTCGACCGAATAGACCACGTCCAGCACGCAGTGAAGAAAATAGAGCAACCGTAAGCGTAGCACGAATATCGGACTGACCTATGGAACGAGTTAACGCATTTCACGTCGAGATCTTAGATTTAAAGCGTACAAAATACAGATTGTGCAAGAACTGAAGCGGCTCGACCTACCCAAGCGACATGGCTTCGCTCCATGAACTCTTGAAAAGTGCCAAGAAGATCCGACGTTTTTAAGCCAAATGAGACCCATTTCTGGCTGATTGGGTATATAAACAAGCAAAATGGCCGCATTTGGGACGAAGAGCAACCTGAAAAGATTCAAGGCTGCAATTTCGTCCGGAAAAACACGATTTGGTGTGGTTTGTGAGCCGGTGGAATCATCGGTCCATATTTCTTCAAAAATGATCCCGGTGAGAACGTAACCGTCAATTGCGATCGTTATCACGCCTGAAATTGAACCGTTAGACTTTTTCTTGTGGGGATATGTAAAGTTCACAACTATGCGGACAATCTTGCCTGCATTAAATATGAAGATACTGTGTTTTTTCTTTAAAATAAAAATAGGGAATCTTGAAATATATCACTCCTTATATAAGACCTATCCGATTCTAAGGAATCGAACAAAAATCATTCAACGAGACTTTGATTTAGAATCCGGCATATCTAGCTAAGAAGACATTTGTACAAAGCTGATCAAAAGAAAACTAGATCATCTCGTCTATATCTTGTATCGTTTATCATCCTCCTATACGTTTTCAATTACCTGGCAAACGGCAAAATCTACTATTTTGAAATTATGATGACTTTTATCGAATCAATAAATTTAACAATACAAATAAATACCGTTATCTATACAATTTTCATACTAATTTAATACTCCAATTAATTGGCTTAATTTATTGAGCACTTGAGCTTTCAAACCGGTACCAAATGGCGGCGCAGAAGTGCTTTCAATAATCGATAAGTATGAATTGTGAGCATTTCACTTTCTTGCTGGGATTAGCCAAGACTTCCACACTCACATAAAAGCATATTTTACACTACATAACATAAGCACATGATTATGCCCATACACACATATATTAATAGAAATATATATTTTCTTTTTGTTAGGCTTTAATGAATTCATTTCAATTACTTTCTCATGTTTCGCATTTAACCGCAAATGACATGAAAAGCGCAACTAACAACGGTGCAGCGTGCAACTAAATGCAATACAAGAGTGTGACATACATATGTGTATCTGTGTAAGCAAATCCATTCAAATATATACATATATGTACATATTTATTTCTATTATTTTTCTCATCTTACATTTTTAGCACCGCATGACGACAAGGAAGCACCTCCAACGACGCAGTGGTCATCCATGTACGAGTACGTTTGTATGCGCTTGAGCATATTTATGCTCGATTCCAAACAGGTTTCTTTCGACTTCGATGAGGAGTTGCACTTTTACGAACTATACTTCAGTCACTTGAAGGGGAGCTATGTAAGGAAATTTTACTTTCGATTTGACCCAAATATTTAATATTCTCCCAAGGTTATTTTTTAAGAACCGAATTTGTTAAATGAGTTACTCCACTCTATAGTCAGAAAAAACGCGTATCAGGAAGTATTTTTTTTTTTTTTTAAATACATAAAGAATATCTACGTTATATCTACGTTTACAAAACTTCGGCGATTCAATTTGAATAACTTTGGATTCCGTTGATTCCATAGCCGTTCTACAAAAGGTTTTCCGAAGACGGTATCTATGAGGTGAGGAGAGTTTTTCTGCTTAAATTTATTTCTAATCCACGCACACACAAAAATATATGTATCTACAAATGAGCGATGAGGCCCATTGCCGCATTTGGGGCGAAGAGGAACCTGAAGCAATTCAGCTGCCATTTCGTCCAGAAACAAAAAAACAACAGTTTGATGTGGTTTGTGGCCCAGTGGAATCATTGATCCACATTTCTTCAAAAATGAGGCCGGTGAAGACGTGACCGTCAATGGGCCTTGGGTGGGCCGGTCGATTGGGAACCAAGATCGTGCGATATCACTTTTTTCTGTAGATATGTGTAAAGTATAAATGACATCGCTCGTGTCATTCCCCAGTTACCACTCGAAATTCTCGAATGAGTCATCGAAAATTGAACTCAACCGATGAACAATCTGAGACGTAGCTGCGGTAAACATTTGAAGAGATAATCTTCAAAAAATAAATGCCAAATAATGTTCTTTGGAATAATAATAAACATTTTCCATTAAATTTAAAGTTTCTGTGTTTTTTCTTTAAAGAAGTAGGCACCTCTTATTTTCCGAAATTTTGACATATTTATATTTTAGAGTGAGTATAGGATCTAGTTAATAAAGTAGTAAAAGTAGCGTTAGAGGTATGTGAGTCAATTTTATGCAGTTTCAATATGAAACTACCTTAACTTGAAGGATATGAATACCTAGTACCACATATATCTTGTTTCTTCAGTTATAAAGATACACGGAGTCAGGCGTGAGTTCAATCCGTCTATAGTTAAGTTGATCCATGATTTTGCTGTACAAAACCATAATACCTTTGGTGGGTCACACTACACTTGGGTATAAAACAAAGTCGCCGCTGGCAACACGCTGTCGATCGGTTGACGAAAAAAGTCAAAGTTGTACATGCTTGCTCCGCTATCTTTTCGTTTGGGCATGAGTGTAGGTGCAGCATTTGTTGTACATATGTCTATACCATACCGCTGCACCCGCCTTTGAGGCGTCTTGCCTTGGCTTATTTTGCAGGTGGAATACATTCTTTTAAGCTTCTCTTCTGTAGTTGTTATATGCTAAACAAAAAAGTGTCTAACACTGGAGTTCGCAGGCATTTAAGCTAGGCAATTACTAAAGTGTCAGATCTTCAACATTTCCAAAGCAATTTTTAAGAATGCTGACGTATTGAAAATCTTTAGTCGAATAAAAATACGCTGCATTTTAAATACTTTTAGTGAATTATTATTTTTTTGATGTGAGCTGTGCTAAATCCTGCCAATTAAATTCTATCTTAATGTTCCGGGCACAGTGGACCACAGGTCGCGGTGCTAACCTCATCTAAATTATATATTGATAGATTTGTGTTAACAGACGTGATGCGCGTTGAGTTAGCGCCAGTGTAATCATTACAGTCGTGTGTGTCCGCAACTGACTACATCAGTTGATGCCTTCACAAAAAGTATTTTACAAATATGTCCTTCTAAGTAATTATAAATTTTAATCTAATAGTGTCAGTGGCAAAAGAGAAGGTGTCGTATTTATTGCCACACAGGTTGTCTTTAAGCGCACGGCTAAAAGAAAAACCAGTCACATGTAACTTGCCCAGCTATCATTTTCAGGTTTCATATGGTGTGTGAAGAGTCCAAATCTAGCAAAGCATTGACAGCGGAAAATTTTTTATGATTTATGAAGCCATTTGATGACACTTTTCTTTTAGAAACTCGCACATCATAAATATGCAGCACATTATTCGCAAATGTCGGTTAATTGCCACGAGAGGTTATCCTTTCGAAGGATAAACTAGTGTCATTTTTTGGGGTTTGGGGTTTGAAGTTTGGACCAGTACTTTATTTAACCAATCATACAAATCCCCACAGTGTGCTTGATATGGACATTAACTCGGATTAACTCGATTATAATCACTCAAAATAATACAAATATCATTTTGTCGAGTCGCTTTTTCCAGGTTTGAATAGGGCAACCACTGAAGTACGCAAAAATCTACAAAATATTCTGAACGTCTACGTAATTGACAACCTAATTCACTCAATCTCGCCATTTCTACTGATTTGTCTTGGCTTCTTTTTGTTTTCACTTCATAAACTCTTCATTGTTACGCAGCATTGTGTGCTGCGCCTTAGGCAATTAACTTGTTGCGGCTGTGCTGGTTGACTTATGACATAAGCATTTTCTTGTTTTCGAAGTATGTACTTAGTTTTTGAGTCATAAATATTGTCGGGTAAACGACTTTGAAGTATTGTAGACAAACACAATTGCCTTTAAGTGATAAATATAGTTTAGTATGCCTTTAGGACACAGAATTGGATGGACTAGTCTAAAACAGTAGCAACAGAATGGCTCATGCATAGACTAAGCAAACAGTGACCCAATAAGCAAGGGAAAGAGGACAAAATTATGTCAATTATTTATGTTTTCTGAAATCTTTTTAGCCCCTTTTATTCTACTATAATTTGCCTAGATAGTGACAATATCATAAAATATATAAAGTACGTTTTACTTCGAAAGAAATATTCCATTAATCTAGCATGACCCGTGAAAAGACGACCGTAATTCGAAAATTATTATTCAATTAATTTTGGAAAATATTTTTCAAACATCTTTCTTACAGCCACCTCATGTGCTAATGCTTGACAACCCACTTGACTACAGCATTGGCCGATGAAGTAATAATTAGTGAAGCTCAAAGCAAGAACAACCAACACGGAGCCGGTGCGAAAGGAAACCAGTTTTATTTCAAAGCAGCCCAAGAACATCACAAAACTTTATTTCAAATTTACGTTAACCGCCATAGTACAAATTTAGTTTTTAGCAATTTTCTATTTCTTTTTATTTTTTTTTTATTTTAGCGCTTGCAAATGTCATACGTTCGTGCTTGAGCCGCAGCTTACATAAATTTTGGCAAGGAGTGCCAATGTGGGGCTCAGAAAATATATTTGCGATGGCGTTTTCGATTTCAGGTTTGCTTTTTTTCATTTTTTGCTTTATTTTGAAAATCAAGTACTTTTATCACCGACAACTTTAGTTTGGCTCAAAAAAGGTTATTCAACTTGATTATGTTAGACAAACGCTGAACTAAATGACTGCAGGTGAGGCCCACTTTTACGCTTTGCTCACAAAGGAGTGCACACCCACACACAAGAAAAACGCTGGGAATTTCGTTTGCACATTTGTGGATGGATTCCCCTTACTTTAAATGGCAAAAGTGACTCATAAGCAGACGATTGTTTTGTTATTTAGCTTTTGTTTGTTTGTTGTTAGATGAGACGAACTGGTGAGCGGAAAAGTGAAGGTTTTGGCAAAGTGCACTCATGACACACTTTCAGGGCTAAGCTGAAATGTAAGAAAATCCAAGTAAGCTAATTTTTTTCACACTCATAATCTAGAAGGGCTACAGAAGCATCAGAACTTGTCCACAACACTTAGAAAGCCGCCAACTGTTCTGAATATCTTTGAAAGGGGCGTGGCGGTCGAAAGACGCTATAAAAAGTTTTTGTAGTACGACTTATCCCATGCTTCATAATAGGTCTCAGTTTCGGCATTCACCTCTTCATTTACCCTCTCCAAAGCTTTTAGTTACAAATTTTAAAATATTTTAAACAATTCACGCAAATTTTTAAATAGCTAAGACTCAGATAGTCATATGGAAGGATATCCACTTGGTGTGTATGAAATGTGTGTATAATCATATGACCTCGATTTCTTAATAGAACCTTTAATATATAACACCAGGATTGAAAACCAATAGGCCCCATTCATTCAAAGAAGCAGAAACTTTCTATAATCCAACGCAAAATTCATGAATGTCAAAAGACCAACATCCAGCTTTCGAATGAATCTCATATTTCAAGATCTAAGAAAGAGGAGAGATCATAATCCCACGACAGCGCTTATAGTTCAATTCTATCCACTGAACTTGTTGGAATCCCTTAATTAAACATTAGAACATCCAGAGACCAAAAGGTAGCCGATAAAAACCATTAAAAAAACAAAGAAAATTCTATGAGAACGGTGTCACCGAATCGTTCTCAAAAGAATTAAACGTAGTTCACTGGGAAACACCAAAATTTTGGTAGAGAGCCCTCTCTAGAAGTAACATGCAGAAAAATATCAATGTAAAAGGTAGAAAAGGGGATCCAATGATTTTACCCAGGAACATTGAGGAAATTAGATGATAAGCTGGATTGAAATGGATTTAGAGTTGAACATTTGAACGAAAGTTTCAGGTAGGACTAGGTGAAAACTTTAGGTAGGATTAAGTGAAAGTTTTAGGTAGGACTAGAATTGGTAGACAATTTAGTTTACATACATCTTGAGGTCACTTCCGATACGAAAACGTTCAATAAGGGAACTTATGGTGGCCGGAGTTGATTTTTCCTCTGCGAAGCTCTTTATAAGCCTCAAAAGCGAATAGCCTGAAAATTATAATTAGTTTTTTCAATTTTTTTGCGGTTGACCATTCCAGCTGGAAAACTTTTCTGTCACTTTAAATTATTCAAATACTTCACTCAGTTTTATCATTCGTTACTTAATCCTAACGCCGGTGGATATTGTCGGAAAGTGTATGGCCGCAAAGGTGGCTATTAGCTCAGGGAATATGGGTTTCTAAAGGAGTGTGTATCTGAACCCTCGGATATCCTCACGAGCTTTGACTGCATACCGGATCATCTGGATCATGGAGTCTCCATATCGAACTCCAGTGGCTCCTTCTCTGCACATATACCGACGAGGGAGGTTTGGGATGGAAGAAGACGTTGGAGGAGGGGCCAGTAAGCTTCTTTACGGATGGGTCAAAGCTTGGGAGGAGCTCTCCATTAAATCCAGCTTCAGACTTCCCGAATATTGCAGTGTCTTCCAGGCTGAGGTTGCAGCCATCAAGGTAGCAGCAGATTTRCTGCTAAAGAGAGTGTCTACCTTCAGAGAAGTTACCATTCACTCAGCTAGCAGAGCGGCGACACTAGCCTTGAACTCATTCACAATGCGTTCAGGGTTGGGCGAAGAGTGTCTGGTGTTACTGTCTCTGGCGTGGAGAGCTTTTATTATAAGACTTGTGTGCATGCCGAGCCACAAAAGAATCGCAGGTAATGCGGTAGAAACTAGACTGCCCTGCTTTTGGGAGATCAAGACTTAGACACCTGGGGGCACATACCTTCAAACATCCCACCGATCTGGCGGGCATGGAAATTAAGCTCCTCTGCAAATTTGTATTATCTACTAAGCGGTTTGCCGATCTCTAAGTCCGAGCACGGGAGTTCGATTTTCAATGGCTTAACAAAGGACTACATCTGTTAGTCTACGTGCGATCTCTAATCAGCCATCTAACCTAACCTAACCTACTTAATCATTTCGAAAGATTTTTATACAATAATTCAACAAAGAATATTTTATGCAGTTCACATACATACACACATCCATAAAATCATTCAATGACTGAAAAATATGATAAATTGAAACAGGGACATTTGCAAACGAGCGGAAAATGGAAGCGCAACTGGGTCAAGCACACAATCATGGAAGCGATAACTTTGTAGGTGGCATTCAAACACATGAAATTAAAAAAAAAACTAATCATATATTTGTATTTATGTACATATATGTGACGATAGGCAGCAAAAAGTTTATTATCCTTACGCTCATTGATTGAAAAAGAATGAAGGCCACTTGTCACCCACACACACCCACAGTTTGCCGGTAAAATGAGCGCAGAGTTGCATATTCAAATATATGAGTATGAGTTTCTGATCACAATTTTACACAGTTTTATGGGCATATGGGCATGGGTCGTGCACGTGTTGCTACTTACTCTGCAAAAGCTTTAATCGATTGTTTAAATACAAAAACAAAAAGCGTGCACAAGTTTGTATGAAGCCAGGGGGGAAGCTGTTGAACCACAAGCCAGGTGCCAGGAAAATAAAAGCGAAAAGGATGCTTAAAAGTTCAAAAAGCGAATATTAACACTTGAAACCGCAGCGCACTTTTAGGTTATATTGTGGTGGTATTTGTATGGGCCCAAGAGAGCATAAGGGAATTAAACAAATAATTCGATAAAGTTTTGTTTCGAAGTATGAAAAGGATAATGGTAGTGATATTAAAACAAAAAAAAACGTGAAATATGATACAAAGAGTGCTTAGCTCACAACTGAATTTGAAAATCTTAAGGGGTTACATGGTTTTCCTTGGGCAAAAAACGGCCTTTTTTCAATAATTTTTTTTTACACATAAAAATTAAATATTTTAATAATTCTTTACTTCCATAAAACAAGTTATATCGCGTTTCTAATTTCGCTTTATTCATATTTTTTTAGATTTTTAAAATTTAATAAATTTTTATATTTCTGTTTTATATTTCTTCGTCACACGCGCTGCCACACCTTCAAATATGTATCACTGAAATACTGTTAGTCACCAACGTTATACAATTTAACAATTACTTCTATTAAATATTTTCTAAAAATAATTTGCTACTTGCAAATATTTAAGAATCACAAAGTTTTCCCCATAAAATCTACCCTAAACAAGCAAAACTGCTTTGCATATGCTAACATACAAATACATGTAATATATAAATACAATATATACATATGTATGTACGTATAACACCATTTGCATGCACGTTTGTGTCGCGCATTTGATGTGTCGAGGCTGTTCACACGCCGCAACAGAGACACTGCGGCGACGGCGAGTCGGTCGTTGCTTTGTTCACCCTCCATTCTTTTGGTCCGCTGATCGCTCATCCGTTTCCAAGTTCGTACGCTTGTTATTATTCCCAAGGAATGCACACCAACACATGCAAAAGCACGCACATTGCCCCAGTTTCTACGTGCAGCACACACAGACACACTTAAGCGTGCGAGCGCTTGTTTACAGAGATGCTATGTGACCGATATAAAACAACATGTCACAATGTCACAGCGTGTGTTAATATGTATGGAAAATTATACATATATATATGTATATAATAGGAGAGGCATTAGAAAAGCTCAGCCATGTGTTTGCTGGTTGCTCTCTCAATACAACGCATGTTGTAAGGGAGTGAGATAGAAGGCTTGTGGCTTGTGAAGGATTGTACGGCTTCCTTGTTTCGGAGTTGTAAACAATTGCACGAAGTTGGCGATAATTAATTTGTTATTAGTAAAAAATTGCAATTAAAAAGTTTAAGATATAAAAACTATAAATTAAAAATTACGAAATTCAATTATTATTAGTAGTAAAAAATAATGAAAAACTCACGTTATATTTTTACATAAACAACTTGTTGTACTGAAAAAAGATTTCTTAACTAAAAAATAATTTAGCAAGAAGTAAGAGTGAAAGTTTAAAATTTGCAAACTAATTCAGATATTAGAATGATTTATAAAATTTAAATTTATAATTAAGCCTAAATTGCATAAAAAAAGACTTTATATTAAAAAAAAATATTAAAATGAAAAAAATATGTTTCTTTTAATTCAATAAATAATTTAACTTGAGTTTGAAGGTTAAATTATTTGAAACATAAAAATAGAAATAAAAATAAAAAANTTTTGTAAAAGACTCACATTTAATAAACATTTCGTAAAATTTCCAAAAAAAAAATATCAAAATGGCAGTCATTACGCCGTTTCCGGCAGTCCCTCGGAAAAAAGGTGCATCCGCGTTGTCAGCGTTGTCTTTCAGGATCATCTCAAATAAAAAATACGTGTTTTAGTAAAGACAATAAACTAGGTACTGGAGGAAGGAAAACAAAACAAAATAAAATTGGATTTTTGGCAGACGTTTTTATAGAAAAAAATGGAAATTTCGATGAAAAATTTCTCGAAATTTTCTTCTTTTTTTTTAATAGTTGCAATTAAAAAAAAATCCTACGTTCAAGACCTTGTAAATGATATCTCGAAGACCTGTGTAAAATTTCATCAAGATCGGTTAAGTAGTTCGCGAGAAATATTGACAACCGACTTTGAAAACATAGTTTTGAGAAAAATGCGTTTAAAGTTTTACCTACTGCGCCCTCAGCCTATAACTGACCTCGAGCGTCCACTTTCTCTCCGAAACTATTAGGCGGATCAACTTGAAAATTTAGGATAATATTCTAGAGATGTTATAGAATTTAATAAGACAAAAAAAATTTCGATTTTTTGAAACTGTGCATGCCAACAAGTTTTTGACTATATTTTTTTTTTTAACAATGAATTCATTAAATTGAGCATATTGAAGAGTCTATCTGTCGGCATGCAAACGACTATTAAAACACAAAAAAAGAAAAGAAAAAAAAACAATTAACACACACGAAAATATTTAATAACAAACACTTAACCATAATTAAGGTGTATTGTGTAGTGAAGTGGTGTATTTTGCAAAATTGGCACACACAAAAAATTAAACCATAACTTTGCTTCAACATCTGGAGTGTGGGAATATGACAATATAGGAAAATATTTACCAAAGAAATTAGACAACTTGCGATGGCAAGACGGAAATTGAGGTAAAATTGTATAAAACCAACAACAATCAAACACAAAAGGCGCACCATTAGGCAAGCTAACTTCTGAGCCATAAAATATGACAATGCATTTAAACAAGTATATAGACATCTATATTATTTACATCTATGGCTTTGTGTGAGTGTCAAAAATCGGATAATAATTGAGCACTGAACCAACAACAATAAAAATGGAATTTTAAATACCCATACCACATTGCGGCTGTCCGGTGCAGGATATTGCATCTAAATTGGCGTTGATTGCGAATATGTGTGGGAAAAAGAGAAATAGAAACGAGAAATAATGGATATAATTAAGTCACAATTAATTACAGCATGATTTAAGGTACGCTAATTAAATATCATAAATCTAGAGCTAGTGTACTAAAATGCGAAATTAATTTTTATTCGATTTTTTGATGATTACCATATAATATAAGTACATATTTCTTTAATTGGGAATAGATCAAAGGTTTCGAAGGCCCAAGAACTTCTATAATGAAAACTAGAAAAAACGTTAACTTCGCTCGCACCGAAGTTAGGATATCCTTCACAAATACGATAGACCTCGTAACCTAACCTAACGTAACCTGCACCAGAAACTCGAGTTTATTGGTATCTTAAGAGTTTAACATTAAACACTACTCAAAAACAGTGCTCCGATATCGGTGGTTCCAGCAAATGAGCAGAAATAAAGAAAAAATGACATGTGTAAATATCAGATCGATATCTCGTGAGGGAGTCTTCTTCTTTATTGTTTATAACCGAGTTTACAAAAGCGCCAGACTTTCTTCTTTTCGCTGTTTGACGCCTCGTGAGGGACAAAATAGGCGGACATGGACATGACTCCGACATTTCTTTCGGGTTATTATGAAGTTAACATGCCTCGTTAAGGATATACAAATTCACAAGGTAGGAAGCTGATAAAGTTTTGATGAACGGCGTAAAAAGGTTTTTTGACGTTATTTAAATATTGACGAGCGTCGAAAATGGAATAAATTTATTCTGCGAGGAGCCAACCCAACAAAATCTTATTATATGTGTGATTTTTAATTTTGGCATATTCGCAACCTGCTTCTCACAATTTAATACAATCTTACTTAATATAACATAACTTAACTCAACTGAACTTATCATGATATAACTTATCTAAGATAAAATAATTTAACTTAACGCAACATAACTTTACTTAACATAACTTAACATAATTTAACGTAACTTAACATAGCATAATTTACCTTAACGTAACATAACATAATTCAACTTAACGTAGCATGACTTAGCTTAACATGACATAATTTAACTTAAAGTAACATAACTTTACATAAATAACATAACTTAACTTAACTTAACGTAACTTGACACAACTTAACATAACAAATCTCAACATAACGTAAGTAGAAAGTAAGATAAACTCAAAACAAAAGAAACAGAAAACATAACCTCAACTAACCTTAGCAGGGCAAATATATACACCGCTACAGCTTCAGTACGTTTTAAGAGGGCGATCAAAATAAGTGGATAGTGAAATCTGCTCAACTATAGATATCCCTGCAGGGTTAGCACGCTACAACTACAATACTAATCAATAATTTCTGCTACAGAAAAAGGTGTTAAATTGGAAAGTGTTAAATAACAGCGATTAGCACCACAAAATATGCAAATTACAACAAAAAAGATTACTTTATTCAATCTTTAAAAGCAAACTGCAGCAAAACAATGCGCTTTAGAAAGTGTTAACGCCTTGATGAGCAGCAATTAAATTAAAAAAATAAATATTTAATAATAATAACTGTAGTTATTAATGATACAGTGGTATAACTCAGTTTTGCTTACAGTCATGAAGCGGAAATTGTTGAAAAGCGGATGAAAAAGTTATCGTTGTGATTGCGATTTGTCCCGCTAACCTAGATCATAATATAAGTGAACATTGTGCACATGCTACAAAAATCACTGCGAATTATTTATGAATTTTTGCGAACCTCTTTGTAACTACTATTATACCTATGAACTTGTCACTCGCTTATTGAATTCGGCCTGTATGTACTTAAGTATGTATGTACATATGTTCATACAAATAACTTTCTTTGTTGAATTATTTGCTCTGGAAATTCACAGCAAGCAATAAAAGCCAATTAATTTGAACTTAATTTTAATTTAAAAGATTTATTATTATTCAACAGACTTATGACTTCATTCTCAATTAATAGTAATCACAACAACAGATCACAGTAACATGATAATAAAGAATTTATTCGAGATTGCAGATAATACAGTGTTCTTCGCCTAACACACACACTTATTATTTATTTCCTCACTATTTTAATCAACCGAAGAACAAAATATATATATATATGTATATTTCACACAATTTACATACAAAATTTTGCACATAATAAACTCGGTTGATTCATTTTACATATTTATTAAGGGGTTACATGGGTAGGCCTTTTTAGACCATTTTCTTCCCATACACTATTAAGAAAGAAATTCTATAATTTTTGGGAAAAACATTTTAACCTCGACCATTGCGACGTCATTTCTGGTGACCATCTGCAAAAAACACAGGATAAAAATTAGTTAAAACCTTAACTTACAACTTGGACGAAGGAAAAAAACTAAAAAATTGGATTGTTGGCAGAAATTTAAAAAAAAGAAAATTTCAGTGAAAATTTCGCGAAATTTTTTTAAAAAGTTGTAAAAAAAACCCTTTGTACAAGTCTTTGAGAGTTGTATCTCAAAGACCTGTGTAAAATTTCGGTGAAGAAGTTCTCGAGAAATCTTGCCAACCGAATTCAAAAACATAGATTCGAGAAAAACGCGTTTAGAGACGGTGCTTCGAGGGCACAAGATCTACGAAACTATTACACGGATCAACTTGAAAATTTAGAACAATATTCTGGAGGTGTTGTAGAATTTAATAAGACAATAAAATAAAATTAGATTTTTTGAAACCCCTACACCCATGTAACTCCTTTAACCGAGTTAAAAATGTACACTGTACACATTTTGATGCGGAAATTAAGGAAATCGGAGGCAAGCGCCTGATATATAGAGAGAAAAGGTTCTACGCTTTACTTAGCATATTGCAATAACAAATGAGATAGTTAATATATTTTAATTACCTTTTTTATATACAAAATTAGCTATTAATTAGTATGCTGTCTAACTAGTAAACCGACACTTTAAAACAATAACAAAAAATTAAAGCGGAAAACTGCAAATGAACCCAAAGCTAAGCGTTGGAAGCTTGAAACAACTCAAACCCTTGACTCAACTCAACCGACAGCTCGAATAAGGGTATAAAACATGAACAAAATAAATCGTGTATTTCCGCAATGTCACATCAAATGCAGCAACAACAAATGCAAAAACCTGAAAAGCTTAATGGAGAGGAAATTAAATACCATTGAAAGGCAGGGAAGAGAAAGAAAAGAATAATGCTATAAACAATACTGCAGTATTGAACTAGTTGTAGACTGAGCTATGAAACTCAAGGCCTAGGTATTAGCAGATATTTTCGCTATATAAACAGCTGGATTTTTTAAAGGTCGATCTGCCGACTGGTAAAATTAGAGTTTAATATCACTATACTTTCTGTCCTACTTATTCAAGTTGAACAAAATAAAGTTGTTCGAATAAATTTTTAAAATAAATAATAACAATTTTTAATCAGTGTTTCAATGAGACTAGTTAAAAATTGTTACATGTTCGGTCTTTTTCGGTCTACTTCATAATCTATGCAAAAATTCTAGTTAGAAACTAGTATTTTCGCTGGCAGGCTTTATTGTTACACAGTAGGGAGAGCATAGAGGTTAAGAACATGAAAGTATGTATGTATGTATATATATGTATGTATTTATAGGTATGTGTATTTTAATGCCCGAATTATACATGTATTCGCAAGAGGGATTATTCACAGTTAAGCTGCAGAGGTGATGGAAGCCCATGATCCGTGACGCGGCTGGGTGAACACGTCATTTCCAAACAATAAGAAATTACAAATGAAAATAAAATGCTGGCACAAAAAAGAATATGAAAAGGTAATAAAAAATAAAAAAAAAAACAGGAAGAAACGGACCAAAATAAGCCAAAAACAAAAAAATTAATGCAAATAAAAAAATTTAACGCAAAAATAAAAATAATGTAAAATAAAATAGTGATAAAAATAAGTAAAAAAATAGAAGTATAACCCTCCATTCTACTGATACAAAGCGAAATTCAACGAATGGAAACAAAAATCAAAACGTGGGGGCATTAAAAAGTGTAGATCATGCTGCTCACAAACCAAAACAAACCTGACAAATAAATATCTAAATAAAAGCATATGTGTGCCAATAAAGTTGAAGCGCTGGAGCCGAACGACCGAACGGACAGTGCTGGCAAAAAAAACCGGTACCTAACAGCGGACATATGACAAATGCAGCTTTTGAAGTGTGCGGCAAATCGCCAAGCGGCCGTTTATGCCGGCATCAGCAATAACAACAAAAACAATGATGAGATAAAAATAATGCAAATAAATTATTAGTTTGTATGTAAATGCAAAATATATTTTAAGCCACAGTTCAGCAAAAATTATTATTCATGATTATAAGTTATAATAATTAATTGATTGAGACACATAAAAAATTTATTTTAAAATTAACATAATTCTTTCAAATATAAACCAGTTTATGCCGAAACCGCGGCAGGTAGCAGCTAAATATATAAAAAAATGTCAAAAATGTGTTTTATATATTTATAAGAGAAATTGAGGGATAAAGAATCAATGTTGGTATTATTCGCGTTTAGAGCCTACTGAATATCCTACAAAAGATATTCAAGTTTAATAAAAAGATTTTCGAACTTCCGAGTGACTTTATACCGCGTATATTGGCCAATATGTGAGTTTGTCTTTGAAAATGAGAGAGCGTGTTTTTCTTACTCTAGGCCCCATGGAACTAACAAGCCTTTTGTACTTGAAGATACTTTCCTGGCTTCAAGCCTTGTAAGTTGCAAGAGTATTAAACGTTTGGTTATACTCGAACTATGCTCTTCATTACTTGTTATTTATTATTTTTTATACCCGATCTTATTTTTTGTTTCATTCTCACCTGCTTTCATCTTTCCATTCAATTTACTTGTATTTATATTAATTTTTTAATTTTCCTTTCATTATTCGTGACATTTATGGTTTCGATTTGCTAAGTGTGTCAAACCTGCTACGGCCAAATTTGTCACGCTCGTCAAGAACCTTGTGTACAATTGTAAAACGTAGAACATAGAGTAATATTTATGTACCTGCATATGTATGTATATTCACATATTTAATAACAATTGTTTGCATGTTTTGTTCGGCATCGCCTCTTTGTTGTTGTGCATCATTTATGGGCGCTTGCATTTTATTTTTAATAAATATGAAATTCAGCACTTTAAAAAAATATATTTCTGATTTTAAAAACTTTACAAATAAATCAATTGGAAAACAAAACAAAAAAATTGAAAAAAGTGTATGGAAAAGTCACCTGTCTCTTATACACATCTAGATGTGTATAAGAGACAGAACTAGTACTAATTATAAATATAAATAAATGTTATTTCGTATTTATTTTTCAAAACATTTTTGAATGCGTAAAAAAATATTTAAATATTTATGTACCAGCTAATGCAAGAAATAATAACAAATATAGCACCAGTTATTTTTTAATGCGCTGAACTGCCAAACAATAAAATGAGATATTATTTAATATTATTAAATAGAATATTTAATCAGAAATCATTGTTATCATAGGCATATGAAAACTTGGAAGCCGTCTATCTATTAAAATTATTTGCTTTTTATGATATATGTATGTGCATATGTATATAAGTCTGTAGATATTACAACCCAAAAAAACGAAAATGTACCGTATAATAATACACATAAATACAATACAATAGTATATATGTATGTATGTACAATTACGGCATATTGTCATATGCTTACGGTGCATAACGGCATATAATTAATATACATATGTATCCATATTGTATATTGGTATCTGCTTAGCTAAATATACATACATATTTCTGTGTGCAGGAGTGTGTTTGTATTATATTAAAAAAGTTTATCTTTCGCTTTAACTAAAATGAATTTTTGTTAAACTAACACATTCTTTCATGAATTATCTGACATAGGGGTACATAAAATTATCTTTTAGTTTTCTTTTCGCTTTTTTGCTACTTTCGTTTTCATTTACACATGTGTAAATGTTTCCACATTTTAACACCTGACTACGTCACAAGGGACAGAAAATAATATGTATTAATAAAGCATTGTGAACTTTAATGCGTTTTGAACGATAATAAAAGGCATTAAGATATATTTAAAAATAACATATAAAAACTTTAAATAAAAAAAATGTTTCACAATTGCAATAGAAATGCAAATTTCCAAACATTTTAACATAAGAATGCAAAAATAAGTATTATAAAAAATCGTTTCAACAATTACCAACTTTTCAACGGCATAAAACTATTGTGGCACTTGATAATAAACACAAAACTCAACTTACTTTATTTAATCAACAAATGTAACACGCCTAACTACATATGTATGTCTAAATATGTGTTTAATACATCGATTTGTTGCTTCACACAATTTCTCTTTGATTGCTAATTAAGCTACCTAATGCTTCCGGCTGAATAACGAAGAAACACATGTCTTTACATAGTAACACTAATGCCTTGTATACATATAAGTATGTATGTCACTAAAACTAAAATTAAGCACTTATTGACTTATAAGTGAAACTATTATTAAACTTCTACAGCCGGAGATAATGTGTTCAATTAGCAATATTTGTTCCATCGTTTGCTAACACACAACATGAAAAAGGTCACAAAAGAGACTCAATTGGCTCATTTAAAAGGGCTATCCGTACAACTGTCGACGCTATGGGGTCAATGAAGTTGGTACGAAACCGCGTCACTTTTGCTCGTAAATAAATAAATGCACTTACATTTGCGTGTTTGTATGTCAGTAGTCGAAGCGCTACTTAGAGAATATAATTGAATGAATAATTGAATGAAAGCACTGTTGCTTAATTTTGGCAGTAAGCTGCCCTATCGTAGTTCGAATGCTAGAAAATCTACAAAAATTAAACTATTTAAATGAAAAAAATTTAAAAAATTCTGTCTGAAACTGGATGTTTAAGACAAGTGCAAGATCACTTATGAAGACAGTTTCGGTTTTATTCTTTTTTAAGGTTATTCTTTATCAAATTATCGGATTATTATCGTATACACATAGAAAAGGTAGTAAAAAAATTACAGTAAATAATGTGAAAAGAATGTATTTAAAAAAAAACTCAACGTAAGAGAAATAACAGAATCAAACAACTAACTTTTTTGTTGCTAATTTTTAATTTAATTTTTGCATATATACTTCAACGATTGTTTTCATATCATATATTTTATGTACTCTGTAAATAACATAACCTCTAATTTAAGATTTTTTAGATCAGGGTAGATAACAAAAAAAATCATAATAAGATGAAGCCCATCGGAAAGATAAATCGAAACAAAAAAAAATTAAGAGAAAAATAAATTACGGGCGATCTGAGGTCGGTAAAAGGAAGGAGAGAGGCTGGGCTGTGTTGAATTTTAAAGGGTTAAGAATTCTTTATATTGATTTCCGGCAAAACTACCAAACCTATAGGAAAAAGTTACGTGCAATATTGTAAGTAATGAAAAACTCCATAACTTTTGTATTAGGACTTTTTCACGTGATCTCAAAATTAATGTAAAATTTTTTTTGGTGTTTTTTTATTTTTATTTTGTAAAAAAAAATTTATTTCACGAAATTTGGTGGAAACTTGACATCTTAAGTCCAAAATATAAGATTATTTTTTAATTTTTCTGTTTTCTATTTATATTGACCTAATACCAACAAACTCTAAAAAAGTCTCAAATCAAAATATAAATTTTTATACCATTTCTCTGAAATTAGCAATTATTTACAAATGCTTTAACCTCAATAAATAAACAGCTTTTAATCAAATCATTGCACATTTAACACAAAGAAATAAGAAATTCAAAAA
>NW_017537156.1:3552712-3588829 GCF_001853355.1 Bactrocera latifrons
TAATATATGTATATATAGTATATAGAATTTCTTAAACCAACCATTAACACTTCGTACTTTCGGCGATACAAAAAATACCAACAACAAAAATAATTCGCAAAATTGTACCACTAAGGCATCAATTGACGCAGCAAAGTCTTACCCATTCTAGATTTGTATACATTAGTATATGCATGTATGTACATCTCTAAAATATTGCCCGAAATATTGAATGGAAAACGTAAAACTTAAAATAAAGTAAAATTAAATTAAATAAAATCGCGCTACATTTACATACAAATGTATATGTATATATGCCATGAATATATGTACTTCAAAATGTATCCATAATATAACTAATGAGGCTAATAACAAAAACAATAGTTATGATCTATATGTATGAATATTAGTGCCATGAAAGGCACACAGCGTTGGTTTTGTGATAATGATGAGTGAAACCTTGAAACTGGAATATTTAGAACAATGCTTGGAATTAGGTAATCGAAAAATGAAATAAGCAAAAGTAAAAAAAGTTTAGAACAGTGGTGAGATAAATTGTAAATTTTTAATCTAATGTATTTTTAATGAATAAATGAATGATAATTTAATTCATTTTTAAAGTAACTACAAAAAGTTCATAATTCGATAAAAAAAAATAGAAGAAATATCGATTTTGCGATTCATTATTCATTCTTAATCTTTAAGAAGAATCTTTAACATTAAGTTTGTCACAAAGCGGAAGTAAATGTCGGAGACTCTTTAAAGTATATTCACTACATTTTTCACACGTCTTTTTCAGGTGATAGCGTATAGCTGACATACAAACTGACCCATAGAAATCAGGTCCTTGTCTGGATAACTTATTTATTTGATAAAATAATAGTTTGTCAAAAAAGTCTTGCGGTATTTCTTACAGTAATTTTATTGAATTTTCAATTGTTCATAAAATTTTTTTTGATGACTCATGCCCAGCTCTTGACCGATGCTACGGCTGCTACTATGCCGGTCTCTTTCGACCAATTCAGCGATTTTATCGCAATCTTCGACGACAGGTCTTCCGGAGCGTGGCGCATCTTCACCACTTCTACAGCGGAACGAAAACGTTAAAACCATCGTTGTGCGGTGGAAATGGAAACTGTATCGGGTCCATAAACTGCACAAATTTTATTGGCGACTTGAGATGCATTTTTGAAGTATTTTCTCTGTATTTTGCTCAATGCTTTGCGACGCTATAACTCACAACGACTTAAAAGAAACGACAATCAATCAAACACGTATTAGCGCGTGAAGTGAGCTTTCCAAAAAGGTATAGCATGACCCGATGCGACGAATAAAACTAGAACTACGCGGTCTCAGCACCAACTAGCGAAAATACCGCAAGACTTTTTTGACAACCTAATATCTTCACGAATTTTACACAGATTATTGTCTAGGAGCAACGCTGTACTTCCCTAACATATCTGTTCAGATAGGACCACTGTAGCATATAAATATGTAGCTGCCATACAAAATGACAGATGAAAATCAGGATAAAGGTATTTTTATATCCTTTTACGCTACAAGAAATAGACCTTTGGATGGTATTATAGCTTAACTGCAGTCATAGTTGATGTTCTTACTTATTTTATTTTTATTTGTCACTCGCATAATTTCTTACTTATCATTAACCCTTTCTTATTAGAATTCTGAAACAATTTCATACATATAATCAACTACAATACCTAGAACAATTCCCGTGCACTGTCTAGCTGCCTTAGTGACCTTGACATCGCATCAGCCAGAGCCCATAAAAACCAAAGTAACCAACCAGAACAAGGAAGTACAAAAACAAACGATAAGAAATGTGTAAAGTAAAATACAATATTACGGATAATAAGTTTCCTGCTGTAGGTTTCCACTAAATATAACTTCCCACTTACTAACGTAAGTATACATATAAGTATGCAACACGTATTACAGATACATATGTATGCACACAAGAGATTATGAGGAATTCGATGACTCATAGAAATTATGTTGTAGGAAGCTTTTTTCTGAAAATGCTTCTTCCTTAACGATTTTACTAAATTATAGAAATCCAGCTTATCATTTTTTCCAAGAAAACTAGAAAATAAAAGCACGATAACAATAATACAAATATATTTGAAATGCATTTACTATTTCTCTGGCTAAAATATTGATTTTTATTTTCCTTTTCCCCTGTTTAGTGTTCGTTTTCCAAACATACACACATACACACATAAATTTTAATATAGCAGTTTGTAGCTTCATCGCCCCCTTTTGCTGAACATCAGTTTATTGGCTTTTAGCCAGCATCTTTGCACTTTTTCCTATTCTTATTAAACTTATGGTCTTGTAATAATTTTGTCCATTCCGCATTGTGCGTCATTTTTCGTAAACATTTGCCAGTTTGAATAAATTAGAAAACGAAACATGCACTTCGCTTCTTCGTTTTCTCCTATTGTCGCCACAGATTTTATACCTACAATAGCTTGCTGGCTAATAGGTGATTTTCTAAAGCTTTTTTGCTTTATTTTATGTACCACATGTCACACTTTAGCTATTTTGGTCATTTTTACCTTTCCTTCTTTTTTTGTTTACTGCTCTTAAGCACATTTCCACTGTTTACGCTTGTTTTTGTTATTATCATTTATGTATTTGAAGTATTTTACAGTATTTCGAGAATTTCGAGAATTTTTTATTCATACAGAGATATTTATAGCTTGCCCCAAATTATTTGTTGTGGTCTGGAATTTTACCAAAAATTTTTTGTTTTTTTTTTTGGCGAAATTTATAAGAGAACCGCGCAGTGTATATTTGGTTATGATTGAGCTGTAGTATTAACTTGCGGTTTAATTAATTGGAAATAAATTATTAAGTAGATAACGAAATATATTATTTTTTTCCAAACAATCTTTGAGGGTATGCGTTGCCAAATATTTGAGGTTATGTATTGCTAAATTGCTGGAAGATAATTGTTCGCATAAAAAAGTTTTCCATACAAGAACTTGAGTATGATCGACCAGTTTGTATGGCAATTATATTTACTATAGTAATCCGATCTGCATAATTTAATCGGAGATTGTAGGGTTAGGTAAAAGTATGTGCCAAATTTAGTGAAGATAACTTATCAAGTAAGAGAGAATCCAAGAATTTTATTTTGGTCGGTGAATTTGTACGGCAGACCATAGGCTCTACTGGTCTAATTAGAATATTTGTTCGTAGAAGGTAGCGCTGTCTTACACAAATATGTGTATTTGCACACATTTTCCTTACAGCAAATTTATTTTCTCTGGTTAGTGGTTTCTGACAAATGAGCAGATCCTTGAAGCGCATAGAACGTGTGCAAAATTTCAGATCGACATCTAAAATCCGACATCGGAAAAAATGAGGGCCAATTCACTGCTCTACATATAAATATTTACATATGTATGCTCCTAATCTAATCTAAACAAATCACTCGTCATATTGCTACCCGGCCCCGAAATATCACTTTAAACTATTGTGCTTACGTTGTTCTGAACTAAAGTTATATACTCTGCATATTTCCACTCCGTTCGCAATAACTTTAATTTCATTTGACAACTTTCATTTACATGTATGTTTATTCATTTTTCTGCAAACTATTTTTGTTTACAGCGCGTTTTGCTTTTGCAGAATACCACCGAGTTCATTGCCCTCTCTATCGGCACGCTTCCAATGCTAACAATTAAAAGATATTAAATGCATTCGAAAGATTCTACGACGTGTTTGTGTATAAATGTAGGTATGTATGCAATCCACATTTTCACCGCACCTAATGTCAAACGAAGTGGCCGGACATACAAACCGGCAGTCCAATCGGAATGAAAAGAAAAACAAAAGTGCAATGACAGTGTAGGTATGCACATATTTAAGCGAAAGTACATACGAGTACAAGAAAAATGTGACAATAACAAAATTGCATGATAGAGACCACAGACACACCCTTTCGCGAAGATGCAGCTACGATGCAAAACGCATAGAAACAGGATGTGGCAGCAAGTCATAATTTCATAACATAATATGGAGGTAAGCAAAATAGTAAAAAAAATATATTAGGAACGGAAAACTTTGCGAGGAAATTGTGCAATCATAAATACATTAATGTATACCTGAAAATATGTATATAGATAATATGTGTATAGTTACTTACCAGCGCTGTGCTCTGCCGCACCACCTGCGAGACGGAGTCGCGTAGCTGTGCTGCCATACCGGCTTTGTTGCTGTTTAGGACGCGTGAGAATTTGCGTTCGCTCATCTTGGCCACAAATCAAAAGCGAAGGCCAAGTTTGAAATAACTCGTAAAAGAACACAATCCAACAAGAATTTATACCAGTTTATAAATTCTTATAAAAACAAGTTACACATAAACAAAATGAAAATACATGGAAAAAACTCAAGTTCTTGGCAGATGGAATACAAGTTGAAAGGAAGAACACAGATGATGGCAAACACACGGTTGTTTATGCAGATATGTACGAATATGCGCCGAATGTCAGCACGGCCTCCAACGAGTTGGTGACTTTTCGTATGTTGTTTTTGCGTTGTCAAATGCAGGGATACGAATACAACGTAGAGTATGACGTATCTTTTTACTTTTATTTTTATTTCAGTAGCATTAACTTTGCGAATACAAATATATTTTTATATAGCACCGCTACTTCCTTTAGACATTTATTTTACACATATGTATGTATGCGTAAATATGAATATCGGAGCACGTGTGTTTGTATAGATATTTTGTGGCAATCGAAAGGGGTCTAGCGTGAGTATGACACCCGGTCACTTTTTTGTTGTTTTATCGAACGCGATGAGTAATCGCACTGGTATTCCTGTGGGACCGACACCGGCAATCCCATCACTTTAAAATACACGCTTATTTGAAGTTTAGTAAACTCTTTTCACAATTATTTATTGATATCTACACTATGCAATGTATGTACATATGGCTTTACATTTCGCGAAATTGTTGAAGGACAATGTACCAGCCTGGAAAAAGCAAGCCGCCCACTAGCTGCACTACATAGTTATGTATATCACACACACACAAGCATAAGGCGGCTTTTCCGTTGTTATACACAAAACACAATTGCTTTGCTCAGCACAATAATAGAATTTGCGTTTTTCGCAATTTCCAAAATAACTGCAAAATATTATTCGAATATATACGGAGACGTAAAGAATTATATTCAGCACAAAATTTTGCGATCGTAAATATTCTTAATACTTATTGCAACTAACACAGAGCTAACCGTAATTTATTTCAATTACAGCTAGAAACTTTGGCTTTAGCACATTTGTTTACAATTTCCGATTTTGTTTACTTTTTATTCATCTTTCACATATTGCATTGCAATTCAAATTACAAACATTGATTCACCCACACACAAAAATATATTTAAACAGACACAGCACAAAAAACTATTAAACTCTCATAAATTTCTAATTTAACTGAATGGTCTGACGCGCGTTTTATGACTGAAAACCAATTCGCCGTCTAATCAGTGGTCAGAAAATTTCTTGTACGATATAAATGCAACACTGGGAACAGCTGTTTCATAATGTGGATGATAAGTACGGCAAAGATGCCAGAAGACACAGTAGCTTGCATGCTTAGACTTCATTTCAATATATAATTTATATATTTATAAAATTAATAAGGGTTTCCAATAAAAATTAAAGTCAAAATTTAATAAAAATAAATTGCTTGTAAAGTTTCTATTTACGTTTCTGTTCAACTATTCTTGTTTGATAAGAAAATGTGATGCGAATTAATACCTGTGCGTGCAAATTTCTGCTGAAAGAAACAAAATACATGCAATAATTGTCGAAAAGTCTGCGGAAAGTTACACAAAGGCTATAAATTATTACTAATAAGTATTTTACAATTTTTCTAATTTACTGTCTGCTCTAACTGTAGGTAAGGTTAAGGCAATATTTTGATTAGCCTACATACAAATATGATGAATTCATTTAATAATTTGTTGTCTTGTGGCAACACTGTTAACTTAGATGCCACAGCAAAAGACAAAAATATTCCGGCGGATATACTTCGGAGTAAATTTATTTTATTCGTGTATTTTAAACATTTGAAGTGAGAAATTTAAGAGTTTAAGAAAATAAATTTATTCTTAACCTTATTCAGGATATCGGTGATAAATGTGCAAGTGCAAGCCATCTGTAACATTGATGCAATGCAAAAGCCTGTAACGAAACTGAATTTCGTGTGTGCAGCGGCCATTTGCCGGTTCGGTTTCGTTTAATACGAGCGGTTGTGCAGTTACTGCGGAAGGTTCGAGATACGTGATTGTTCATGCAAGTAAAATATATGTTTAATAGTATTCTGGACTTTTAAACCGGTCCTAAGTTTAGGTTTTAGTGCATATTCAAGTGAAATTTACCAAATTAATCAAAATTAGCGCGATATATACTGGAGCTGCACACAAGTAGTAATTTTGTGTTATCTCATCTACCGTCTTCAATTCTGGTTGACATTGTAATGTTAAACGGAAAATTTGGAAGATGACTCTTGCTTAGTTAACGGATTTTTAACGGAACCATTGCAAATAGAAAAAAAATGTGAAAAAGTATTAGCTCAACAATATTTAACACATAAAAAGTAACAAATTAATTTCGGCTTATTAAGTGAATAAAAATTTATTGTAGAGCATAGTGGTCACTTATGATATGGAAATTGTAATAAGGTGTTGCTTATGTTCTAATGAACGTTTTGCGGAATTACTGCTGAAAATTGTGTAACGAAACAATAAAAAAATAACTATCATATAAATTCGCGAACTTCGTTACTAAATTTAATTATTTATCGAGTGAGAATTTAAATACGTATATTAAATCTTGGCTTTTAAAATATCACAACAAAAAAATATTTTTGTAAAGTCTACTAAAAAATAACATTTTTGTGAAGTTTACTTAAAAAAAAATTATTATTATTAAAATTAATTACATACATATGTAAAACGGGCTGCTCTGCAAATCTAAATAATTGAAAATCAGGAACCAAATATCTAAAACTAAAACTATGCCCAGAACCAGTTCAAGGTAAGAAATGTAAACGAGTACTTATATTTTGTTTATGTTAATATTATATTACCCCTGCATGTACGCAGATAAACTAATTTCGTCATGTTTTATCACAATACGTATGCGCCTATAATTATGCCTTCAATTTTATTTAAATTTTAAAAAGTCTTATATTTTACTAAGTAATTAATTGGTAACATTTGGTTATTTTAATAATAAAAAATCGAGGCAAAGTAAAGTAAGGAACCGTACTACATACAGTCATCTTTGTAGAAGCATTAATAACACTTATGGTTATAATAATGAGGATTATATTAATCACCTATAGCGCTAAATACTTAAATTTAAAATAAATTCAATTACAAATTAATTATCATTGAGTTGTATGTACGAACGTCTTATCACTGCTGAAGCTTATCCCTTGGCATTGGAATTAAATTTTACACATTTTGCTTTTTGATCACAATTGGCAGTTTAAAACAGCAGCCACACCTTCCTCATCAAAATACGCTCCTAACTCAAAACATACAATTTGACTACAACGATGAGAAAATTTTATAGCTTGTTTTTTCAACTCCAAAAAGTTATAGTATCTACTTAAAAATCACACTCAAATATTTCGCTTTACCTGTGCAACTAAAACCAAGAGAGGCTACGTGCGTGACATCAACTCCTAACAAATCCGCTCGGACAATCCACATTATGCCTAGCATCAGAGAACCTGTCAAATACACGCAGCTAACTACAGTTTTGTATATGTGTGTGTATAATTTTTGTGCATTTACGTACTTTGTCGTCGGCACATTTGTTTATATTCTTAGTGTTGTCTTTGTGTATCGCAATGTTTACCCATTTGCTAGCGTTGTTGTCGTCTAGTTTGAGACTTGTCGATTCAATGTCTTAATGTACGGCAACATATACAAATTTTTGATGCAAATACATGTAGTATGTATTTTTGAAGATGTATCTGCCTCATGTCCAAATTTTTCTGCATACACAACTACTATTTTTTTGATATTTTTTTAATTCCTTTTCGTGCTGAGCACCGACCCACTGAGTGGCCGACTTCAGCGCACGAGTATCTGCTGAATGTGCACTCACCGCCGGCCAGATATCTCCGCAGTTGTTGTATTGGTTTGTCTCCAATTCACAGTTGCGAGTCGCATTGCTTCGAGACGTTCGTTCAGTGTTGAGCGGTGATCTTACGGAGTCAGATCGTTTGAACGGTTACTCGGACGTAAAGTGCGGCATATTTTTAAGAAAGTGAAAAAAACACAGTGTTTCGGTTGTGTGTGTGTATTAAAACATTCATATTGTGCATATGGAGTAGTGTGTGTAAAGTGCCTACATAAATACATACAGACAAACTTCATGAATACTTGTAGGTGCATATACAAATTGTGTGTGCAAGAGGAGTTGGGCTTTTATCAACAACTGGACTCGGTCAATGGTGAGTATGGTTTTCATTGTAAAAATATGAAAATTTTGAAAAAATGAATGAAAATGTTGTGGGCAAATGTAGTGATCGGCGTATTAAATATAATATGAGTATATGTATAAGGATAAATTATGTGCTCTCTATATAGCCCAAGAGCGTTCTGAAGTTGCAGATAATACCACTATGTATGACACCATTTTAATATAATACATACACATGTTTCCGTTTACTCGTACATTCCTTGAGTTGCATGCATATCACTTGCTTTCTTTTCTGGTCTTTGGTTTTTCATTTTTCACTTAAGGGTATCACATGTTTTTCTTGCGCCGTTCGCTGCCACAGACTTATCACACAAAGCACTGCTGCAAAGTCAAAGAAAAAACTTGAGACAATGCAGTCATATGCAACTGATAGAAACTAACTGCTGAGTTGTGCACATACATATACGTACATTTACATATATATATATTTATATAAACATGTTTTTTTTTCAACTTGCTTCAAAAAAATTTTTGCAATTGTACTATATTTCACACTATTTGGGAAAATAGTCTGCTCTATTGAAATAGTAAACGTTCTGTGTAAAATGCTATGTAACGTACTGTTTACCGCTTAGGTGTCCACTTACATATGTATGTACATACGAGTACTCTTTCTGTCTTGGAAATTGGAGTTGCAGCCAAAAGTGCAATGATAAGCAGAGCATTAATGTTTTTTCTTGTATTTTTAACTCCTTCATTGAAAATTAGAAATAAACCTAATATACAAAGATTTTTAATGTCTACTGTACACCATGTGGGACATGCATATTCTTATTCTATGATAAACGAAACGACTTTACTTCAGTCAACAAATATTTAATCTTGAATAAGTAAAGAATTGTTTTTGTATTAAATACGTTATGACCTCAGCAATATTATTCACTTGAATAATGTTAGACAGTTCTATACGCACGTCCATAGAGTAGCTTTTTTTTATATTAAGTATGAAAATATATTAAAAAATGCCTTTTAAGCTTTCCAATTCATAATTCATAGACGGTCTCTAGATCACAAAAATAACTCCCCCTTAAGGCTGAAAGAATATATTATTAGAATAATATAGCAAAAAAGTCAAACAATTAACACTCTTGAGGCTCATAACAGAGATTTGAAGCGATTTCGAAAAAAAAAAACCTAAAAAAGGCGTTAATTACGGAGTACGAAATTTGATTCCGATCGTTCAGTTGGTATGACATGTTCGTCCCCTTTTTAGCTTGATATCTCAGAACCTGAAGGACAAGTTCGCGTATATACAGGTTGATGGGCATACGGACGTATAAATAGGCAGAGGCACATGGCTAAGTCAACTCAACTTGTCACGCTGAACATTTATATACATTTTCGGCAATTTCTTCTGGATGTTACCAATTTCGCGGCTAACTTAATATGGTATACTCCTTTCAGGGTATAAAAAAATGATAATTATCAAATTTCTGTAACGCTTTCCGTTTTACACAACCTGTTTTTCGAAAGCATTTTTAAGGATAAAATCTCTCTCATATAGGCTTGAAAACTACCATACTACAGATTTCTTGGCTTCCCGATTGGAACAAATAATACGCTTCTCTTAAAAACTACATACTTTTTTTTTTACATATATTTAAGTCGAATGGCTTAGCATCCTCACTAAAAGTCATTAACTATCTTAGTTGCAGAATTCTTTCCATGATCTTTTTGGTTTAAATACTTATAAAGTTACTTTGACTTTTGAAAAATTCCTCCGAGAAAGCTATAGATGGGTAAACCTCTAAATTTTTAATGTTTGTAATTTAGCTTTTAATTGATTTGTTAAGCTCAGCCACTTATTTGTGGATCTACTTGTACTACGGTTCCGGGAATACATCAATCTCATTTTTTGAATGAAGAATTTACCTGAAACTGAGTTTTTCAATAGTTGATTTGCTCTTAAAATTGAAATTCTCCAACATTTCTGTATTTCCGAGTTATAATTGAAACGAAAATCTTCGAAAAATCGGAACCAGACGTTAAAAGCGTCTAAAACTGATACCCATTTGCGCTGTACTATACATACATACATAGATACTTCTAGATATGTATAATATTTAAGTCTATGCTCTTGTTTGTAAGTGTTTGCATTCGAGCAATTTATTCATTAACGCACTCAAGCATCGACGTCCAGTGCGGTCCTGTATTCTTGTGCGCGGATACATTTTAATTATAACTGCAAAGAGTGAGGCAAACGTCGAAGCAGGACACAAATAAAGCTTAAAAAGCTTAAAAAGATGCCGAAAAATCAACACGAAAGGCGGATACGTTAATTACGGTAAAATATAAACAAACGCGACAAAGAGTTATCTCCACTGGACTCATATCATATGAACTTGGACTCGAATCTAATTCATATTATATCTAATGTTGTTGAAATATCTATGAATGTACAAATTGCAAGTTGCACTTGCACTGCAATTACTGCCAAGCGCTGAGAGTGCAAAATTTTGTAAAAAAAAAAACCTCAGCATTACGCTAGTATTTTTAGTTTCGCACACTTTTTTTCTTACAATTCTGCTGGTCGCGATTATGATCTCATAGCTTGGGCCAATGTGCTGTGAGGCAATTGTTTTTTTATTGCTTGAGTTTTTGGTCTACCGGAACATTACATACTCAATTTTCCGCAACTGTTGTTGTGCGTAATTTCTGTGCTTACTCAGCTCCGAAATGTGCTAGGAAAATCAATTTTATTGTACATACATATGTATGTATATATATGTATACAAATATTATATTTAAATATGTTTGGTTGTTGTTATAATTTATGTGTTCCTACATGTGTTAAGATTTTGGTAAAAATTATAAATTATATTTGTTCAGCAAGACATGGCATATCGGGATGCCGAATTGCTATTATTGAAATCCCGAAATACCGAAACTCATACCACATTTATTTTAGGTCTCTTTTAGTTTATTAACTTAATTTGGCTCTTTGTATATGCATATATAGGTATATGAAAATTGAGCAGAACGCCAGTAAATATAATATGTATGTGTAGTACGCCTAATTCTAGAAGTACATATACAAATGTATGGTATCTTCATAATTTGTACGAATTCGAGCCTATTTTTAGGGAATTATTGTGTATTAAAAAAATATTTTTCGTAAATTTTTTATACAACTTGAGAATCTGCAAAAAATGTTTCATTCAGTGCAGAATCCCGAAAATGATTTTTTAATCCCGAAATGTCCGGTTTATCTAAACTTGCCGGAATTGAGTGCATTAAACAACATTTTGATTTTTAAGTGCAAATTATTTTTTTAAAGACCGAAATTTCGGGATTGTGTACCTTAATCAACAATTTGATTTTTAAGTACAATTTAACTTTTTAAATGCTGAAATTTTGCGATTATCTAAAATTTTGGGATCAGTCAATATTTTCATTTGAAATACAAATTAGTAATTCAATCCTGGATTATCTAAAGTTTAAACTTCATTTTTTGAATCCCGAAATTTCGGTGCAATTTTGTGTATAATAATCAATATTTAGATTTTGAATGCAAATTAATACTTAAATCCTGCATAAAGTTTTCGCGTGTATGTACATTAATCAGCATTTTGATTTTTAAATTCATATGAACTGAGTATTGCTCCAACTGTTCATATAACAGTCAATTTTACTGCTTGCGATTTTCTTGTCAATCATCATAATGTTTCTGCTGGCACAGTGAAGTATTGCTCGCTGCACGCTCAATTAAAACTCTATTTACATATGTACATACATGTGGGTGTACATATGTATGAGTGTTGTATAAACATATGTACATAATATACGTATGTATGTATATAACTTATGTAGAATTTCGGCCAAATGTCTATTTAATAAAACACACAGGCAGTGCGACTTTTTGGTTGGCGTCCCTCCAGTCTGCTTTCAGAGCTGATGCTGGGCAAATAAACTTCAATTAAGTCACTAGTCGCATCTTGGCGCGTTTTTGCCGGTTTTATTTGTTTATATTACTCTAGACTTTTGTTTGTTCAGTTTGTTCATTTAGTCGTGGACGCCTTTTAACCACATCTGTCCGTAGCAATAATTTTTATTTTTGTTTATTCCGTTTCAGTTAGTGTAATGGTATTTGACTACTAAATACCAATACACTAACACATTGTTTGATGAACAGATGTTTGTTTTTTTTTCGAAATATGTTTTCAAAAATACCTCGGCATGTTAGTGTGGTCCATTACGGGAATCCTGTTCAAAGCAAATTTTTTCTCAGCACGATCCAGGTTTTTTTTAACACTTTAAAATTCGCTCTCAAAAGGTCTCTATATTTCCGCCAATATAAAATTAATTTTAAAAAAATTGATATATTGTATATCGAAAGCTCCTAACGTGGGGTATACGTAAAATAAATATTCATTTGTATATATGTAACAGTACAGGAAGTAGTCATTGGATTACAAATCAAGTGAATAAGCAAATTACACAACTTATCTTTGCTTCAAGTTAGTCAAATTTTGAAAATCAAGTTCTGATATTCAAAAGCTCCGATCAGTAATCATTTTCGAAAACTGATGAACGCTCACCTACATTTTTTATAATATGAACCATAGAATGCAGACTTTTTGACACTAAAAATCAAAACATAACTCATTAATTGAACAATTTTCATTTCATCGGGCCCCGTCAGAATCAAATTTATCAATTATTGCAATTTTCCACTTAATTATGGATTTTTATGAAATAATACGCGAAGTCATTGGGTTGCAAATCAATATTTTGACTATTTTGGTAACGAAAACACGTACCGATGGTAGAATTACTCTAATATATGTATCGCTCCCGGAAAAGATTTTGTTCTATTCAAAAGTCATGACTTATCCATTCCACAACCTAGTCTATTATATTCCTTATAGAGCATATTGACAGCAAATAGTCATAACAGTGGTTTCTGATTGTCCAGGCTTCTCAAACGTTAAGCAATTTTCTAAGTGGTTTTGAACATAAGCGACGTTTTATTCAAACTTTTTCCAAATGTGCTTATTTCTATTAGAAGAAAGATGCTAATGTTGTATGAATTTGAATTAATTATTCTTAAATTTCTCAAAATGGTCATAACTATGGAAAATCATGGTTATATGATTATTACACTGAGATACGAGCCCATGAAACACGCCTGTAAAAGTTTATAACATATTTTCCAATCCTCGAAACAGTTTTTAAGTTAATTTCCGTTATCTCGTAGGGATTCACATTTGATATCTTCAAATGACTCAAAACGATTTCCACGGAGCGGTTGTTTAAGTTTGTTGAATAGCCAGAAGTCACACGCAATCATTAGGCGAGACCGGTGGTTCCGTCACGATATTGATTGAAAATTTACCGAAAACTCACCAAGAATCAACACAGTACGTGACGGTGCATTATCGTGGTGCAAAAACCATCATCGATTCTCAAACACAAATTCCTTTATTTTGATCAGTCATCAGACATCAGTACAGTCTGAGAACAAAATGTTCAGATCGGATCGCTATAGTATATAGCTGCCATATAAACTGGACGAACAAAATCAAGATAAAGGTATTTTTATACACTTTTATCCTGTAAGAAATGAGGCTGTGAAGATTATTGATGCAACCGAAGTAAAAGTACTTTCTTATTTTTTTAATAAAAACATAAACAATTTTTGAATTTTGATTTTTTCTCCTATTTTCATGGCGAAAGAAATTTTTTCTCAATCTACGTTTGGTAAATAAAAATGCTTTGAGGATGAAAATAGCTTTGGAATAAGCGTATTATATCCGGTAATGACTACTAATAATATTCAACTTTTTATTTCTCCAAAAAATATTTGTCTAATTTTAATTAGCCTCTATAATTGTGGTTAATCACATTAGCATTCTATTCGACTGCTGAAAGCGCAATTACAACATAAAAGGACATCCATGACACATCTATAATAACTTTTTCTAATATATTGTCTTGTATATTGTCTTCTCTGCGTACGTGAACAGATTTAATCAAATTTAATCAAATTTTCAATTCTACTGCCAACACATCCAAAAATCTACACCCACAATATAAGACGCACGACGCACACATTCAGATGTGAATATGTTTTGTGTTTGGCTACAAATAAATCCATGTATGTGCTTCATATGCGTGAGTCTACAACCACACTCACTCGCAGCCACCCATCTGTTGAGCCCAAAAGCATCAAGCAGACATTGCAAACACATTTTATTTCTTTTTTTATTTTTTTTCTCTAACAATTTTTGTTGGGTGCAAATATTTAACCGAGTAATGAGAGATAAATTTTCAAGTTCTGCATTAAGTTGCTACTTTAAACACATGTAAACACAAACACATATAAAATGACTTCGGACAAAAAAAAAAAGCAAAAATAGCAAGGCGCTCATATTTGTATGTACATACATATGTGGCAGTTAGTAAAAAAGCTATATAAAAAAGAATTTAATAACAATAATAGCCATAACAACAATAACAACAATAATTTGCACAATTATTTCATGGATCTATTTTCAGTGGGATTAACTGGATGAGCTCATGTCCGCAAAAATTTGCTTTAAGTGTTAGAATGCATTAAAAGCTACAACAAATGCAAAAAAACTTTAAAGCAACAATAACAAAAATTTTAAAGCGCGCTCAAGTGCATTGGCATGTCTGCGCTTTTTTTAATTTTTTTAATTCTTGCGCTTCCATTACAGTTTTGCTAATTCTAATTTACAAATAGCATTGCAACTAATTTAAGCTAAATAAAAATGTAAGTGCAATCACATGCACACACATACATATGCATATGTATTTATATATTTTGCTTGCAACATTGAAAAGCGGAGGCATGCCTGTTTGCCGACTTTCAACACAGTACAGCATGTGCTCTATAAAAACATAAAAATATTTATAAAAATATCACATGAACTACTTTTAACGAAAACTTCTGAATAACAAACCTTAAAAAATAAATAACAACAATAATAAATTCGTTTATGTAATACAATGAAATCAGTGAATGAACTCTTTATCAGTTGATGCTTTGCAGTATATACACACACTATAATGTTTGTATGTATATATGTGTGCATGCATGTCTGTATGTATAAGTATGCTCGCTTATAACTTAGAAGTAGGCTTGAGAATCTTGTGGGCGCATGAGTCGCCAGAGTATACGCCAAAGCGCCAAATGCCGTGGCCATAAAACATATTTTATGTGTGCTCACATAAACACATACAAACACATTAATTTTATACACCAAAACTAAGTACTTTTATTCACAGATCCCGCTTTGATTTCATTTCTGACATTTTCAACGTTTTGGCGCCGTTCAAGTCTGCTTGAATGAGTATTTAGCTTTGCATAAGTCATATTTTTAGTTCAAGTCTTATCAGTTAATCACCAAGCGAATGTATGTGGAGTACATAGGAATCATAGAAAACGAAGTATAAGTATAATAATATGCAATAGCTTCGATTGAATGACGATTTTCGGTGAAAGTTATTTTTGAAATGGCAAAATATGAAGAAATTAGAATCAAATTTATTTGAGTTAAAAAATTAAGTCATTTTTATACTCAAATCTGACGTAATTTTGTCAATTTAAGCTTTGAACGCTTTCGTTACATGAAAGCAAGCCATCTAATCACTAACTTTCGACATTTCAAGCTCTGAGAGCTTTCGTTACATGAAATGAAGTCAGTTTTAGACGCGAAATTAACGAACTTTCAACAATTTAAGCTTTAACAAACTTTGGTTCGCATACTCAAATTTAATGAACTTTCCACAATTCAAACTTTGAAAGCTTTCGTTACATGAAAGTAAGCCATTTTTAAACTCAAAACTTACGAACTTTCGACAATTCATGCTTTAAAGCTTTCATTACATAAAAGTAAGCCATTTTTTAACTCCAATTTGACCTACTTTCGACAATTCAAGTTTTGAGAGTTTTAGTTACATGAAAGTAAGACGTTTTCAAACTCAAATCTCAGGAGCATTTAACAAATCACGCATCAAAAGCTTTCGTTACATGAAAGTAAACTACTGTCGTAGTCGTCAATTCATGCTTTGAGAGCTTTCGTTACACGACAATTCATGCTTTGAAATCAAGAAAATACTTAAGTAACTGTCCGAGTTTAAAGCTTGCTGACCAGATCGATTTCGAAAAGTTTTTTAAGCAATAGCTAATTCTATATGTAAAAATAGTGTAAGCTTTGCTTCTCTTAAGAAAAGGGCCATTAAAGTGTTAATCTACTGAAGTGAAACATAACCTTTTATTTGTAAAAATGAATTTTAAAGCTCTTGACTGAAAGCTTCACAAAATGTTAAAGAAAACACTTGTGTTAAAATACTTTAGAAGCTAAATTTATAAAATGTTTTACTCTTAAAAAAATTTCATTACTGGATAACTATCATCCAGTATCATCCTTATCTTATTTAAAGATATCCTGTCTGTATTTATTCAGTTTTATAAAAAAAATTCTAATATTTTTTAAGCTGCATTCCTTTCGTTCTCCAAACTTTAAGCTCCAAGCTTTTGCCATAAAATGCTGTGTGCTCCTGTCGCTTGGAAAACGCGGCCAAATGTCGTTATACACACATACACAAATACATATGTTTTATTTGTTAGCTGATAAAAATTAAAGAAGGCATTATGAATAAAAAATGAGCATCATAAGCGGAGCATAATTCAATTATTCTTTTTATCGCCAAGAAAGAGTGAAATTCTTATGTATACATTTGTTCATAAATTACTACATATAATTTTTTGTATACGAGTATTTATATATGTATGTATGTATGAAGGTTTCCTACGAACTTGGATGTGTATGGGTTGGGGTGTCTCGTATACGCGCTGGTGTACAAAAATTCCATTTTATAACTTTAGTCTGACCGCGTTGCTTGTCGGGCTCGGTTCGCCCAAAGTTTTTCGAAAACTAATTAACAGCTTAGGCTTTTGTGCAAGAAACAAAAATAAGATAGTGGATCATAAAAACAAACTGAAGAGATAAGTGACAAAGTGTAAGTGTAGCAGTTAGAAAGCATATTTGAAAAAAAAAAAATTTATGAAATGGGGTTACAAGAGTTGGAAAGTCAAAAAAGTTTGAAGAATGTGATGATTAAACAATAATTTCTAACATTCAATTTTTTTTTTTGTGATGGATAGAGAAAACAGTTTATCCAAAGTGTTAAGAAATATTTTTGGAAAATTGGTGGAAGTTACTAATGAAAATTATTATGGATGCACGTTTTGAGACTGTGATAACGCAAACTATTATACTGAGACAGAAAAGCATTAAAATATGTTTAGTGTGAAGAAATCGCCTTCGGAAAGTGACAGTAAAAATTAAATCAGAAAAAGTTTCTGTAGAGCTTTACAAATTCAGTTTCATACATATTATAATAAAGATTAGTGAAAATATATGAAAAAAAAATATATAAAAATATGTTTATTGACTAAATTGAAATTCTTTAAACTGAAATATTTTATGTATTATACAATAAAAAATATTAGAACGAAAAATCAATATAAACTAAAATAAGAAAGGAACTTAAAAATAAGGCTGAATAAACAATTAAAATTATTTAAATATTTATTTAATTTTAAAACAGAACTATGCAGTTCAAAAATTTATAACAAATTTTATATACAAAAATGAAATGGAAAAAAACAAGACTAAATAAAAATATTTTTAGATAAAAATACAATTAAAATTAAAACTAAATTAAAAATTATTTAATTTAATTTAAACAATATATTAATATAAAAATCAAATTTTAACTAAAAAAAAATTAAAAGGAAATAAAAAAGAAAACTGATTAAAATTAATTTTAGATAAAATTACGATTAAAATTAAAACTAAAATTAAAATCAAAAGAAAAATAAAATATTAATTTTTAAATTAATACTTTCATTTTAAATAATTTAATTTAAATAACAGTCACGTAAAATAAATTTAAAAATCTTATTAAATTTGATAAAATAAAAGAAAATAACGATACTGCATTTTTAGGCTGATTTTTGTAAAGTAATAAAATCGAAAAAATTACAAAAAAAATTTAATGTATAAAAACTGTACAACAAAAAAGTACAGTCACGTAAATAAACTTAAAAAATTATTTGAAAAGCCAAATTAAATTTGATAAAATAAAAGAAAATAACGAAACTGAATTTCGAAAAAAAAATAATAAAATCGAAAAAGTTATAACAAATTTAAATTAAAAAACCTAAAAATTATAGTTTAATAATAAAAAAGATTCAGATTAATCTATATGTACATATATAATTAGTAAAATGAAATACAAATTAATTATGCATAAAACAAAATAATGAAATTATTTTAGTTAGTGCATATAAGTGGGTTTTCTGTTTAATAAGTTCTCAAAAATCATATAAAATAATATTATATAAAAAAAATATTTAATTCTATTATATTAAAAAAAAAAATGAATAATAAAACAGAAACTATATTATATAAATAAATATATGTGTAAATTTAATATTTATATTAAAATCATATAAAATAAAAACGAAAACATTTTATGCTACTATATTAAATAAAAATAAATAATAAAATAGAAATATAAAGTATAATTTTAAAAAAAGTTCTAAAAAAAATAAAATTTCCTTTTTTAATTTTTTAATATGATTTTCATATTCTTCGTTTTTCCTTAATACACTAATTTATTACATGTTTTAACACAAAATTTGGCAAAACATTACCAAAAAAGTAAAAGAAACGCTCAACCACCACTGCCCACAATATTTTTCATTCATCAAAACTGTTTATTTACTCCGCAAATGCAGCTAATGTACAATTAATTCTTACAGATTTTGCACTGGAACTCTAAGCACAGCCGCAAATCCACTCCACTTCACGCCATTACAAGTAACTCCAGTTCTTATGTATGCCTCACACGATATACCGAAACTAATATTTTGCTTTTCAAACGCGCAGGTGGAGTTACAACAATGCATTTGTCTACACGCAATGCAGGAAGCACTATTTCATAATCAACCAGCAAGAAGAGGTCACCGCGATATTTTACGCACGAGGAGAGGAAGTTAAAAACACATACAGTCGAAGCTATTCTAAGATTACCGAACGGCTCGTAATCGCACGGAATAAGTTCGAGTAAAGAGCACACAAGTGTCGCAGCTTTTAAAGTTGAGGCGGTATAGGAAGACGCAGAAGAGGGTGTAGAGGAAGAAGGCAGCAACAATAACACAGCACATTTAAAACTGGAGCTCGCGTACTGATTTTAAATCGCCTGGTTACAACCGGAAATTGCAGAAACTACTGACACACGCATACATTTACACACTTAGTTTGCACACACACACATGCGCGCAGTCAAAACGGCACACAAATCTTAAAAGCAAAGAAATCTAAAAGCAATTATTAAGCGAAACTTTATATTAAGGCGCACCACGCTTCGTATCGTGTCGTGTCATCGCTATAGACTGCTCCGTTACCACAAACGAACACCATACTAACACATAACATACGAGTAACGGGCCGCTTAATCGCCGCCAGAATTTCTCATCAATAATGTCGAAGTCACAACGCAGCAGCACATATAGCTGCCGCCTCAATTGCAACAACAAAAACAGCACCAGCATCAGTACGCTTATCGCCGTTTGCCTGTTCGTATTGCTGACCATTTGTGCGGTATCAACAGCACAGGCACAGCGACTGACCGGGCGTCGCGATCGTCCACTGAATCCGCCGAGAGAATACAAAAAGACACATCCATGTGAACGTTCCTCTTGCTACCCGGCAACGGGTAATCTATTGATTGGACGTGAAAATCGTCTGACCGCCTCGTCGACCTGTGGCATACATACGCCGGAACGTTTCTGTATACTCTCGCATTTGCAGGATAAGAAGTGTTTCTTGTGCGATACACGCGAGGATACGCGCAACGATCCCTATAAGAATCATCGTATCGGACAAATTATCTACAAAACGAAACCGGGCACAAATCTACCGACCTGGTGGCAATCGGAGAACGGCAAGGAGAATGTGACCATACAATTGGATTTGGAAGCCGAGTTTCACTTTACTCACTTGATTATCACGTTCACCACTTTTCGTCCGGCGGCTATGTTGATCGAGCGCTCGTTTGATTTTGGTCAAACTTGGCATGTATACCGTTACTTCGCTTACGATTGCGCGGAGTCATTCCCCGGTGTGCCAATTGTGTTGCGTAACATCACCGATGTTATGTGTACATCGCGCTATTCCCACGTGGAACCCTCACGCAACGGTGAAGTGATCTTCCGTGTGCTGCCGCCAAACATCAATGTGTCCGACCCGTATGCGACGCACGTGCAAAATATGTTGAAGATGACCAATTTACGTATCAATTTCACTAAACTGCATAAACTGGGCGATAATCTGCTCGATAATCGGCTGGAAATGGAGGAGAAATATTACTATGGTATCAGCAACATGGTGGTACGTGGCTCTTGCTCTTGCTACGGTCACGCTTCGCAATGTCTGCCATTGGAAGGCACGGAGTCGAATGAATACGATATGGTACATGGCCGTTGCCAGTGCACACACAATACCAAAGGTTTGAATTGTGAGACTTGCGAAGACTTCTTCAATGATCTACCATGGAAACCGGCTTTCGGCAAACAGACCAATGCCTGCAAGAAATGTGAATGTAATGACCATGCGGTTAGCTGCCATTTTGATGAAAAGGTCTTCGAACAATCGGGACGCATATCGGGTGGTGTGTGTGATAATTGCATGCACAATACACAGGGTCAGCATTGCGAGGAGTGTATGCCGTTCTTCTACCGTGATCCCGAGCAGGATATCCGCAGTCCGGAAGTGTGCAGACCATGTGATTGCGATTTGAATGGCGCTTTGGATGAGGGCATTTGCGATTCTGTGAATGATCCCGAAAATGGCATTGAGGCGGGCGCTTGCCATTGCAAGACCAATGTGAAGGGCCGTCGTTGCAATATCTGTAAAGATGGCTTCTGGAACTTGTTGCCCGAAAATCCCGATGGTTGTGAGCAATGCACATGCAATACGCTCGGCACAATTGATAATTCGGGCTGTAACATGTACACCGGTGAGTGTACGTGCAAACGTTTGGTTACCGGCAAGGATTGCAATCAATGTGCACCACAAACATACGGGCTCTCGGAGTCGGAGGATGGTTGTACGCCGTGCGCTTGCGATGTTGGTGGCTCATATGACAATTTCTGCGACGTTATAACGGGTCAATGTCGCTGCCGCCCACATATGTCTGGACGCAATTGCTCACAGCCGAAACAGAATTACTTTATACCACCATTGCATGTCGTACACGATGTGGAATTTGCCGATGTGTGCGTATCGCTTAATAATAATGGTAATTGTACTGTTGTACCATATCAACCACTGCCCGATCGTTTGCCCGACTACACCGGTATCGGTTTCACACGTGTACCGGAAAACTCGGAATTTATAATAACTGTTGACGATATACCGAGCTCCATGCCCTACGATGTGGTGATACGTTATCAGACCACTTCACGTGATGACTGGGAGAAAGCCTATATAACACTCGTACGTAATGATGAAGTAGATCCGAATGGTGTTTGCGCACTCAGCGTACAACCCGGTTCGAGTGTGTACGAAACGCGTATACCATTTACTTTACCCGAACGGGATCGTCAAGTTGTGGCTCTACGCAATGTTTGTCTGGAAGCGAACAAAGTGTATAAGTTCAAAATACATTTCGAAAGACGTCGACAAAATGAAGACAATCCCTCTGCAACAATTATGATTGACTCACTGACGCTGGTGCCACGCATTGAAGTGACATCAGTATTCACTGGTTCAATTGCTGCCGATCTGCGTCGTCGCGAATATATACAAATGGGTTGCAATCAGTCGCTGTATGACATGCGTTACACCAACATTGTGGATCCACGTTGCCGAGACTTGGAGAATTACGCCAGCACGGAGATACATGATGGCGCGAGTATGTGTAACTGTAATCCGACAGGTGCGCTGAGTAAGGAATGCGATCCACATGGCGGTTTTTGTCAGTGCAAACCAAATGTCATGGGCCGTCAGTGCGATCAATGTGCTCCCGGCACCTATGGCTTTGGACCGGAAGGCTGTAAAGCTTGTGACTGTAACAGCATTGGCTCGAAAGACAACAACTGTGACCTAATCACTGGTCAGTGTGCCTGCCATCCCAATACCTACGGACGTGAGTGCGACCAGTGTCAACCGGGTTATTGGAACTTCCCCAACTGTCAGGTGTGCGAATGTAATGGCCATGCTCAGCAATGTGACGCCCACACCGGTCAGTGTATCAACTGTTTGGACTTCACAAGCGGTTATGGCTGTGACGCTTGTTTGGAAGGGTATTACGGCAATCCCTTGTTGGGCAGTGAGATAGGTTGTCGCGCTTGCCGTTGCCCAGACACAGTTGCCAGCGGCAATACGCATGCTGACGGTTGCTCGCTTGATACACGCAATAATAACATGATTTGTCACTGCAAAGAGGGTTATGACGGTGGACGTTGTGAGGTTTGCGCTGACAATTATTTCGGCGATGCCGAGACACCAGGCGGCTCCTGCCAAAAATGTGACTGTAGCAACAATATCGATCTTTATGATACCGGCAATTGTGATCGACGCACAGGACAGTGTCTGAAGTGTCTTTACGACACGACTGGCGACCATTGTGAACTCTGTCGCAATGGTTATTTCGGCGATGCGCTACAACAGAATTGCGTGCAATGCGAATGTGACTTTTTGGGTACGAATAAAACGATTATGCATTGCGATCGCTTTACCGGCCAATGTCCGTGCTTGCCAAATGTGCAGGGCATACGTTGCGATGAGTGTGCGGTGAATCATTGGAAGATTGCTTCCGGTGAAGGTTGCGAGGCTTGTGAATGTGATCCCATCGGTTCATTATCTGAACAATGTAACCGTTACACTGGTCAATGTGAGTGTCGAGATGGCTTTGGTGGACGTGCATGCAATCAATGCCAATCGAACTACTGGGGCAATCCGAACGAAAAATGTCAACCGTGCGAATGTGATCCCTATGGCTCGGCTGACTTCCAATGCGATCGTGAGACTGGACAGTGTGTCTGTCACGAAGGCATGGGCGGCTATAAGTGTAATGAATGTGCGCGTGGTTATCAAGGACGCTTCCCGCATTGCGCACCTTGCGGTGAATGCTTCAACAATTGGGATTTAATTTTACATGGTTTAGAAGACGCCACCGCAGAGGCCATACAACGTGCGAAGGAGATCAAATTAGTTGGCGCTACCGGTGCATATACCGCAGAGTTCAGCACTTTGGATAAGAAGTTGCAGAATATACGGGATCTGTTACAAAATACCACTGTTAGTTTGCACGACATTGATGCTTTGGATAAGGAAGGTGCGGAACTCAAGGAGAAACTGCAAGCTTCACACAGTAAACTAATAGAGACCGAAGAGAACTTAGAGGATATACACTCATCTTTGAGTCTATCCACTGTCGAGCTGGAAGCGTTACGTAATCAATCTGAGCTCGTAAAGAAATTGTCAAAGGAACTCAAAGAGAATGGCATACAACTGCAGGAATCTAACATCGAAGGGGCGCTGAATCTAACACGAAATGCGTTCGAGCGTGTATTAGACTTGTCCACAGTGAAGAATGAAGCCGAAGACTTTGCGACCAATACAGATCGCAACTGTAAGCGCGTTGAAACGCTATCGAATAAGATAAAGGATGAACAAGCTACTATAACAGCCAACGATGGCATTATTGCTGACTATCGCGACGAGCTATCAACGCTAACCAGCATGATACCCGGTTTGAATAATGAAGTATGCGATAAGAGCGGCGATCCATGCGATTCGCTTTGTGGCGGCGCCGGTTGCGGTTCCTGTGGCGGTCTATCCTGCGAACATGGCGCACTAACACGTACCGAAAAGGCACTTAAAGTGGCTAAAGACACCGAACAAATAATTAAAGATAAAAAAGATGTGGCCGATCAAACTATACGTTCACTCTTCCAAGCTAAAGTCAACGCGTCCGAAGGTTATCAGAAAGCAAAGAGCGCCTTCGAAGACGCCGAACGCTATCTCAATCGCACTAATGAGAACATTAAGAAGGGTGAAGCTACGATAGAGCAACTGAATAATTTTATAAACAATAACACTGCACTGCCCAGCGAAAGTCGGGATGTTGCACTACAAACACTCGCGCTAGACCTGAAATTGGATCCGGAAGAGATACAAGTGTTGGGTGGCAAAATCAATGACGCTGTATCCTCACTCAAAAATGTCGAATCTATCATTTACAATACGCGTGGTGATCTTTCGCGTGTAAACGAACTGCAAGCGAAAGCCAACACGACCAAAGAAACTGCCAACGAAATATTAGATACTGCCAATTCGGTAGTGAAGAATCTCGACGACGCTGACGCCTCACAACTGAAGGCCATCGACGCCATATCACAAGCCAATGTAAATATTGAACTTGCAGCCAAGGATTTGGATCAGATCGATCTGGAGACCAGCGAAGCTGAAGCGCCAGCCAATGCAACAGCACAACAGGTTGAAGAACTGGCCAAACAGGTTAGCCGTATACAAAAGAATATACTTAAGAATGAATTGGACGCTAAGGAAATCAAGAACGAAGCGATTGCAGTCAAAGAGGCTGCCCTGAAGGGACGCGAATACTCCAATCAATTGCAGTCCGCCACGAATTTGGTCAATCAAACGCTTACGGATCGTGCGCTCAGTTCGGAGAGCGCACGTGAACGCGCCAAGAAACTGTTGCAACGCGCCTCCAAACTGACCGTTGACACCAACGACAAACTGAGTCAACTGCAAGTGATGCAATACGTCTACACGGAGAAGAATAATACTTTGCAAAAATTACAGGACGCTTTGAAGCCGCTCAACGATGAGCTCACTTTGTCCCTGCAGCAAATCCAAGAGCATGCCGATCGCTACAGGCTGTGCACCGGCTAAAGCGGCGAGCCTCGCGCATCTACCATAGTTAGTTGGAATAGAAACGCAGTGTTGCATCATTGCATTTATACTTAATAACAATAGCCTTTGATAACTGCAATAATTAGAAAGACCAAAACTCAAATATATCGATTTTAAAGCCAGTGTTAGTTGTGCTAGCTGTGCGTCGTGGCGGCTGCGTCGCGTTTATCACTTCTTCTATTCTCCAATTGCCTTGTAAGCCATATTGATGAACAAAATATTAATTTTAGTAAAGCACACAATTAATTAACAAACAAAAACGTGTCTGTTGTAAGCAAATGTTATATTTTATATACATACATATATGAAATATATTTTACTCTATGTTAGTTTATTTAAAGAAGCCATCTCTAAGAAATAGAAAACCAATGAAAACAAAAACCATTTTTAAGCAAAAAGTACTTGAATGACAAAATGCGAAAGTCACATTCATTTACTTTATACACATATGCACACACATATATTTACATACATACAATACATAAACATAAAACCGATAAGAAGAAGAACGAATAAGTACGTCTCGAACATATGAATAAATTATGTGCCTTAAATAAATTGTAAAAGATTTGAGAATGATTTCTCCACTAAAGATTTTGTTGTAATAACTAAGTGTAATTTTTGTATTAATATATTGAGCCAATAAAAATGTTTAAAAATTTGTTTTTTTTTTTATTGATGAGCAGCAAAACTAGCAGGGTATTTTATAGGGTGAGTTAGAAACAAAACGAATATTTGTTTTTGTCGCTTGTGATGCTCTGAAAAATAGGTTATTAAGCATCTCTACGAAAATCTCTCCAATTATGAGCTCTTAACTGTACCGAAAGGCCCTCCGATTTACAGTTTTCTATTTTTTTATTATTATATAGAAGAATTCATATCTCGCTTCCAACTACTAGAAAACATATTTCATATATATTATATAGTATATGTACTTCAAAGAGTCATCTTCGACGTTGCCTTCTGAGTGTTATAAACTTCTTGGTAAAATTAACATACATTAAAGTACCCTGAAAAGTTTAATCACGATAAATATCACAGCGCCACCTGGTATAAGTTTTATCACATATTCAACGTGGTCTCACGCATACGGCTACCATTAAGAATGACAAAAGTCCTAAATCTCTAATTGGCACACCACCAATTAAAAGTGCGGTTCAATAGCATAGCCTTTAACTCAAACTCTAGGCATAAGAAAGTTATCAGCACTTTGGGGTACCTCGTTTGCTCACTCCGGTCAACAATCGCAACAGTGAGACTACTTGAATCTGAATAAGTTTCTATGGAAGCGTGTACACCGCAGAGGTCAGGAAACAATCGAAAAAGTGAGCATCACCCGGCAAAACCTGGTCAGAAGAAAGCGAAGACTGTCATATACTGTGGTGATTTGGCAAAGAAAATAATTACCATCACCAACTCACACCTACGCCGTCGCCACTGCGATTTGGGCGAATTAGCTGTTTTTGTCACATTCAGGACATTCCCAGATTTGTCCCCATCTCATTTCCTTTTACTTATCTACGTCAACATAAAGGTTTCACGACTTTCAGCGATCTAAAAATGGATCCTAAAAACAAGTTTCAACTTTAAAAAACTAATGATTGTCCTACTTAGTGCACGGTCGCGGAATTTGTTCAGGCGATACCTGTAGAAACAATCTATAAATAGAAGTATTATCTTTATTAAACTTGATTTCTTTTGAAAGAGATCTCACTTTATGAGTGTAACATATTTTTTTATAAGATCTGATTTTCCTAGCTTTCCGAATAAAGCTACCAATTTAATTTTTCTTGTTAATTCCTCATTTACATATGTATAACGAGTGACCCGCCTAGAGGTTCTGTTGTGACTAGCTGTTATGTTTACAATTCGTTCAACTTTATTACGAATATTCACGTTCTGTAACGAATGTGTTTCCCGCACTTCGACTTATGATCACCTTAATCGGCCTACTGAGCGCACTATTCTTAATGCCATCACCCATTTCTAGACCCCGCATTCATTATTAAATGATATTCGACGGAATATACCATATCCAGTACGAAATGAAGGAAATTTAGCAGCCGTAGCTAGGAGTGTGCAAGAAGTCGATTCGGCGTCGTTACGTTTACGTCGAGATCTTAAATTAGAACCGTACAAAAATACAGTTTGTATTTGAACTGTAGCTGCTCGACTTTCCCAAGCGACATCACTTCGCTCTATAGACTCTTGAAAAGTTCCAAGAATATCTGACGTTTTCGAGCCAGCTTTTGTTCAACGATGAGGTCCATTTTAGATTCGATGCGTATTTAAATAAGCAAAATTCCCGATTTTAAGACGAAGAGCGAACTAAGGAGATTTAAGAGCAGCCATTTTTTCCAGAAAAAAAAAAACGTTTAATGTAATTTGTGGGATGATGGAATCACCGATCCACATTTCTTCGAAAATGATGCCTTTGGAAAGGTTTCCCATCAATGGCGACCGTAAATAAAATTCAGGTCTAGCAGCAAAACATCATTCGTGTCATTCACCAGTTACCAGTCGAAATGCTTGAACGAGTCATCGAAAGATGGACTCTTCAAAAAATAAATAAAACGTTCTTTCGAATGGTAATTAACTTTCCCCATTAAAATTGAAGTTTTTGTGTGTTACATTTACAAAAAAAAATATAGTGTTTTTATATATGTATATACGGCAGAAAATAATACAGCCTAGAACTATGCAATGATGCAATGAATTCTGTCTTCATTTTACAGTAAAGCAAATCGCAACAACTTAGTATCAAAGTCAAATATATTACAACAAAACAACATGAAGTCCACTGAAAGAAATGCAGCTGCAAGAAATAGCCCTGAGACAGTGTTTGTTAATTCACAAATTATTCAAGAAGCGCTACAAACGTTCATAAATCGTCATCGTAGCAGTTTACAAAAACTAACGGAACTAAATAGTAAGCTGGGTCAACAAAACTCTCTCTTAAATGTACAAATTAACAATCAACATGGCACCGTATTGGCGCTAAATGAAAAGTGAGTGTACTTATTAAAAAATTTAGTTGAAGTATATGTTAAAAAAACTAAAATTATTTTTTAAATTTTGTAGAATTGCTGCTGGAGAAAAAGAGCTTAACAAATACAAAGAAGAGCAAACTCGTTTGATGGAAAGTAAAAGTTTGTTGCGCGCTGAATTGTTGACTTTTAAAAAACGCTGTGGTGAATTGATGATTTCCAATGAAAAGGAGCTGAAGGAGTGTGGTGAAAAGGAGGCGGTGTTAAGAAATGAGGTGGCAATATGTAATAAAGAAATGTATGGATATAAAAGAATAACTCTGTTTTTTTACTTCCAGCTTGATGTGATTCATCAAGAATTGCAAGCCAAGCACGCTGATCTAGACAACAACAACGCAGAGCTGGTAAAAATCCGAATTGAAATCAATGAAAGCAAACTAAAACAGGAGCAACTACAGGTTTGATACTAAATTAACTTATTGTTGGTTTATTAAATTCGTATTTGGTATATTTTCTCGTATTACAGAAATCAATCAGTGTTTTGCAGGATGAACTGTTGCAGAAAGAAAAAACCATTAACACCTTGCATAAAGAACACGCTGACTATAAAACTGAAACAGAGGTGAGTTTCACAGAATCAATAATTATTTGTAATGGTCTATATAAATATGAATATACACCATTATGTATTTAAGGTTAAAAATAATTACTGATTCTGTGAAACTCACCTCTGTTTCAGAAAACCATCAATAAAATGCGAGAAATCCAGCACATCTTCTACCCGAATGCCACAAATCCCTTGCCGCATATACAAAGAAATGACGAGAGTCGGTTTACGGTTTGTAAAAAGAGTTATTAAATAAGAGATTTATTTACTTTGTACCACATATATTTTTAACTAATCACCCCAGCAACCTGTCAGCATTACTGTACAGCCAAGACCTCAGAGCCGCGCTGTCTTAAAGCGCAGTTGTACATCGTCTTCTTCGGATACTGATGTGGATAATGAGGAGCGCTCATTGTTGCGCGGTTGGAGACCAACAAGAAAAGTTGTAAATATATTTTTTCTATTTTACTACTTTAGTATATATAGTGTAGTCGAAAAAGTATTTTCGTATTTCTAATCAAACTTCACTCGGCAAAGAACTGGGACAAGTAATTTTTACTGGCTGGAATCCTTAGCGATGTCATCGCTGCTCATGTGATGGTCCTGGTCAATCTTTTCCATAATTTCATCGACTCATATAGTCGATGCGAGGTACGTTCATATCGAAATTTCCAGAACGGAAGCGAGCGAACCATTGTTGTAATACACAAACTGATACAGCATCGTCCCCGTAAACTTCACAAATTTCATTGGTGGCTTGTGTGGCATTATTCTTAACTTTTTTTATATAAAAATTGCAAAATATATCGAATTTCTTCATTATTTTGACTCATTGCTGAACAGCTATAACTTATTTTCAACTGCCCCCAATTTTTTTTTTTTTTTTTACTAAATGAAGCTTAAAATCGCACCTTTCCAACACTATATGGTATGATACAATGTGATTGGTAGCACTGGAGGTATACGACTGCAACGGCATCTATTGACAAAATACGAAAAGACTTTTTCGACTACCCAATATATAAATATGTACGAAACTGTTTACGGAGATGGTTGATGAAGTTGACTTTTTTTTTTTTGTAAACATTATATAAATGTAACAGAAATTTGTACAAAATTGTGCTAAAGATCGGTTCAAAGCACTTTTCGGTAGTCATTAGGACTTTTTAGTTATACATACATATATTGGGCTTACACCAATATTCCTACGGAAAGATGGGGAAATGTTGTAGCTTCAGATGGGCAATACCTTCAAAAATGCTTTTTTTTTTAGTTTTTTTTGTTAAACAAACCTTCAAATATTCAAAAAAAACCAAACGATTATATTTATAGACCCAACATAATATAAATTTCATTCTGTATTAAATATTTTAAAATAATAATATTATTTTTTTAATCTTATAAATATATTATTTAATTTATTTTTAATAACTATCGTAATTTTTTTTACAGATAAGCCTGCCGACGCGATCTGAAAGTAATAGAGGTTCAACGGTATGTAGTCAGAACATAGCATTTCCAAAAACACTACTTGATAAAATCACATATGTACATATACACATATTTTTAATTCGAAACTGTTTTTCAGCCTTTAAAAAAACTATTCCGATTTATGTTTTTAACCTTTTTCGCAGGATATTCCACCAACATCAGAAAGCGGTGTTGAAGTAATCACACATAAACGTTCCCGGCGTTAGCAAAACAAAATGATTTCTGAAGATATTTTATTTATTATTCCGCTACATTATCTCTAAAACAAGTAATGAAAAGTAGAATGCCTTTATTTTATGATTATTTTTCTTTTCCTTCTTCTTTCCTAAGCAATTCACATATCTTCGGTTTGTAAGCAGTTGATAAGAAAATATTTGTTTTTGTTATTGCTTTCAAGAGATTCACTTCAATACTTAGTACAGTTTAATAAGCACTTAAGTACTGAAGAATAAGTGTACAATTAAAAGATTGAAATATTAATTAAATGTAATTAAATTTTAAGATCCGAAGTGGTAGCGGTAAATGAAGTGTCTTTTCAAATAAGTAGCAACTTAATGATTACATTTTTTGTTTTATATCGATCAAAATACTTTTCGTTACATTTTGACATACCTAACATACATATGTACCTAAATTTTGGTATTTTATGACTCTATCGATTTCTTTAAATTCCAAAAAAAATTTGTTCATCTGTTTTCAAAAAAGTGCCAAGAATTAATAATAAATAAAAAATTCCAAACAAAAAGCTCAATATATTTCGTAATTCACCACACAAGCTTACACAAGCCATCATCATGCATATTTGTGTAAATATCGCTAGTATTATTATATAATTTCCACTCAATCGATGATGCCCAGTACGCGCGCCTTACTCAAAAAGTCCGTCCGCTGTACATAACAACCAGTCATGGTGCGTTGACCCGTGTACGCATGACGACCGTGAAACACACGCCAGTTATCGAAAATCAACACAGTGCCAGGATGTAATTTGAAAGTCCATTGATTCTCGATGCGTTGTACAATCTCCAAATATTCACGGAAACTATCGTAGAAATCCTGCATTTCCGCTTGTGGTATGCTATCGAATTGTGCGCGATCGTAGACATTCAAGCGAAGCTGCACTATTTCACCACTCACCGGATCCACGCGTATTATCGGTGCAGAATGTTTATGATATTGTCCATCCTCAATATACTCCGCTGGCACGGCTACACTCGTGAGTATCTCAAAAGCACGCGGATTTCGATGTCTCAATTCACGCGCTGCATGCAAACCGTCCGCAAAGAAATTCTCACCACCAGTGCCATTAACATGTTGTATGCAATGCAAAGATTGCAGACCCGCAGCATCGCAAAAATACGTGTTGTCCGTGTGTAGACCGAGATATTGCTTGGTATAGGCAGTATCAGCGTGATCCTGTACATCGGAGAAGGTATACATTTCGCCGAAAAATGTTTTCATCGGTGGAAAGATGCGTCGCACCGCCATTTCGGTCATTGTGGTGTTCGACGGTACGCCATCAATGAACGCGATGCCGTAACGTATTAGACTTTGCACAATTTTGTGCACTGCCGCTTCGGAGCTCACCAGTTCGGCAAGTGTGGTGCGCAAGTGCGCTTCGTGCGCAACAATAAACGGCTGATTCCAGGGTACGCGCACAGTGGAGTCCTCGGCGTGCGCCACGATATGTTCGACTTGCGCGTCGTGTAGGAAATCGATGCCATAAACGGATGTATGGCCATCACTCCCTGAGGTAAATGTAATTCATATAAAAACATACATATAATGCCACCTAACCTCTAATTACATTTGACTTACAGTGCACTTCATATTGCAGTCCATCCTTGATGTATTCAGTTCTTGTCGGTTTCACGGTTTTCGGTATGTCCAGCAGATTGTATTTGCGTTGTTTTGTCTCCGTGTTGTAGCAATCGCCGCAACGACAGTGATCACGTAGCCAAAATGTATTGATTTTCAGCGTTTTGCCACTGCGACTGTGTTTAATTTGTATCATTTTTTCAGTTCCAAATTTGAACTTTTACTTTGCGTTATTAAACTGAGACTAAACACTAGACTTTGGCTTCACAACAGTTGGCTATTCAAAAAGAAATATTATATACACATACAAAAATATACATGTGACGCAGAGAATCTGTTGATAAGCCGCTGATAATTTCCAACGTTCAATACACACTTGTAAGTACAGATTTCTATTTTCTAAATATTTATAATTATTTATTTATTTTGGAGCATATACAGAAATATACTATACACATATAAAAGTGTGTGTTTGAAAGTGCGAGTCCGATATACGGGTGAACGAGAGTAAATGAATTCTTCCTCTCCTTCATATGTTATCTCACCTTTCTAATATAAGAGTAAGATTATTCATGTTAATTATGAGTTCTTCCGTATAAGTACTTTGTTGCTCATCTAGTCTTGCATCTAATCAAAACTTTAAAGCAATGGATGAGGTGTCAAGCCATTCCTTAAATATTTTTATAATTGTTGTGCGAAAGTAAGTCTAATTTAGAGGAAAATTGGTTAAAGCATTGACATGCAGGTATGGCTCAGGATTCCATTTTCAAGAAGTAGTTTCTTTTTACTCCGTCCCAGTCAATTTGATTAGACAGAGTCTGCTCTAATTGGTTTAACCAACTGCCTTGGTAGCGATATATTGGACAACACCTCGGCCTGGCTTATTTCTAGCTATTATTTTCCCTATTTAAAGCAGACTACTCGGTAAAAAAAAGCTCATTTCACAGAAGTCTGGGATACAACAGCAAAATTTTAAGAAGAGGGAAACAGGGTTAAGTTCTATGACCATACAGTTACTCATAGACTTGTCTTTAAGGTCAATTGAAAAGTCCCTGGCCTACCATAGTAAAACACATTTTTTTGTTAAAATTCCTTTTTTTCAACATAGTTCCCTTCAAAGGCGATGCGCTGATTATAGTCAATCTGCAGGTTTTCGACACTATTTTTGTAGTACGATTTGTTCTTTGCTTCAAAAGTCAAAAGGTCTAGGTTTCGGCAATCACATTTTCATTCTATTCCAAGCGAGCATTCTTTTGAGATCTGAAAACAGGAAATAATATCTGAAAACTTCTTCCGGAATCTTCCTTAAAATACGGTGGATGTGGAAGCAATTTGAAGCTCAAAACATGGATTTCAGCAATATTTTCACTGAATTATGAAACAGCACTCTCTTTTTCTGAAAATGTGAAAATTTGTTTTTCGACGATTTTACTCTTCAATTGGTCCAATAAAGCTTTGTATTTAGTTATTGTTGATTATTCTTACTTTTCCAAGGTAGTCAATAAAAATTATTCTATGCGCATCCCAGAATACAGACCTTCCCAGCGTTTTTCCACACTTTGGAGCGAACTGTCGATTGGACTTCGGAATGAAATACTGGCGCCGTGTTTCATCAATGACAAATAGCGATGCAAAACTCGTGTTTATTTCGCGTAAACATCTCCAAACACTGCTCCGAATCAAAGATTTTTCGGTCAAAAGTGAGCCCACTTTGCGCAGAGCATTCCCAAATATTCGTGAATGTACACGTTCTGTTGATATCTTTAGAGAGCCTGGTATCTCCAACAACTTCAATTTATGGTTATCCAAAATTATTCAATGGACTCTTTTAATTTTTTCGCCGATAGCAACCTCTTTTGGACGTTCACCGTCTTCATCACGCCTAACCTTAGCATACCAATCCTTGATGGTTGAGTGTTCTCTAAGTGTATTTTTTCAACATGCGGAACTCCTTTTTAGCCATTTTTTCATAATAAAAAAGAGTTGATTCACTCAAAATGATATACCATAGTAAACATATATTTTTCTATCACCACTCTGGGTACCATACTCAGGACTTTGCTGATGCTTCGATTTTGTAGTGTATTTTCTAGTGTACTGAATAAAAAAATTGGGGTACTCACAACGTGTCATAAAGCATCGTAAAATCATAAAATCATAAATTTTTATACTAGTGCAAAAAATTTGTTGTTGGATTGTATACTAAAAAGTTTACGCAAATACAACTCTGAACGCTATGTTTTCGGATCGCTATAACTTATAACTTTATTAGACCATATGAAACCACTAAAAATATATTTTTTTAGTTTTTGTGCTCAAATTCTTACTTTATGATCGCAATTGTTTGATTCCCCCTAATCATCAAAAAAGAATTTCCGAAATTAAATTTGATAGATCTAATTTCAATAACCAAAACAAATATTTGTCAAAAATGGGATAGAGTCTTCCCTCGACGTGAACTATTCAGCGTTGGAAATGCACAAATGTATGTACGTATATACATACACACTTATGACAAAACAGAAGTCTCCTCTATCACTTAGTTTAATTAACACACCGGTATTAGTCACTAGTAGAAGCGTCATGCTTACATCATTGCGCCCCCATAGTCTAGATTAATTTGTTGGGGATAGCATACAAATGCAGTGGATACATAGGTATATACCATGTATATATTCATTCAGTGCAATGGATACTATAATATATAAAAAATAAAAATACACCCCAAAAATTCTAAATAAAATTACTACGTAACATTTTGCAAATCCAATTGTAAAATAAAAAATAATAAAAGCTCTGACAAATATTTAAGAGCCTAGTTGCATAGGATTATAAATACGTTAAAACCCACAATCTTTTTCTTCACATACTATATAAATCTCAAATTTTATTATTATCATTATTACACAAATAATTTTTAGCAAAGAAAGTAGAAGAATGGAAAAAGTCATGCATTTTGCATTAATCCCAGTAAAAAATTAGATTTTCGGGTAAATGATATATCAAAAAATCTATTTTGCTAAATTGGAAGAACTGTAAACAAATTTTGGGTGCAGAATCGTTGCGAATATTGAAAAAGGTTAACGGTGGGTTGGTGGAAGACCTTCGACCTTTGACCTCTTCAACTGATAAAAATATTGAAAATCATTGAGCAAGTGTTAGAGAGGTGGGTAGAGAGCCCGACATCTCTCGCGAATCCGTTCGAATGATTTTGGTGAATATTTGGGTATGAAAAGCGTTCTTGCTCGACTCGTCCCAATACAACTGAATTTTTTCAAAAAGAGTACCGTATACAGTTCTCTTTGGAATTGCTTGATCGTGCGAATTCTGATCCCACATGTGATTTGGCGCTCCGTGGAACCCGTTTTCAGTCGATCGAAGAGATAAAGCAAAATTCGTTGAAAGAGCTGATGGTCATCCCAAAAAATGCTTATGAAAATTGTTTCGAGGTCCGCAAAAATCTTTAGCATAAGTGTATTGCATTTGGTGGGGATTACTTTGAAGGCGACAAAATATATATTCATGAATAATTAAATATTTTGAGTTCTATTTGCAATTCGTATCCTTTTTTGTCACAATATGTGTATAAAATATAAGAGTTATGGAGAAAACGGTGTTCCAACCCTATTTTACACCTCAAACGAGCTTCTCGAGCTTTTATTTTATTTTATTGTATTTTATTTTTTTATTTATTTAAAATACATACGTATAT
>NW_017537156.1:3588852-3590396 GCF_001853355.1 Bactrocera latifrons
AGTTTACGGGAACGATGCTGTATTAGTTCGTGTAGCACAACGATGGTTCGCTCGCTTCCGTTCTGGAAATTTTGAAATTTCGATTTACACTGATGCAATAATGTCTCTAGCGGAAGAATGGCAAAAAGTGGTCAACCAAAATGGTACATGTAAACATGTAATATAAAAAATATAAATATAAAAAATGGTGTTTGATTGGAAATACGAAAAGACTTTTTCGACTACCCTATATAATATTTTTTCTTAATTTTTTTTTAAATAGGATGTCTATTTTTTTACAATTGTTTTAAACGGTTTAATAACTTTAACTTATTGAGGTCTTTGTGGCTTTTACACTTTAATAATTGCTCATGGGCTGTGCTGTCTCTTATACACATCTAGATGTGTATAAGAGACAGATCAGGGTGTGTTTACACAGTCTAGAGTTTGAGCCAATAATTTTATTTTTAATTTCATTTTATTTTGCCATATTTTATTTTGTAATATTTTCTTTATTTATTTTATATTTCTTCTTTATGCATTATATATTTTTTGCTATTGTTGTAAAAAAAAATTTAAGCTAATTAATTCTAAGTCAGTCTCCAATTAGTTCCAAAACGTGATTCAATTTAAGTTGATAAGTATAAAACTACTCATAAGTATGTATATGAGTTTGTGTATATGAATACATAGTATATGCGTACATTTGTATGTTCCACTGTAGTACACTTTTGGGCCGCATGTGACCATGTAAACGTGCATAGACGCAACTTTCAAATGCGGTTTGCATTAGCTATAGATCGGACACGCGTGTAATGAATGCCTAGTGATTCTCTTACGTTACATTTGTTTATTGAAATTGTTATTGTTCTTACTACGAATGTTCACCCTTTTGCTTGTTTAGTGCACTTGAGTTCTGGTTTGTAATTTAGAACGCTCGGCGATGTGCACTAGTTGCTTTGGCACACACGTGTCTCGCACTATCGCTGTGTAAATGCAAGTCAGATAGATATTTACAAAATAATTGCGCCTACTTGCCGCTGACACTGACAGTGAAATGCTCACAGATATTCACATACATACCCACCATATACATGTGCATACATACCGAACACAGATACGAGTGCATAGTGCTGCTGCAGCACAACTTAAGCGCAGCCAATGTCGCCAATGCCGCCCGCAGCAGCGGGATTTACAAGTGCCGTCAAGGTGTGCGCCTACAGCATATTTATATCTGTATCAATACGCGCGCGCATACCCTGCGAGAAATGTTGCCCGAACTAGGTATATGAAATCAATAACATAAACGAAAGTGTTAAGCTAATCCACAAGAGGGATAGAATTGAAATTGATTATATGGGTAGTCGAAAAAGTATTTTCGTATTTTGTCGTATATTTTCAGTGCTTCCATTTACATTGTGTCATAGCATATTGTGTTGGAAAGAAGAGGTTTTAAGCTTCATTTAACCAGAAGAAATATATTCGGGGAAGTTGACGAAAAGTTGATGAAGAAATTCGTTATATGTGACCTGGTCTACGAAAAGGGAGCTAACGTGCGAAAACTA